>NW_008825493.1:908562-921533 GCF_000699105.1 Pygoscelis adeliae | reverse complement strand
TTCAAGATTTCTTTTGTTCCCTATACTGCTGATCAGCTCACAATCTATTTACAGCTGAATTACACCTCTCCCTGTCTTTGTTAAAGACCTGTACCTGAAAATAGTCAATCAAAACAGAACACTGAGGAAAAAAGATATCCCTATCACAAGAGGCAATAACGTTATTACAGGAAATAGCTTATCAATAGCATGAAAGGTCTTTGAATTTAATTAGTATGTAGTGTAGCAGCCCTTTTAGAATTAGTCATAATAATAACAACTCATTATAATAGCAAACTAAATTTTAAATTACTTTTCTAACGACTGCTACCGTAATTCATACAAAAAGATAAAGTATGTAAAAACAAAGCAGTACAAACTGTACAAGTAATTCCATTAACTTTGACTGGCAAGATTCATATAGAACTGAAAGTCTTACAGCTTCAGAGATCATGCTGCAATGGCAAACCAAGAGTTTCCTGGGGATAACCGAGGTGTTTAAATGGTTAGTAAAGTTAGGGAGAGTGCTGCATTGATGATTTGCTTGTGCTCTGAGTCAGCCCTGGTAGAAAATGACATTCATATCTAATAAAGTACATTATTCATCTCACTAATGAATTGAGCAACTTCATTTGGAGGAGATCAAAGGCCAAGTATTTGAAGGTATTTAGGTACCTAAGGAGGCATACAGACATCTAATGAGATTTAGGAATTCAAATACCTTGAAAAAACTGGTGCTATGTCTTTTGCACCACAGAAGCAGTCAACAGTCTATTAAACAAATATTCTCATACAGACTACTTCAATTTAATTAATTCAGGTGCAATCACGGCTCTTTTAGCCTTTCTCCAATTCAAGAGCAAGGGGATTTGCAATGGCTGAAACTGAACTAATAATCAGTCAGCATTTTCAAGTGCATAATCTGCTAATGACATGTATTATTAAAAGCACACAAGAAACAATACTACTCATTACTGAGAAGGAAGGTTCAATATAATTTGTACACAAATGCATGTATGGGAATTATTAAATCTCTAAATAATACTTGAAAAGGTTCTTGGCAGGAAAAGATTTACACCTCTGCAGTTTTCTTTACTTGTGCTACTAGTTAAGCAAGTAAGGGAGTTGTGAATTGTAACAATATTTTAATGCTTCTGTAAATTAAAAGAAACCAAACAAGGAATGGAATCACAAATTTGAAAATGGCAAAGACCAGCTGTGGTAAGTAATGGAAGAAAACCACAAAGGCTATTCCCACACTGCAGAGGTGGGATGGTGCACAGCATTTAAGAAATAACAACTTTACTGGTTCCTGTAATTTAATGACGTTGCAGGCACAGCTGAGCAGTAATCAAGAATGTCTTGGCAACATAAGTTTGTTTAGTTCTTATCAGAAAATGATTATTCATTGAAATATTTTTTTGTGAGTTCTTAAAGATCAGGCCGAGACTTCTGGATGAAACATCAGAAGAAAAAAAAATGTTCCTAAGCCACCCTCCTGATACTTAATTCCTGTGTGGTTAAGAAGTTAACTTTGGCTATTAGAAAGTTTGAGCCCCGACTGTACTAAATGATGCAATTTCAATGCACTAAGACATAAACAGAAAAGGACTTGGGTTTGGGGTTTTGCTATCCCAGCTGAATACTGTGAAAATTAGGCTATCAAATTTCTGACAGTGTTTGTCCATCTAAGATTTTTTTCCATTGTTTTTTGATGGACAAAAAACCCCAACCCCCTAAATAATAAATCTATCTCCTGCCCCTCCAAACAAACAATCACAGTTTCTGTGAGCAACCAAAAAGCAACAGAAATACAAAACCTTCAGTGATTAGATGGGGATTCAGTTGGAAGTGATTAGTCTGGGTGAGTGGAGTGCCTGAACTCTTTCCGTAGGGATGGGGAAGGGGAAAAGGAAAAACAAAGGGGAAAAAGAAGGGGAGGAATTTACTCTCCTTAGTTACAGACATCTGTAAAACCACAATGAAGGATGAACTGATTCGTAGCACCTAAAGCACCTAAATGAAAGCAAGAGGTCACCTTTATACAGTGGTGCCCCAAAATGGCAGTTAAAATATTAGTGCTTGTGATTTCAGTGCTTATCACTACAAAGATACACAGGTGCCTCTGCTTGCCAGTGCCTATGCAAAGAACACAGCAACTATTTATAGTGAATCAAAGAGCTAGAAGACTAGTGGGCAGATGGAGCATCCCAAGCCATTTCTCTTGTAGTGGAAAGCACAGTGCCAAACCACTGCTCTACCCCAACACTCCCAGTCCAAAGGATGAGAGATGTCATCTGCAGCAGCAGCTCGAGAAGGCTGCTATTACTCACCTCCTCCCAAAGCAAGACCAGCTATGGCTAAGTCATCCCTGCATTGTTTACTTTTGATCTGCCAATTCAGACTTTCTTTTGCCACTTGAAGGCTACTATGAGTATTTGTAAATGTTTCCACATGACATAGGAGTGAGGGTTCATTATGCCTCTGCTTTTCTGTGGTCCTGCCAGAGGTAGGCAAACCCTAGGGACAGGAAGCCATCGCTATTGTGAGGGTGACAAAGCACTGGGACAAAGCCCAGAGAGGCTGTGAGATCTCCATCCTTGGAGACGTTCACAATGGGACTGGACAAGCCCCTGAGCAACCTGCTCTAATCTGTTTTGAGCAGCAGATTGAACTAGAGACCCCAGAGGTCCCTTCTGACTTAAATTACTTTATGATTTGAACAGGAAGAGCACACATTCCCAAATGTCTATGCTACGTCCTTGTGTGGCATTTCAAGTAAATTGCACTAAACTTTCCCTCTAATTTCAACTTTTCATTAGGCTCAGTTGAAACACACTCACTATTCTGTCACAGTTTAGTCTCCACTTCTAGCCTCTCACAGGTTTCTCAATTGTATCTTCCTCAAAGTTATTTCATGTGCGATGAAATTATGCAGACTCAGCCTTGAACTCAAGAATTAACAGATTTTGTCAGAACAAGCTGGTTGCATGCTCAAATTCTGTTAAGAAATGTCTTCCAGGTAGGAATTCAGTGCACAGATACCTAAAATTAGGATAAAAACTAGAAATGTTAACTGTACTAGAATTCATCTGCTCTTTCTATACATATATTCCTAAGCCAAGCCAAAGCCAAAGCTAGAACCCAGACAACTTCTTTCAGAAACGCGTCTGGATAAAGGATGTTTCGTGGTCTGTTGCGTTTTAGAGGACAACACTGTTTAAAAAAAAAGTGTCCCATAATTTCACAAATATGATTCAGATTTGGAATAATCTTTGTGAAGTTACGAGCACAACACAGTATATTTTCCTTGCTTAAGTAGCTACCGTACGACTGTACAACTTAACTGTTAAAAACCAGTATTATTAGATATTAGTTTTATGCAGTTACTTAAAAATGAACTGTAAAATGAAAAATAATAACATATTTTTAAAATGCATAGTTTTTAACTATGCATCTTAACCTACCATTTAACAATGCCACTTTATTTAAGTAATACAGCACTGGAGTATGGCACATTCTCTTGATGTAAAGTTCCTTAAGAAACTCTATTTTATAAACTACATATAATTGCAGACCATATTTTAAGATGATGCTACTAACTGAAGAAAATTTGTTCAAACTTTCAACTTTAGTACCTTCTCTAATATTTTAGGGCTTTCTTGATCTCACTATCATTTGAATCGTACAGAACAGATTTGTTAGCATTCTGCAATTCAGCATGTTACCAGGACACTGAAGAAGCGGGGAAACTGGAATGTAAAAAGAGCCTTTCTGAGTGGAAGGAACAGACTTCTGGTACTTAAAAGCACACCAAAAAAATCCCCCAAAAAACCTGCACTAAAACTCCTCCCTCTCAAACCCTTCAAGAGATAATCTGCTATTGTTTTACTTGAAAGGGCAACTCTTGAGCATGATGGACAAAACCAACCACTTTAAGGAAATGTCTCTATTTAGCACATTGACTTTTTCTTAATTACACTTAGCAGGTATCTATCCACAACCATTTGTTCTACTGTGTTTAAATACTGCGGCATATGAAATGCCTGTTGATGCATCTACTCTTCGCATCCAGGTATAACTGACTGCATGCCAGGATGCTGCTAACCACAGTATTTACCAGTAGAGGCACAGAACTGGCTTGTCCGCAAGAGCAGTAGAAAAAAGTCTTGCTAAAAATCCAGTGGGATGTCACTAGACAATGTATGTTCAGGATCTAACAGCCTACAAGTCACTGCCCTTATCGCTCTTTTGGGACACAGATTTATTACAGCATTTGGGAAGAGACTATTAATAATGACACCTTCCAAAGGAACGCATTTCTCCTTCATTCACATCCAAGACCCCATATTTCCAATAAGCTTGTATCTATTGGGTAGGCTGCATGTTAAGATTTAGATAGATCAGAAGAAAAAGAAACTCACTTCTTCCTGTCATCTTACTGCATAACCATGCTACTGCCTTTCCCAGTACTTATTATTCCTACTAATTTTGTTTTAGGTAGGAGTATTACATGATTTGGGCAAAAATGCAGGTTTACTACACATCTAAATGATGATCTACAAACAGGTACAGGTAGCAGTGAATCTCTTATAGATCAACTAGTACCTAGAAGAGCGCAATAGAAGTTGGCACATTTATGGGGAGCGGGGAGGGAATCAGTCTTTCAGACTATGCCTAAAAATCTGGAGCTTAGCTGGGTGCCTCAGATAAAACCTACTTGCAATGGGAAAGTGAACTGATAGGCAGGCACACACTCTCACACAAAATCATGTTTTATTCAGGCACTAAAATGATGTAGAGCAACAAATTCATGTCAAAATTACCTCAAGAAAAGCCATGGCTCTATTATAATCATTAAAAATTCAGTAATTACACCAAACAGCTAAGCATGAGTGTAAGCTCCGTATGTACAGCCTGTGCTGCAGGATTTTCAACACTGGACTCCTCACAATGGCTTTGCTTGGATGACAATTCCAGCGCTAACATTTTTGGGTTTTCTCAAACCAGTTGAGAAATTATGTAAAGTTAAAAAACTAGAAAGGGGGGGGGGGTAAGAACCCACCAAAAAAGTCTAAATATGAGATCAGAGTTCTCAAGGCTACATTACTGTGAACAGATTTCACATTGTTATTATTTTTTCTTGGTTACCATTAAAATTACACTGCAACCAACCCAGCTGTGCGCTATTTATAGAGATCAAATAATTATAAAGATGATTATGCTACAGGCAGCAGCAATGACATTTTTTTCCCCTTCATTTTCAAGCCAATTAAGTGAGAAGAACATTGTAATAACTTTTTTGTTTCTCACTCTCCTTGGTGTTATAGGATAGCTTATTTTCATTGATTAAGGCCACAAAGTCTGTCACAAAGAACAGACTTTATTCTGCACTGTAAATATCCTAAATGCTAATACCTTCATGTTGAGCTTTCAAGTTAGTAAATACATATATTTTGTATTAATTCTTTCACTGAGAGGACTTTTTCTCTTTCAGCATGTTTGGCCCAATGGCTTTGGGAAGAAAACCAAAGGGATTCATGTGCGGTGGGGCTGAGGAAGCAACAAGAAAAGGCAAGAAAATAGGAAACAAAAGCTTTGCAGCATCTTCCATGCCAAGCTACCACGTTCAGGCTACAAACTCACATGGAAGCACTGCAACGGATAATCTAAATGAAAGCACTGCTTGCTCTCGTCACACAAGCTACCCCAGACCACAGAGCGGAGAGCCAATTTACACTCAGCTCAGTAAAACCGAGACCATCCTCGGCACTGCCATTATGCACAGAGCTGAGATCTGTGTTATGAGACCCTGCATAACAAAAAGTCTGCCAGTTAGAAATAAACCATGATACCTGAGACACTGTAGCATGGTACCAGTCAGCGATATAGGAATTCACTGCAGACCTGGCTCTGATGACCTCTAGATATCAATCCTGTGGGTAGGACTCATCACTCTTAAATTTAGTCATCTAAAAAGTTAGGTAGCTACTCTAAGCCAGCTGCCTAGACTCTCTTGATAACTGATGGGGAAGGACAGGTATCTCCTCAAGGCAATTTATCCTAATCTATGATGGGTGTCACAGGTGGAATGAATCAACTGCTGGAACTGTCTGTTTCTCTCCACTGAACTAAAGATGGAAATCAGAAGAGTAACAGTCTAGACACCTAACTTTTGGATGACTGAGAGTCAGGGAAATGAATCCAACCCTATCTCTCTATTTGCCACATCATGAGGCACTACCCTGTGTGAATAAAGTTTATTTGCAAGCATTCCTTGGACTTGGAACATGCTTTAAATCCCATGTAACATTAGGAACAGTAACTTCCCCCCAAATCAGTCTACCTCTCAACACTAGTATAATGAGCCTGTGCTCTTACTGTACAAGGCCAATCACTGATGCTCAGTTTCCTATAGCACTGGCTGACTTGAAGCTATACTACAGCAGTAAATCAAACCAGCAGAAGTTCTTAATTATCCTGTTCAAAGCACCAATTAAGAATTTTGTCATGAATGACAAGTTTCACCCATCAGCCACTTTGCAAAGAGATATATTTCATATACATACAAAAGATGAGAGACGAGGGGGAAAAATGGCAGTGATACCTACTTGCCCAAGAGTGCACTCCATGCCACCAAGAAAATCTGCTTCCTTCAGCCCATTGTGATTGCTGCTAATGTCATGGACTTCAAACCGCAACCGCTGCACCTCTTCAAAATAGAAGTCCACCGTGAACAGCTTGGAGAAGACAGGATTTATACAGGTTCGAATCACTTCTGTCCTGTCAACCTGCCAAATGGAACAGAGGTCATATGAGTGGTTTCTCTTTCTACCAGTGATGGGCTACAATGAGTTCCTCAAATACAGTTTTCTCATTTATCAGGACTGACAGCTGTGACTGTGGCCACGGACACTACCATTTGTATGGGCAACAGCAGTTGCCACTTCTGTGCAGGGCTGGCCACATGCACAAGATATGGCCAACTTCCCTTGCATCTCCCTTCTAGCAAATCTTTGGCAGATATTGGCAGGAACACGGGGCACAGTCTGCAGCCTCCTGAGCAGGGTGAGCAATGACTGGCCCCTGTTGGGTATACTAGATCAGTCAGGGGGCAGTGTCAGGAGCTGTGCATAGGCAAAACAACTGTCTTTTGTGCAGGACCAATAACTGGGAAATTAACAATAGAATAACTACAGAATTTACATCTCCAGCAGTACCCATCCATCACTACAAAACAGCAGCAGAGCGATACAGTTTTATCAAACTAAATGGAAAAGCAAGCAGAAACCCCAGTAATTACTCATTTTGGACAACTTGCACGATTAAGGAGTGGAGAACTGGATCCACAGCAAAAAACTTTTCTTAAAAATACATCAATTTTTCCACCTCGTTAAGTTGCATTACAAGAATCTGATGGATTATACGCTGCTTATCCCTACCTCTGAGCCTTACAACTGCTAAAGAAACACCATCAAATCTAAATTGCTATTTCTTCAAAAAAGTACTCAGAGTACTTTCTAGTTCTCTCAAAATGTAGTACTTGGGTTTCCTATTTTGAAGTAGGCCTTTGCTACTTTTCATTATGATGCATTATTGGTGACACCGTAAGCAATGAAGCAATTTCCTTTTTTCCACTCTCTTTGCTCTGGCATGGAAAAAAACCTAATAATTCTGTAAGATTAAAGGAACTGATCCTAAAATGAAGTAGGACTTTGGCATGTCAGTCACTAGACAGGAGGTGGCTGGTGTGCCATGGAATAGACAAATTAAATCGCTCAGAGGAAGAATGATGAGATCCTTTGTCTGATTCCTGATCAGGAACATCTGTTGTGCAAAAAATGACACCCGCTTGCCTCACTTTTCAGAGTTTATAACGCATTAGCCTTGCTAGCAGTTATCAGCAAGGACACAAAGAGTCAAGTAAATCAAAAGCAGGAGAAAAGAAATGAGCATTTCCTGGTAGCACAGATTTATTTTAATGCTCATCAAAGGTGTCAGATTGACAGCTCTAACAGCTGAAATCCTTTAGTTAATCATCAAACAGATGCTACCAGTCACCAAACAGATGCAAAACAGTGCTACCATTGCTGTCTCCTCACACAGCTGTGTCAATGTGCACGGACTATGCCAAGACGAGACCATCACAAAAAGGACAGCAACCTTACTTACAAATTCAATTCTTAATCTCTTTGCTCAGACTATCTAAAAATGATGGTTCTGATAACAGTGATGCAAAGCGTAAAAAGAATTACATAAGTGAGAAAGGATACCAGCTACCTTCATTCAGGTGCTTAGCCTATCTAAAAAGTTTTTTGGTCTCCACTTGCAATCAATGTGACTTGAAACCACCATTACTGCTACAACATGAAATATTCCCTATGTCAGATGACCAGTCAGTTCAATGGGATGTCCCTGAGATCTCTTCTAAGTGATTCGATCCTCTTGCAGAAAAGCGGTCATCTCATGAAATAGTGCATCAGCAGATCCAATAATCAAAACATTTAAATGAACCATTTTAAATCTTTCTTCATAGCCACAACAATCTCCTAGACTTATTCATTTTAAGTGTATAAACTGTTAATTTAATGGCGTAATTTTAATTCCTTCATTGGTATGGCAGATGTCCTCAGGCAGTAACTGAAGTTTCTCTGTTATTGCTTCTCATCTCTGCTTTGCTGCTGGAATGTGGGGAAATGGTTCTTCACTGTGAAATGCAGCAAGATTTACACTTGTGCTCAACACAGGTTAAATACGTGACTGTTGAAGGGTGTGAAGTGCCTGAAAATGGAGGCACAGGTCTGCACACAGGGACATTAAGAACTTTAGTCTCACATGGTGACTGTTTGCTTTTTCCAGCCTGTGACTGACTGACATCCTTCCCTTGACAGACACAGTACTGAAATACAGCCATTTCACTGAACTTCCCCAGTCTTCCCACATTATTGAGATGATACATCAAGCCAGCATGTCAGAGCATGGGCTTATGTGAGAAAAATCTATATCAAAAGAAGCAATGCCAACAGCTCTACAAGCAATATAAAATTCTTCATGCCTCTCTCAGCAGTCAGCAGCATGCAATAGCATTAGCCCTATTAGTCTACCTTGTCTCCAGTCTACTTTGTCTGCATATTTCACAGTTACTCTTTGGCTAGAAAGTCTGGCAGAGTCCTCAGCATGGGAAGCCCAGCTCCATTCCCTCGCTTTGATTACTGTGCAGCACGGCTAAGCACTGATAACCAGCTGGAGTCACTCATGACAAAGAAGCAGTGGTGAACAAAACAGTTCAATAAATTCACTAACTCTCATGGAGCCCTCTAAGTTAAAAGATGCTATATAAACACAAGGTATAATCTCCATTTGACTTCTGCCACTTATTAGAGGCTGTTCTTTCTTGAGTACTCCTGCTCTCATATTCAATTGTAAAGCCTTAACACTCTCTTTAGAAATGCTGGATGAGCGTGAAACCTTAATGAAAACTGGTGAGAATACTATTGCTAGGTGCAGTTTCACGCTGATAATCATCAAGGAGGTCATGATCTACAGTGCTGCAGACACTTAAAAAAAAAAGGCTGACTTGTTCTTGACCACAACAGCTTATCCCAATACCTGCAGGACCTGTTTCATTTCAAGCAAAATCTGGTGACATGTTCCATGCTAACCTGAAACATAGGTCCATAGCAGTCTGACAAGATGTCGACCCCATGCCGTATGTCCTTAATCCCGTTGTCACCCAAAGTCAGTAACAGCACTTCCACTCGCATGGATGATGAAGGCTCAAATGCTTAAAGAAAACACAGTTCAGCTATGCCCAGCCTCATCAACTGAACATTCAGAAAGTTAGAACTTCTCAGCTTGAATGCTCTCCAAAACACAACGAAGAACACCAGTAACCACATTAAATCTCCATTACTTTTGCGGAAGAGGGCTTTTAAGTCCAACAACAGCATGTTATAAGCAAGTGGAACTTACACTTTTGGTCTTGTTACAGAAAACACCAAACTCTTGGGCAACCTGATCCTGAAGGCAGGTAGATTTCTCAACAGGACTTGGACAGGGGTCATGCCCACAGCTTTAGGATTTGCTGATGCCTGACACATGAGACATCTGTTATTTCTGGATTTTGCTAGACCAAGGAATTTCTCCAATTTATTAAAGCAGAATGAATTTTCAAAAGAAACAATTGACAGCTACATGCACCTCTGGGCTGTGTCAACAGTTAAAAGTGACCTTAAAAAGAGCAGTGCTTCAGCTGACACCATAAACCAAACATCTGCTTCAAGGACAATTTATACAGAGAAAAGGACTTGCATCTTCACCTCCTGGGATGGACTCACGCTGCTCTCCCTCTTCATCTCTTTAGGCCCTTGTCACTCCACAGAAGGTGGCACCCTGCTAAGCAGCCAGGATTACTTGGCAGGCCCATCTGGATGCAGCCACCCTGTGAGCTTCCCCTTGGGGAACTATGAATGACATACAAACACCAAAGTAGGCCTCCACAGCGTAAAGCACCATCTCAACTATCTTGGCACTGAAACTAGCTAGTTGATAGACCTGAGAATGCTGGAAGTTGGCTGGACTGTGATATCCAATGGTTTGGTTTAAGATGCCATGTAATTAAAATGTAGAAAAGAAAAGGACTTCTTGCTTTGGGCCCTCTGAATCCTCTCGCGTCAAACCCAGAGGAAGCTGGAAGCTGGGTTTGAAAGTTGTTTTTTCTTTGTACCGCTCACTGTGGATGGACAGTTAGCAGAGATGTTTGCCTGCTTTCCTGTTGACCCACCATCACTGCTGAAGAACTGCAAAACCGTCTTTGCAGTCAAATAGCATCAAATTAAAGGAAGCTCAAAAGACAGATGAACAAATACTAAAATTCAGGCTTCTTATACTGTTTACATCTTTTGTCTGCGAGCTACTGAAAAGCAGTAAGCTTTGCAGAACTGTGATAAACATGGTAATTTCAGTGAGGAAACAATTCTTCATCCTAGCTAAAAATTCACTGACAAATAAGTAATTCAATGGTTAAAGTACAGGGTGAGATTCTCCTCTTCATCTGTCACCATTAGTTGAAAAGTGAAGTTGAGGAAAATGAGCCAGCCTGAGGGGGATTTTTTTTTCTATAAAAATTAGATGGAAGTGTAAGCTATTGCATATACAGGGATGAACAAGGATTAGGTGGAAGCTCACTGTCACCTGGTATCTGAGGCTTTCAAGTGATCATAAACACAGCTTTCTCAGCATGCCCTTGGGAACCAGGGAAATGGAGAATTATCTACAGGACCTGAAGCTCTGCACTTCAAGGCCACGCTTCAGCGTTTAGCACAGATCAGCTGTGTGGAGAACTCGGTATCTCACACAGATAACTGGTACCTCTCTGCTCTCTACTGCATTTCTAGCAAACATGTAACTAGCACAAAACCAACACATTTTCAGTGGTTGGTACTTCACATCTTTGAGGTGAAGAGCAGCCAAGAGTCAAAAGGCCATGGAGGAGTCACTGTCTTCTCACCAAAAGGACAATTCTTTGGTGGAAGTTTTAATTAGGCTCATGAAATGGCATGGCAATGCTACAGTCAATAAGGATATCGCTGTCTTATGAACTAAGGAAAATCTTCAGTCTACAGAACTATGGTCTGAAAATTTATACTGGTGTTGCACTTCCTTAAGTGTTTTTAAAAAACTAGTTGAAAAGCCATAAACATGCAAGTTCCATTAAATAGAGAGAGGGTGCCGCTATTCAGCCCAAAGCATGCTTTTTGTGGCTGTTACATTTTTAGCAAGTTCTTAGACCAACAAATAAATCCACTGTTCCGTATACATTTTACAGGCCAACAAGGGAAAACCAACAGGCTGTATTTTCAGTAGAAGTCATTATAAAATGCTGATTAAATCTAGAAAAATCGCATTTGTCAGCTGAGATGACAAAATGTACAGAGGTGAAGGGGTAGCATTATTTTTAGGTCACCTGAATTTTAACAAGACTAAAAATTTCCATGATACAGTACCTTAAATGAAAATTTGATACCAAGCAGAAAGCAATTTACACTTTGCTTGGCGGCTCCTGAGAAAGTTATTAATAATTTTTTTTATTATTAACAGTGCTTTCACACCATCACATCTCTATCCCACAAAGTCACCATAATTTGTAGCCCTTGTTTTCAGTTTAATTGATGTTTGAAAACAGTGAAAAGAAACCAATAGGTCTTTAACTCTTTTTAGGCTGTAGAACTCAAAGCTAAGCACAATCTTGTCAATGTTGGCAAAAACCTTTTGGCCACAGGTTGGCTGGAAGAGAAGTGTTTAACATGAATGGTCTGAAAATTATCAGCAAGTAGTTTCTTTTATTTATGGGATATAAATATTAGGTAGCTTGTAAACCTCCAAGTCACAACCATGAAGACCTGCTTTCAAGCACTGGAAAAACTAATACATAGAAACAGCCCAGGCCTCAAGGGGCTCTAGTCTAAACAATTGGAATTACAGTAAAACAAGCATTATTATTTCTTAGTTGAAAAGTTCTTCATTAATAAAGCCCGCTTCTCTGTTCAGGGCCACTGACTGTCCTCTGCTTAATTACTTTTACTTTCTCAGTTACTTTTCATTCCTCTGAAGCAGGAAACAGATAATTTATAATATATACTATGTATAAATGCTTTGAGCAGTTCCTGGAAGGAGTTTGCCTTATATGCTCATAGGTTTTAAAAGAAGAGAGAAATATGGTTGTTGATAGCTATTTGCATATAATTTACCTCATCCACTCAGAAACAAAATACGATATAGTTACAATAGCCACTGCATGGACAGACACTCAATATTTACACTCGAGGACCTGTACTGATCCTCAGTACAGATTTCAGAGTCTCATCTGAGAAACCCCAAGCTCTCACAGTTAGAAAACCTGCAAAAATCTGCAGGTGCAATACAGGCTAACTGCTAGTGGCAGGCAAATTTTGGTAATGGTATTCAGGAGCTGAACAGGGAGATAGTTTCTG
>NW_008825493.1:883864-907293 GCF_000699105.1 Pygoscelis adeliae | reverse complement strand
GTCGGCCAGCCGTGCAGTGACTCGTTAGGGGGGAAGCACCAGCGGGCAGAGGGGTTGGGGAGCTCTTGAACTGAGACCAGCTCCCCAAGAAGGCTCCTCACCTGGAAAGGAGGAAACCCCAGACTGTGTCGAATCTGCAAAGGCTTTCACTTACTGCCTGGCCAGTCCAGGCTCAGGGATGGTAAGGACAACATGGATGGCAATTTTAATTTGCCTCCTGTGAATTAAGATTTGGCATAAAACATGGAATAGCAAAGAACTCCAACCCTGAAATTTTAACTGAGGACAAACATAAACGTCACAGCTTCTCTGAGCCTAACTGCAGAACTTCTTCTGTACGTAAAAACTGTAAAACATGAGGCTTTTTCCCATTTATTGACCTTGGGTTATAAAGGACAATACTTCTTGTACCAGTTGCTGCACTGTGAATATTCAAGCCAGTGTTGACGAGCCAGTTGCACAACATTTCAGTGAACCTGAAAAGCACAATGTCTCTTTAGAGCACATCATTAAGGCAGCGTAAATTCAGGTCTTTCCAATGAACAATGGTTAGCTAGACTGAACAATGAACAATGATTAACTAGACTGAACACTGAGAGGACCATGATAACGTAGCGAGACAGCAATAACTGCCTTTTGTAGAAGACATTTTACATTTTCTTACATTTAATATGGGCATACTTGTAATTCTGAATTTTTGTGTGCAATATTTTGAGTCCTGCTAGAGATCAGAAGGACAAGTCTGAAGAGAGAATGTCACTTCAGGTACTCATAAAAGGCTTGGGCAACTTCTTGATGAGCAACTGAACTTCCTGCAAAGCAGCACAAGGATTTCACCTCACCTGGAGCCTCCAGGTTGGGTTCCCCAGGGTGCTCAGGGATCTCTTGTCTTTTGGCCCCCACTATCACTGCCCTGGGTAGTGCTCATGCCTCAGCAGAGAGGATTGTGCAAACCCTTTCATCTGTATTCCTGCTTAGCCGTGATTAGCTACGAGCTATCACTCAGAGGTGCCCTAACCCAATACCTTGGGTTCCCCAGGGTGCTCAGGGATCTCTTGTCTTTTGGCCCCCACTATCACTGCCCTGGGTAGTGCTCATGCCTCAGCAGAGAGGATTGTGCAAACCCTTTCATCTGTATTCCTGCTTAGCCGTGATTAGCTACGAGCTATCACTCAGAGGTGCCCTAACCCAATACCCTTTCAGGCACTCAAAAATTTAGGCTTACATTTCCAAATAACTAGTTGCTTTAAAACCTCAACTTTTATAACAATGTTTATTATTTTACCTAACTTGAGGCACGCACAGCACTTTGGAGTGTAGCACCAGTCTGTGAGACAGAGTCAGCACTCTCCAACGGGAGCTACTGCTTAGTGTAAATACTGTGCCAGACCTTTGATTCTCTTCATCTGCTGAGGGGTGTGTATGGCTCCATCTTTATAGAGGAGCCTCTGTGCTGCTGACATGCTGTGATCATAGTGTCATTGACAGGAGATTTTCCAAAGGTGCCTGAGGACCCCTCCCTTTTTACCTCCAAAATCTGTTTGCTCCCCTTCCAGACATGTTTTGAGCAGATTTCTGTTCAATGTGAATTGCCACTGTCCCTCTGATTTTACTGCCAGCTGCCATATACAGCAAATTACAACAGCTCAAGAGCTACCTTTCTGCATTAACACCTGGCTGAAATGGATAAGCATGAGTTAAAGTTTTAAAAAAAGATTGAGCAGCCCCACACACACTCTCCTAGTGAGGAAGCCCAGCAAACTCCCCAAGGCTCCCTTTGCACAAGGCCAGCAGCTGCAGGAGATGATATTCTGGAGGCCACCTCTTCCAGTGTGACTGTGGCCATGGACTGAGTTGTGTTTTGGAATATGCAGCAATAAGAGTGCTGCACTCTCGTCTGCACCAGCTTACCTCCTGCAGAGTCATTAAATACAGACAAGCAATGATTATGCTACCTCTGCTAGAGGGTTCAGACAGTAAATGGAATTACTCACGTCAAAGCCCTTTATCTTATTCTGATAAGACCTTCAGAGTCTTAACAATCATATAAAATTGACAGCTATAGAAACTTTGGTATTAAAGAGTGCTTCTTCTGAGGTAGTCAACACATCCTGACCCAGACATAAGTACCACAGAAGGACCTCATAGAAATCGCTCGGTGGCAGGAGATATCCATGTGCTGTGCTCCCTGCATATTTAACAAGCACTCAGCAAACATCAACACAAGTGGATAATGACCCACACCAACTCATGGGATAAGGTGCTATAACCTGCTCAAATGTGATTACACTGGCATAAGAAAAAAGATAATTCATTTTTTCACTGAAAACTTTTGAATGATACCTCAAAGCTGAGCCCTGAAGCCTGGATGCTAAATCTTCCTTTACTTTATATCCCAAATACAGCCCAGATGTTCAGACTATGATGACTGCTATTTATTATTCCCCAGCCTTCATTTGACATTGAGAGCTTCAATCCGATTTTCTTAATTTACATGTCCCTGAGGATACAGGCTTTTTGTAGAGGACAAGACTGGTCCTTCGAAGTGGCAACAAAAATATTCACATATTATACCATTTAGCTCCACTCTTGACTAGCCACAGAATGCTAGTAAGCAGTGCAGTGCCTGGCAGCAATCTGAAAGTCAGAGCACTATGCAGCCATTTGAAAGCTCTTCAGCCATATATTCTCCACACAGTTTCCCCCCCAGATTAGAAAGCGAGCCTTGGGAATATGGGTCTTCACTTACAGAGTTTCAATCTCATTGTTATTTGGTTGCTCATTTTTAGTCTGCTTGTAGGGGGAAACACAGTTTTGTTGGTTATTTTTGGTCAAGAAGGGACAGGTTTTTATCAAGGTATGTATCAATTAGTTGACCGCTTTTCCCCATACACATGATATTTTAATGTCTCCTGATCAGCTAAATTTTAAGTTCTTTACTTTCAAAGGTAATTGTTTTGAATATTCTTTTGATTCACAATGCAATGCATGACCTTGCCTGCACGACAGCTACAAAAAATGCTACAACATTACTGGGGTTTGGAATATGATTTAAAATGTGCCAGGTACCTGAAGGTTGCTTTTTCCAAATGCCATTGCTTGGGAATCCTCAGTTCATTACTAGAATACTGTACTCACAGAATTAGATTCTGCTGCAGCATTGGGCTACAAAGAAATGAATTCAAACTTACTCTAATCAGGATGCAAAGTATTTATTTGCTAATTCCATCTTTCATTACTCCAAAACTGACTTCCAAAATTAATTTTCAGTATTGCCACCTTTAGATAATCTCACATCCTGGGCATCGGGCTTCCACAGCAATTACAGACATGTTTCTTCTTTGCCTGATGTCCTGGAGGGCGAGAGATTTAGAAGTTGGACAAACGTGTTGTAGTGCCAGCCCATTCAAACAAAAGTGTAGATGTTTGCTGCCGCTGAGCAGCAATTAAGCCTGCAAAGAGGCCTTTAGAAGAGTGCACGGCAGCACAGGATTGATCAAGGAGAGAAATCTGGCATCATACCATTTCTCAGGAACGTACAGGTAATTGAGAACAGAGAAAAATGAAGAAATGGGATGATCCTTTGCTCACTGAGTATCACTGGGACTACATTATACTAAGTAGGAAATCTACACTGCTTCAGTAATTTGCTCTTTAATTAACTGACTATAAATAGTGATTTGATAATTTATTTATACTGAGAAAGATCTCCTGCCTCATACACTCAGGTAAGTTAAGCATAACTAATACGGATTCTCATATGGGTTAATGAATTATGTCAATTCATACAGGCCTAGTCAAGTTGTTAGTTTAAGAAATTCATTTGTTATTGAAGTGCTCATAATTAAAGTTTTATTAATTTACTTTTAATGTTGTAATTCAACTGCTAAATCAATTATATCATCGACGCATTAGCAGCAGGAAGGCAATGCACTATTAACGCAAGATACACACTGCTTTACCAGGCTTTCCCGAATTCCTATACTAAAAGTAACAATTTACAAGGCCAACTCCAGTCTTCCCCCCCAACTTGGGAATTTGGACCATGCGTTGGAATGACTGCCTAGAAAAATAATAGATTTCTTGTGACTCATGTCCATTATAAGCAACTCGCATTCTTTCTTTTCTTTTACACATGCATCTTATTAAGTCTGTCAATGGGGTTGCCATTTGCTGAAACCATAGCAGCCCAACAGCTTGATCCACTACCCAGGAACAGCAATGGAAGCCCTTCTGTGAACTACCACAAAAAATGGGAAAATAGAATACGATATTATTTGTTTTTCAGCCCAATTACACCCACAAGCACACATTCTGGCATTGAATAGTACCCAACTAACTGATTAGAAATGGAGAGCAAGTTCGGCTGAGCTGTATTACAGTTTTGCAGACAGCATCCTATCAGACTCCCAACTCGGGGGCAGTTTGGTTTGCACTGCTCTTGAAGGATCTCAGTAAGTTATGGTTCCTGTATTTATCTGGGAATATCTATCCCAAAATGACTTCTGGAAAACAAAAGCCTTGTAATCTAGCCTGATACACATGCATGCTACCCAAAGATATACAAGCTTAATCTGAGATGACCACGATTTTCCCTTCCCTCAGAATGACTGCAGACAGGGATATGCTACATATAGGGCACCATTTTTTACTAAATCTGACTTGCTTACACAACCACTTTGGACAATAAGCAGCCCAAAGCTGCTTCCTGTAATGGCTGCAGGCTCTCCTGGAAAATGTTATGCCTTTCAGTTGCTCACAAACAATATGTCCGACGTGTCCACATACATCAGATATATACAGCACACATATACATCAGTCCCCCTCACATTCACAGGGATTTATAAAATCGGTTAGTATATGCATAGCTGTGAAGCAGGTTCAAATGTGCAGAGCACACAAAATCCACGCCTGGTATGCCTCTCGGCAACAGCAGGGATGCTAAGTGTTGACTTTTTCAACTAGTGAGCACAAGGTTTGATCATAAAAGACAAGTGTTAGACTTGCGGGTACTTCCATTAAGTGAAAGTAGTCCACGTATCTACTCCTATTTCCTACTATCATGTTCTACGTATTGTAAATACAGGCTTACTGGTGTAAGTTATACATGCTCCATTATGATTCAGTATTACACTGCTGATTGTATTACTTTAGAGCTGGAGTTTTCAAGGGAGTTGGGTGCCTAAATCCTGTAATTTTCTCAAAAATTTTAGCACCTTGTTATTTGAGGCCATAGGGACAGATAAATTAGTAAATTCCCTTGTGCACAGAACTCTGAGCTCAGAAAGGAGGTTTTCCTCATCTGTGATATAAACTCTTCAGCAGCTGATTTGCTACTTTATCAGGTGCCTTACCAGATGCAAGACAGCACAGAGTTATGTCATGTCTTAGCAAAATAACTTTGAATTCCTTCAAAAATTCATCTGCTGTAAAGAAAAAAACCAATTCAGCACTTACACCTGCATTTGCAAGAACACCCTTATCATATCAATTAATTAAGTACCTAATTCCATTTTAGAAGGTGTTTTCATTATTCTTGGATCGAGAGAGAAGATTCTAACATTATTCAGCAATGTTTTTACAGTGGTCCCTCAATTTTTAATTTTTTTCCCAAACTTCATTTTACTTCTATGTTGTTATAATTAACCAATTTCCCATCTCTGCACGTTCTCTCTTTATTTCCCAACTAATCTCATTGTCCGTCAGATCCTGTCAGTCAGAGCTATTTTTACTTCCCGCTTTATAGCACAGACTTCAGATGTGCAATACAGAGGCAAATCAGGCCCCAGACCAGCAATGAGCTAATTAAACCTTTACTTACTAACTCAGTCCGAAAAGGTGGTAATAATTCCATGGCTCGCATAAAATCAGATTTTCCTGTCTTATTTAGGCAGTAAGCTTAAGAAAACACAAGTCTAATAGCATGTAGAGAAGAGCCTAAGACAAAATATATTCAATCACAGTGAAATTATATCTGCCAATTTCTTTCTTCATCTCCTTACAGCACACCATAAGGGGAAGGGAGTTTGGGATTTTTACACCAGACTACGAAAGGTACGTAAGAGGTCACTGACTACTTTAAAGAAGAACCATTTCATGATGCAGAAGCTGTATATTCCACCATGAGATATTTCAGCCCTGGCCCTCAGGGGGTTTTAACTTACAACCAAACAGCAAACAGACAGAGCACAATGTCCTGTGGAAGGCCAAAGGAGAGTGGTCAATACGGCTATACAAGAAACCTAGGCCAAAAATATCACAGAATAGCTAAATCTGAGCAACCTTCAGGTAAACCCCATGGAACTCATGGTAAGACCCATGAGTGCCCTGTAGGCACTAATGGCCACAATCAATAAGCAGCGTCAACAGGATTTTGTCTTCTTGGTAGACTTTAAAATTCAGCTACTACTGAAGCTGTGAAGCAGCAGCTTGTAGCAATGTGGGTTTTGATGGAGACTTGCCCAGGCTTAGTTCAGGGCTGCCCTTCTGAGGCTCATACTAAGGCTGGCTGTAGGCACAGGCAGATACGAAGGCTGTGATATGAGAAAACACAGCTTCAAAATAAAAACACTACCCAGGTTGCTCTGGCTTAGAGAGTAGAAGCAAAATGTTCAGCACACCCAAGCAGTTCAGCATGCTGAGACCACGTAGCAAGATCCCAGTTCTCTCCCAGTTTGCATGCACAGCCCAGCTGGGGTTACAACCTGATCGCTCTGAAGAAGACAGTCATGTCCAAGGCTGTTCAAAGCCCTCACACTTCCCCACCCCTGGCTCCAAAACCACCTGCCCTGGGGGACCACTGCAATGGAACTTGCTTAATTAGTTACTAAGTAATTCATAAGCCACTTTATCTTTATGTATGAGGTCTGAAAATTTGATTTTGCTGACACTGCTGAAAAGCTATGAGCTGCCTCTGCGATGAAACACATCACTGAGAGACATTTTGGCTAGAATGTCCTGCATTTTATCCACTTTAAAAAAAAAGAGAAGAAAAATGAATGCAACTAAATATGATCAAATATTTTCTTGTCCCAAGAGGCTGCCATGCTGGACTCACACAGAAGTACCACATTTGGCAGTGAGGCTCCCCTGTCTTCACCTTTCAGTGACAGTAGACCTGTTATAAACCAAAGAAAGCTTTGAGTGGATTTCTGTTCTCTCTCTGTGTATCTCAGGTCTTTGCCTGATACCACTAATTTTGAAGTCAACAAAACTCAAATATGTGTTTTCATGTCTTGCTAAACAATGGAAATGGAAAACAATGGAAACCAGTAGCACTGTTGTTATGTATCTGCAATGTGAAATGCGTTCCAAGTTTTTTTGCATAAAATAGAAGAAGTTTTCTAAACTGGCCTTTCAGCATAGTAATATGCTAATATATTTCAGGCATGCTGTTTTTCAATTGATATATTCAGAAAGTTTATCCAATGCTTCCATCCAAAAAAATTAATTTTAATACCTGCTCTCCACGTATCTCTTCTAAAATTCCCTTTGACAAGACTTCTTTTCAATACCTTGTCTGCGCATCATGGCATTTTCTATTAACAAACTGATGCGAAAATGAGAAATGTAAATAATGCTTGATGGAAGTTTATCTTTAGATCTGGAATACTCTAGAAAACTGCTCCTGTTGTGCAGGTTTGGGCAGAAGAGAAAACACATTCTTGCATTCTGTTCCAATTTAAGAAACTTAACAGCAATGCACTTACCATTCTTTTCCTGTACCAACAGTCCAACCCCAAAACACGAGACAGTTGAGAGAGGATGCTCTCAGTAGTAGGTTCAGCTCAGAGCCTTGTACTGACCACACACTGGGCTCATTAGGGCTGAATTTAAACAAGGAAGAGATGGGTTCAAGCACACTGCATGTATCCTCATTGAGGTGCACTTCTGTGAAAACCTCCATCAGGCTGCCACCTACCCAGCCGACCCTGGTGTTAGGTACTCTCAGGTATGGTGCGGCAAATCCTTTAGCACCTTCCAATGATTGACAAAGTCAAAAGAAAACTCTCCCTGTAGTGACTGAGCACAAGAGGGATCTTGGCTGAACCACACAGTGGAAACCAGGAACAGCATGTCAGGGCACAACTTGCACTGATCCAGCTACTGTAAGAGTATTGCCTGTGCTTAGATATCACCAAGAGAGCCCTTAGGCCATTTGATCACTGATTCTGTCACTGATGGGGCACTGGTAGGCTGCTCTACATGTGTAAGTCCTGTTAGCCATTCCCTATCAGTCTGTGGTGTGCTTCGAACTCCAGCTGCCAGCCCTGAAACACACTTAAACATACTGTACTAAATGACTCATCCCACCGTGTCACTTCAGCCCAGGACGTTGAGCCGACTCTCCTTGCATAAAGAAACACAAAAACAGGACCTGCTTGCTGCCAGGTTGAAGCAGTGGCATTAGTGGTCTAGCAGAGTGACATACATGAAGTGGGGAGAAGACAGGTGAATTGCTAGCATGGCTAGAGGGGAATAAATGCTAGGGAAAAGCAACAGCAGTGAGATGAAGCTCCCATGACACAGTGAACATTCTTCATCCTGCTATCTTATTGCCATTACTGCAGAATAAAAAGACAGTGGTATGAAAGAATAATTATCACAGACACACTGCTCTCTTCAGCTTCAAATGGACAGAACCAGGTAAGGTATATACCAACCATGACAGAACGTGTCAATATTGAGAAACAATAAGAGACATAACTGGTCTTCAAACAATCTGCATCTCCAGAAGGCCAACTTGTTTTAAATTAAGAGCTACCCCTTCTAATAAATTCCTGCGACAACCCTTCTATTTAATCAGAAGAAAGCAGCTCAAGGACAATGCCTTTCTTTATCTAGACATGTTGAAAAACAGGAAGAAAATAGTACAATCAATTAATTATTCATTGAGATTGAGTCCTATGGTCTTTACCCCTCTTTGTCTACTTCAATTTTCTACCTTTGCTTTTATTTTATTGATAGTAAAGGATGTCTTCATATTTATACCAGTTAGCAATTTTATTTTGTCTCTAACATCACTTGCTGCATTTGTACAAAGCAAATCTCTTAGGACTAAATGTATTCAACAGTGGCCTTTCATTTCAGGCATCTTTGTTGCAGGGTCTATCCATCGAGATATGTGCAGTCTGATTTTTAAGGCTGCTGTGCTCCCGCTGCTCCAACTGATTCCAGCGAGGACTGTAAGCGCTCAGCACTTTTGAAGGTCACCTCTGAACCAGTGAGTAGTGGGACAGCCACAACCCAACTTGGAGGTTTCCCACAAGAGAATTCAGCTCCTCCAAGGTGTGGGGGAGCACAGAGGATAGAAAAGCAAAGAGGATTGCATGGAATTTATCCTGGGAGTTACACAAAGTTGTGCTGGGATGCTGCTGAGAGTGATGGGAGGAAGGTAGGCCAGGGAATAGGCAAATGCATTGAAAATTTAGTTGCAATAACCTTTTCCATCCTTTCCAGTGTTGCCAACTGTCTTGATTTTACTGCAAGTATCATGAGTTTTGGCACCTCTCGGAAAGATCCCAAATGACAAAATACCAGTTTTCTTAACTAAAGTTCTTCATGTTTTTGGGAAAATTTCTGAAATATAAGGAGAATTATCTAGTAATTTGAAAACTGGATGACAGCGAACAACTAAAGTGGAGGTAACATTGATTTTTCTTAATCTCTTTCTTTTTTAATGATCTCACAAGCTGGGAGAGTTGATGTGATGCCCTGAAATGTGTGAAGTTGGCCTTGTCAACCTTTGTAATCCCTGCTGTAACGACATGATTGGTTGGGTCACATGTAGGAAATGAGTCCAGGATTTCATGCTTTTAGATTTTGGTATCCTGGGTTTGAAACTCTGGCATAAACTGCCGAAGCATAGCATCCCACTTGGTCCTGTGAGCAACAATATCTAGGATGAGCATGAAACGGTTAGTGAAAATTAAAATACAGAGCTGGCAGTCATATAGCTACAGAGTCCTGCTAATAAATGTTTATGTATTAGGGCCTTCTCATTATAATTCAAATGGAATTAATGCTAGCTACCAAAAAATCTGCTGCAAGTTGCATGCAACCATCAGGATGCCATAAGTGATCTAATCCATAGCAGTCTGATGGTTAATGAGCCTTTTGGAATGTAAATCACATATCTCAATTTCAGAATCAGTTTTGGTGCAGGGAGGGGCAATCTTCTGCTAATCCAGCTCAGCATTAGAAACAGCCACGTTTTTTTCCATTAACTGTGTAAAGATATTGCAGAGATACCTAAGTGTTAATCTAATATGGGAAAACATGGCTGTACAGGCTGCTGCCACAAAATTTTTAAGGGACAGGTGTACCAAAACACGGAGGACAGCTCAGAAGAGAAACTTTCAGCCATGATCCCATTAGGGATAATGAGCTGTGACCCTCATGAAGCAAACTGATTTGATGAATCAGATACAGAGGACCCACAACTTTGCAGAATGAATATAGGTGTACATACTGTTTATGAAAAAAACAAAAAGAACTCACTTTGAATCGAAAACCATAAAACAAGACACATGAATGATAAACCCAAGCAATCTGCTTCTTCATTTCTCCCCATCATCCCAGTTCAGCCTGCATTTTGTCTTCCTAATCATAGACTCTTCAAGGCAAGAACTAGCTCTTCTAAGATACGGCAGGGATGTTCCTATAATCTAATTCAGCAGCAGACTGTTTCACCACAGGCACTGATATAACAGGGGTGGGAAGATTTAAGAAGGACATCTGTGCAGCTGCACCCATGTCAGCTGATGTGGAAGTGCAGATCACACACACACCAGTGATAATGTGGCCTAAAGCTGTTTAATACTGCTTCCCTGCCAGTAAATCCATGCTTGATATATCAATATTCAGAACCCATGTAAATCCACAATGCAGAAAGATGGTTTTCAATCACTGCTAAACTTTTCAGGGTTTCTACAAATACTACAAGAACAGATTTGCTGTCATATCTTTTTTGAAAAATGTCCTTTTTTATTCATGTGCTGCTCTATTTATTCTAGGAAAATTGTTTATTAGTGTATATATGAAATCTTCCAGACTTTGCAAGGCTCATCAGAAACTAAGTTTTCACGGAACAGTAGGTAGTGCTGCTAGTTTAACCCTCATTCAATACAGCATTTGTGTGTCTCCTTTCATGTAGGCACAGAAGTCTCCCCAGTTTTAATGGATGACCAGACCGCAAAATGTAATGAAGCACCTAAGTGTTTTGCGAATTGGAGCACTTCATAATACTTTAATTATGTAGCAATGTAACTCTTAAAAGCAATCTCTGCTAACAGTTACAATATTGCTGTTTAAATTGTATATGGGTCTTGTTTCAATTGGTCATTGCTAGGTGGAATTTTAGAAACCTCTCTGAAATGACAAACACCTAACAATTACCTCAATAGTTCAAATCAAGCTTATTTTTGCTTACTACAGTTATAACTGGGCCTTCAGTTAGTAATGCTACACACAACGGCACAAATATTTTCCTAAATGTTCAAGCATTATTCAGTCTAACCAGAAAGCTTTGCTGTTGCTTATTTTCAGACACACATCATCTGGGGCAAAAACTATTGCAGAGAGGCAGGGTGTGTGAACCCCGGCTTCCGCACTCCAACTAGTATGGTCTGTGAGGCTGAGAAACTCAAAAAGACCTGGCCATCCCTGAGAGGTAGCAAGCCTGCTTTTTGTGGCATTTTTTTGAAGGACTACCATACACATACTCAGTTATACAAGAAAAAAACCACAGATAAACCATCACAGATTTCCTCAGCAACAGAAAGTTACGGTTCTTGACATCTGCTCCTACTCCATATGGAGGCAACAGGATTTTTAATCTCAACCTTTAAAAAAAACTAAAAATCTTTCACCTGTATTCTAGAAATACTGTAACACCCTACATGGAATTGGCATCAGGCAGAATATCTTTCAGCATCTGTCTTAATCATGACACCCACCTTAATGAAAAGAGGCAGTGATTTAATTCCTTTATCTTCTGCAGGGAACACTTATATTTTTAAATGCAATTTCTTAATTGTAATGCGGCATGGAATTACTGTAAGGCAAAGGCAAATAAACCCCACCTAACTACAAATTCCTCAGAGCATTATCTTGGATTTTTTCCCCCTGCAATATAAACTCACCGCACTGTACATCCAAACTCTTAATATATCACTGTTCTTTTCACAACGTGACATAGCTATGTAAACAGCTAGTCTCAGAAAAAGAATTTGGAAGGCCTGGGTCAAGTTATTTTTTAGAAGGTAACTTATGTAAAAAGCTCCAAATGAAAGTGTACTTTGCACAGTTTTCCTCAGCTATAAAACCAATCATAGAATGAAAAAGAAAGGAAAAAAAGCCAACATCTCTAGAAATAATCAGCAAGTTTCTAGAGTGGGTGTTTTTCTCATGCTACTCAATTGCTGAGATGTTCCTGGGTTAAAACTGAAATCCAAATTTGGGCTGGTGATGCTTGGACGAAGCCCTGGATGCATTATGGAAAATTGCACAGGGTCTGTCCACTCCAGATTTCAAAATCTAAGTTGAAACTGTGTTTAAATGCCAATTTCTAGAATCATAGAATAGTTTGGGTTGGAAGGGACCTCTAAAGGTCATCTAGTCCAACCCCCCTGCTGTGGGCAGGGACATCTTCCACTAGATCAGCTTGCTCAGAGCCCCGTCCAACCTGACCTTGAATGTTTCCAGGGATGGGGCATCCACCACCTCTCTGGGCAACCTGTGCCAGTGTTTCACCACCCTCAGTGTAAAAAATTTCTTCTATCTAGTTTAAATCTACTCCTCTTTAGTTTAAAGCCATTCCCCCTTGTCCTGTCGCAACAGGCCCTGCTAAAAAGTTTGCCGCCATCTTTTTTATGAGCCCCCTTTAAGTACTGATAGGCTGCAAGAAGGTCTCCCCGAAGCCTTCTCTTCTCTAGGCTGAACAACCCCAACTCTCTCAGCCTTTCTTCATAGGAGAGGTGTTCCATCCCCCTGATCATTTTCATGGCCCTCTTCTGGACCTGCTCCGTGTCTTTCTTACACTGAGGGCTCCAGAGCTGGACACAGGACTCCTGGTGGGGTCTCACCAGAGCAGAGTAGGGGGGCAGAATCACCTCCCTCGACCTGCTGGCCACGCTTCCTTTGATGCAGCCCAGGATACGACTGGCCTTCTGGGCTGCGAGCGCACATTGCTGGCTCATGTCCAGCTTTTCATCCACCAGTACCCCCAAGTCCTTCTCGGCAGGGCTGCTCTTAATCCCTTCATCCCCCAGCCTGTATTGATACCAGGGGTTGCCCTGACCCAGGTGCAGGACCTTGCACTTGGCCTTGTTAAACCTCATGCGGTTCCCACGGGCCCACTTCTTGAGCTTGTCCAGGTCCCTCTGGATGGCAGCCCGTCCCTCTGGTGTGTTGACCGCACCACTCAGCTTGGTGTCATCTGCAAACTTGCTGAAGGTGCACTCGATCCCACTGTCTATGGGGGATAGATTGATGAAGATATTAAACAGTCCCGGTCCCAATACGGACCCCTGCGGGACGCCACTCGTCACCAATCTCCATCTGGACATTGAGCCATTGACCACTACCCTCTGGATGTGACCATCTAACCAGTTCCTCACTCATCGGACAGTCCACCCATCAAATCCATACCTGTCCAGTTTAGAGAGAAGGATGTTGTGGAGGACCGTGTCAAAGGCCTTACAGAGGTCCAGACAGACGACACCTGTAGCCCTTCTCCTGTCCACTGATGTAGTCACTAATTTTCTGTGGATAAAATGCCACATAGGCGGTTGCTATGGTGAATCATCCAGAGGGCTGAGATTCAGAGGGAAGGGACCACCTTGATGTTATCTGCAGAGACGTACTCCCTAGAGTCACAACAAAAATGAGAAACTAATACAGTCCCCGTGTTAGATACCACGTAGTCTCTTCTGAGAGACTTTTTTGCTTCTGTAGTTACCTATGGAGACAGCAATATCAAAAATATAGCATGGAAAAAAGCTGTCAGAAGATCTAAGGGGGCAAAAAGACTAGAATGTATTGTTGGCTTGTGATAGTGGCAGACTATTTACTTTCTACTGTAGTAATCTGAAAATCTAAATCTTTCTGGAAAGGCACTGCTCATCTCATGAGAAGGTCTGAAGTCTTTGTGAAATATTCTGAAGGGCAAAATATTCCCACATGACACATTTTCTTACAAGAAGTGGGAGTTATTTCAAGGTGGTATAAAGTGCCATGGAAAACTTGTCAGGTGGCATATGGAAAATTTAAGCGGTGTGTGCAGGAGTGCACATATGGTTGGGAGGCTCTCAGCAGCGTTAGGAGAAGTGGCCAACAAGCAGCAAGATGATATCTCTGACATTGCACTGATCAGTTACAAGAAAAGACTTGTTGAACGTGGCTTTAGGTGCATCCCGTGACAAACAGCAAAACAAACCATCAGGATTGTACAGCATTCTCTTGTTCACAGCAGATGTACATGACGACAGAGGTAGCTCAGTGAACGCATACCCAACCCAGCATACGCTCTCCCGCACATACAGTCCTGCTGGCTGAAAGGATGAAGGTGCTTTTCAAACACACACTGGGTTTGACTGTGTTTCATAAAACTCCTGAAGAGCAGGGGGGCTGAACACTCTCCTCCTGAGCACTAAACAACTACCCACACCTTCTGTCAAGTACATCTGTTATTGCCAACCATATTGTCAACACCTCTATTTACAACTTAACACATTTTTAATTCATATTACTTCCAAACTGTGTGCACACACTACTATCCCCACCTGCTTCCCAAAACTCAATCACATGCAACTCATGGAAGAGTTTCATGTGAAACAGAGAACCAGGTTCTTGGGCAGCCTGTGATGGAGGCCACAAAGACCTGGGCTCCTTTACCTGTGCTCCAGGCTGGGTAGCTGTAAGCCAGTTCTCATCAAGAAATCCAGCCTCTACCTTAAGGGGCCTGTAAGTCTGACTGACAAATGCTGAGAAACTATACACAGGAAAACATTAGCCGGTATTTGCCTTGTTTCCAGTAGCTTTCTCCATGCAACCCATCATTGGCCATTGTAGGAGACAAGCAGCTGAACTAGGTAGACCTCGGCTCAGACACTGGTCGTTTTTTGCAGGATCTGTCACTGGCATAAGGCTGTGGTAGCCAACCATAGCTAACTCTCTTTGGAGAAAGGAAGGCAGAATCCAAGCATGTCCCATCAAATCATGACTGCTCAACAGGACTCCAGGCAGCCCAGAGACAGAAGGACATGCACTGACACTAGGGAGGAAGACTGTCCACCCATCCTTCTAAGCTGCAGGCCTATACTGAACACACTTCCACCACAGGCTTTACTTCCCACAAAGAAGTAACAGCAGAGAGAAGTCAGGAGAGGCAGAAGAGCTGCCGTAAATCCATATGCGCATGGAAGCATATTTAGATGTGTCTCTAGATTTTAACACATGTAGAATCTGCTCTGAAATCTGTTTTCCTGAACAACTGCTAACAGAAGTGATATTAGCCATCCAATAAAACGCTTCCTAATTATACACACTGTTTATCAACATTGCATCTAAACATTGACATTTTCTTCCCATTTTTTCTTTATGGTTGGAGCATCCTACTGCCTGAATACACATGTACTTCAGTAAGGGTCCACATAATATGAAGGAATTACATGAGGGGAAGGGTGGCATTGTAAGATACCAAAACAAAACCATATTACTGCTCAGTAACATGCTCAAGAGCAGATAATGACTGTCCTGAAGAGGTGGTAGTAAACCATAAATCTCTTTAGTGTTCAGTGGATGTGTAGCCCACTTGCACTAAAAACAAGACCATCGGTTTGTTTTACGTTTTAAAAGGCTATCTCTGTGTTGACTTTGCAAACACAAGGACCTTTCCATTAAATCTTGTGTTAAGATTCCCTTTTCTGCTTTAAGAGTAATGTCTTGTCTCACAATGGTAAGGGGAAAATAAGCCCATTGTGCACATATTAAGCATACAATCATAAAGTTCATGTCAACAAATTATAAAATATTGCTCTTTGCCTTCATTAATCTTCAAGGACAATGATAAAATATTTGCAGAAGTCATTTAGCCACAATGATTTACTCTGATGCATATCATCTTTTTTTAAAGAAATGGACCTAAATCTAGATGTGAACACGATGAGCATCATGGGCATCGAGAGACAGTGCCAGATTTAAATGGGGTGTTCAGCTTTAGATGAAGTAATTCAAACAAAAGCCAGAATTGCTCTAGGGTTATAAAACACTCCTGGAAAAGCTACTCCTCAGGAAATGTGTGGTGTAGCTACTACGAACTTCTGATTCCTCTGCAGCACAGCTATCCCATTCAGCATGGAGAATTTTGCCTCCAGTAACCTAAGACATATGTGAGTACATCGTGAAATGATAAGCAAGAGTCATTAGAACTAAAGAGCAACTCTGAGGGAATCTGTCCTTACTTTACTTTCCTTCTGACTCCAAATACTATTCCTGTAAGAATTTCATCCATTGGACTGTTCCTGGTAAATGAGGAGGAAATCCTGCATAATGCAATACTACATGGGCAACAAAATGCTCATCACTGTAAGTGAAAAAATCCTCCACCACTTAGCCTGATAGAAATAAAAAACCTGAATCTCTCAGAAGTTTTAAGAAAATGGAATACAAGGCTGTTTTAAGAAAAATGAGGACAGCCTCAGTATAACTCAGGTTTACATGGTTATTGGGCTAGGGAGCTACTGAAAGTGACTGATATTTTCTAGTCTGTATTTATCAAAGGACAACTGAAAGTTTTTTCTACACAACTTCTTTAAAAATATATGTACATATATATTTTTATATATGCTTTTAGAAATGGGTACTTTAGTCATATTTGCAAAGGACTTGAGCACTTCAGAGGAGGAAGTTTTCAGTACCTCTGAACCAAACCACGCTCATAGATTTTTTCCTTTAATATTTCTCTCCAAATCTACATTCTTTCTTACAGGGATGAACCTCACTGCAGTGCCCTTACACAGTGCAGGTTATTAGCCCTTCCCACGCTCAATTCACCCGACACATTTGCATTTTAGTCAGAAATGTATTTGAGATGCCAACAGAGCTCCAGATACTGGTCTTTATCATTCAAGTGTGCTACCATCCCACCTTGAAAGATTTCCAGGAATTTTCAAAATTGTTCAGAGAAACATACATCAGCTTAGACAATAATTAAGAAGTAACCATAACACAGAGTGGGCCAAAGCCAAGCTTTCTCAGGGGGCTCAAAACCTTTCAGCTATTGCTTTCCATGCAATTATTCATCTCTCAGTGCTGTTTGCATCTTACTTATCCCGCGCTGAGGGAGAAATACACAGAAATAGCAAGCTGCCCGGTCCACCAACACCACCCATGTGTGCACCCCCACGTCTGAAGTGAGATTATGGCTCCAAGGGATTCTCCTCTCCTCCCACCCCATCACATCCAAATGCAAAGGACAGCAAGGTAACAAAATACGTATAAACCTCTAACTCCAAAGAATCAAAGGCAGGGTGAAAGGGAGAGGAGGAGAGAGACATCTTTCCTCACTCTTCCAATCTAGCAAAGGTACTACCTGACTCCCACAGTGTTTCCATCAGCTGTCAGAAATATTTCACATATCTGACAGTTATGAGAGATATTAAATATCAGTGTGTTACCAAACTTGTAAGTACTGATTACTGATTTTTCCGTAACAGTAACAGGGGTTTAATGCAAAAGAAATATTCTTGGTATTTAGGTTCTTGATAAGCCAGTGTCACATTTGTTACTAAAGATTTCAAGAGGATTTTGTGCCCAAGACAAAAGATTTCCCAGTTTTGGAAATGTGAATGACTGAGAGAAACTGAAAGGGGAAATATAATTAAAAGTTTTGTAAATAAAACTGCTTTTCTCCAAGAGCTAAAGGGAGAAATGTTATTTCCTCTCCTTCCGTCCCCCTCCCATTGCAGAAGGAAATTGATTTAACCTCATTTACAGCTCTCTAGGAAGAAATCATTCAGCCATGAGCCTCCCAGGGAGCTTCCGTTCGCTGTACAAAAGCTCAAAATGTCACCACATTTACAAATGAACAGAGCCTCTTACTCAAAAGGCTTCAGTGGGGTCACCAAGAAGAGCAGTGGCCCACAGGTTTCTTTCTCTCAGGGTGAATACTTTATTGGCAGGGTAATACGCGTGTTTCCATCAGCAAGAAGAGTTGCCATGGGCTTGGCACATAAAATAATTCCTGGCCCAGGCTCAAATACACTTATAGCCAGATGTGGCCTTCCATTTCTACCTGTGTGAGCTGGTTCAAGGAGCACTCTAATAATACACATCACATGCATGATGTGTCCATGAGGTTATGCAAGATCAAACATACTGGTCTCAGTTTTGTTGGAGACAAACAGCTTTTGTTTTCCAGCAGCCTTCCTAAAACTGTGCAACAGTTTATTCTCAGTCCCTTGGAGTAATGGTGTGGTGGGACCAGGTCACTCAAGAAATCAGGACACCAAAAGGTGCTGAGCATCCAAATCTTCTCCTGGCTTTGAAAATCTGTTCCAGTGTCTATAGTATGGTGTAATCCACCTACAGAGCTGACAACCATGGGTGAGCTATGGCAGTGTCACAGTCCACCCCATACACACACCTGACTCTTGCACACGTACTACCTCCACACACACTTGGACCTTATTATTACCTCTAGTCCCATATAAATGTATGATTGCAAGCAATGGTCAAGCTCAGCTACTGTTAGCCATCTTTCTCACCACTCAGCATCTCTGCCCTTGTTATCACTGCCTTCCCCACGCACGCAGTTTTTTCTTGCTACTGGAGGAGCACATACTACGGTGTCACAAAGTGCAACCACTGGATGCTGCTGGTGGCTGTTTCCAGCTTGGTCTAGATCCTTATATGGCTCTTTATTCTGTTAGGGGGACAACAACATTGATGTACCTAGCTTGAGAGACATACTTAAAAAGCTACTCAAACCCTTCTGGGGAAAAAAAATCCACCTTTCTGGAAATTTTGGTTCTTGTCTCAGCCTCTTCTCCCTTGACCCTTTGGTGACAGCTCGCTGCCCTGAGCTTGTGCCGATTTAGCCATATCAGGTGTCACTCCTGAGTAACACAGATGGATCACCAAGTCCCACCAAATAAAGTTCTACCAACAAAATTGTCCTTTGCCAATAAGTTATTTCACTTAGGATGTCGTCTGGGTTTGCACAGGCTTTGCCAGCCAAGGGGCAATGTTACTGTACCCCCTCAGTACTGTTTGGTGGTAGAGCTACTCAGGCAAAAACATTGATTACATGAATCTGGCCTGTGTTCATTCCCTACTGACATTGCTTTGCCTTGAAATGGTTTCGCTGGGGGTGAAGAGCAAACATATGTTATAGCAATATCACTTGCAGTGCTACACAGGTGGCTAAATCCATCATCATATGGCATCCACTGCAGGCAAACTAGCTGTGAAAAGGCACAATGCCAGCCAAATACAGACATGAATAGACAGAATGAAAAAAAACCCCACACAACAACCCTCTATATAATCCAAGGCAAGGAAATACACAACTCATGAACAGTATATTTATAGTATGTGAATTCAAGGAAGGGCTTGAAGGAGTGAGATGGGGATATAAAATTCAGAAGGTGTTTTTCGCCACTCCCTGTTGCAAACTCCGAGTACACAAAAATAAATCACCTGCCTTAGTTGCCACAGGTTTGGGTTTTTTTTTACTGTGTGTACATATGCATGCATGGGTGTAAAGGGCATGTACAGGTGGCCATTTAGCATTACAACACTTGGCAATCTAACTGTGAATTCTCCACAAACTTGTGCATGTATGTATGTACACACATTAATAGTGTGTGCATACTTACAGAGAATTCACACTTTGGTTACCTGTTCTTTGAAATCTAGGAAGTCATGTGTGCCTGGTGTTGGGCTGAAAGTAAGTGCGACTGTCAAAGGTAAATGGTTCACACAAAAGACAATGTAAAAGGTAAGAAAAAATGCTTACCACTGTCTAACAGTTTCACATGACAGAACTTCTTCGTTCTCTTTCAGAAGAATAAACAGAATAAAAATCCAATAGAAACATAATAGAAAACAAAATGAGGCTTTGTAGCCTCTTCTATTCAAGTGATTTCTCAGTTGGCTGATACATAGATAAACACAGTCCTCTCTTCACACATCCTTCTCCATGAAGCTCCTCTATACCTGCACAATGCCATTTTTTAAAAGGAAGAGTCTCACTTCTTACCGAAAAAAGATCGCTACAGCAGAAGCACACACCTAAGAGACACTTTGCACTGAACTGAGAGACTTGCTGAAAACTGCAGAATAGTGTCAGTCATGAAGAGAAATGCAAAATGGTTACACTTTCTTTTTTATATGATCTAGTTTAGCAACAAGAGAACATTTCTAAATTGCCTGCTTTCTTACTTTTAACATGGACAGTAATTCTGTGTATATTTTAAGTACGCTCACTGATATTTTTCAACTGACACACAAGAAGATACCGCACCACAGGTGTTTGCAAACAGCTTTGGTTTTCTGACATAAAAAATGCCTCCTGACAAGACTCTTGACCAACAGGAAGATTGTCAGAAAAGTAGCAGAAACTCCATCTGACAGGTCTTCTGAGCTGAGTCCTCAACAGGTAATACAACAAGGAGAAATATTCATCTAAATTGTATTTGTTCTAATTTACTTTTATGTCCTTAAAATGTGAGAATCATTTTTCTCCTTACCTCTCTTCTAATTAGAAGAAAGGACAAAACATCACACAACTCTTGAGGATCATTTCCTTCCATTATTTACACTTAGTGGAGTATTTGCTGCAAGTACGTTAAGCACTGAAGGTGTAATTCACATGAGTACATGCCCTACTCATAGAGACTTTAGTGTAATTACAGGGATACTAGGATCACCTAAACTAGCTGATCCTATATTTGCATTCTTCAGTTTCTGCGAGCCAGCCCTCAGTGTTTCTGAATGAGCAAAGTCCATTAGGCTTATCGTATCATCTTCCTTCCACAAAAATTAAACTGCAATTTAATTTACTACAATAAACCCCAAAACCACTAGAAAACTTATGCCCTTACCACAGTATATAATCTGATTCATAAAATGGTGTAGGATTGCAGCATGCAAGGATTTTATTTAAGCAAGTTCAGCCTCAAGCACACCCTTAAGTCTGTTGTGATTCTGCACAGCAGAAGCCCAAGTGACACCCAGGAGGTTTAAATACATACTTAAATTCTTTATGAAAGGAAGTTGAGGGAAAAGGCATTATTTAAATCTAAGGTGAATTATTCTCCAGTTCAGCCTGTGTTCCCAAGGGTTTGGTTGGAATAGTTGCCAGCTCCATGTTGAAAAAATCACACTACTTTTAAACCCAAAAAGCCCCTTCTAGGTATATTCAAGAAAGAGGTGTTTTCATCTTGGTATACATCTTAGGAAGAGGAATTGTACATACACCAGCAGAAAAACACCTTTGGTAGGTCTGCTTTGCATCTCTGCTAAGGGGCTATGCTCTCAGAGCTCTGCTGCCCTAGCTGTCGACCATGGGCTCCATCGGAGTAGACAAAGCACAGCATTTTGCCTCGATTTAGCAAAAAGAAGGGGACAGGTGCACGTGCTAAGTCCTGAAGAAATTCTGGTCAATGCTGGAAAAAAGAAATCCACAAGGATAAAGAGATAAAATCAGCCCCATTCAAACTGCGTAATGAAAATCTGGATTAGTGCTTTATACAGGAAGACAGAATTTAGCGTCTTCTCTCTCAAAGCACCACTGAGTACAAATGAGATCAAACTATAAAAGGTTCAGCCAGGCCACATTTTGAATTTAAATCAATCTTGTTTGGTTGGCTTTAATAATAATTGTCTCTGAGGTATCCTGGAAAGATATTACCTCAAAGATTTCATGTGCATTCATTCCCTTATCATTTTACTTTTGCAGTTTTCTTAAAGGAAACTCACTTGCAAAATTTATGCTGTGTAACCTATCTGCTAGGCCTTCACAGCATGTGCTTCCCAACAGCCTTCAAGCACTTGAATCAAAGATTATGTAAAAATGAGCAAGTAACTGTAGCTTTCAGTTCCTTAGATTTTGTTAAAACTATAGCCTGAAATCAAGAAAGAAACCACTCTAAAACCCCATATAAATACAAATCAGCCTCTGCTTAAGCCCCAGTTAAACGAGGCTTCTAAGTTGCATTTTGGTGACTCTTTCCTCAGCAAAGCAGTCAGCCACATGCTCAATAACGTAGATAAGTCCCAGTAATAATATACTTAAGTCCAAATGAAATAATAGTTAAGTCCAAATGAAATCAGAGTGGTTTAAAAACCAGCATTTAAAACTTAGTGCATATTATTATAGCATTTTATTAAATATAGCTGATTAGCTGAAACAGATTTCTCTTCTAAATAAACACAGTTTGGCTTATATGTTATTCACAGGCAGCTCACATAAGCAGTAGCTATGAAAAACCCTATTTCCATTAATATCACTAGCAATGAGTTAAATAGTTAAAAACCTGCATTATATAAAGATGAGGTATTGTCATTCAGATTTAAATTAAATCAGTTTCATAATTTTATAGTTCTTCACAAGCTTTTTTTCCTTCAAATAACCTCCACCCTAAGAACCTGGTAAAACTATGTTTGCAGAGATGCCATAAATCAAACACTGCAGAAAGCTAGAGTGGGGATGTATCAAAAAATGCATATGCTGAAAGAGATCTCTGATCCCAAACAAAAACCTCTGAAATATTTCTAGAGTGTGAGTTTTGGCCAGATGTGCAGAACAGAAGCTCCTGATTTTCTCTGAGCTCCTCTCCTCTCAAAAGCCAAATCAAATCAATTAAAAAAGTCTTATTTGGATTCACAGATTTGATTCAGGCATGGCTGAGCACCTGCCAGAACCCTGTTACAAACTACATTATTTTTTAATAAATTAAAGATGAAATATTTATTCCATCTTTTCCTAGAGCTGTCAGTTGCACTGAATATCTGCTGGATGACCTGAAACTCAAAGAGATGGATATATTCTCAGACCTGAAGGCAGGGAGGTGAAGCTGCAGAAATTGCAGTCTTGCCACAGAAATAAACCACAGAAAAGCCTGGACAACATTTCCAAGCAAATGGACCGTATGCATTATTCTGTGTGGCACCTGCTGTTCCATTAAAGTCTAATAAAGCCAGTTCAGAGAAGCTCCTGTCTCATGTCACAGAGGCTCTCTGAGCTGGTACTTTTTAGTACTCAATAATTTAAATACTGAATTAGCACATTTAGTGGATGTTCCCTGATTGGTAGCAAGCCATAGATCACTGGTGATTTCAAGAACAGGCAAACCTAAATGGTTGCAACTTTTGTTTTAAGACAACATATCCACAGGACGGGGAAGGATTCACAGCCCCTACAC
>NW_008825493.1:873747-883839 GCF_000699105.1 Pygoscelis adeliae | reverse complement strand
TACAGCATATCTCAAAAACCAAACCTCTTATCTTAGGCTCTCAAAGATTACTTTGATTTAAAGGACTCGGTGCCAGGCCCTGGTCAGGAGACCTTCCCTAACCCATTAACTGCAGCACTGAGTGTTTAAACAAAGCCTGCAATGATCACGTAAGGTTCATTACCATTAAAGAGTTTCCAAGTGCCCAAACGGTCAGAGAAGCTATGGAGAAGAGTAGCCTGTGCAGGGGACTGATTTCCACAAACTTTCACAGCGTGGGATCCTACTAGTTCCTTTTCCCCTCCCCTTCAGGTCACAGAGCTCGACAAGCCGAGGCAGGTGGGCGAGGGCCAGTTATCTGTCTGAGTGGAAGAGAGCGCAGATCTGACTGCATCGGAGCGAGCTGTACCTGCAGGCACAACCAGCATAGTAAGGAAGAGATTCAAGGACTGCTCTGAACTGCTAGTGCATGCTGAAGTCCCTGTCAACCCTCGCAGATTAAAGCTATGGCTGCTAAACCAGAAGAACTGTCAGAGAGAGTAGGATTGAAAAATGGGTCTCATTTACACTGGAAAATGAGTGCAGTACAGAGACCCACCCCACCCCGCTGCCTCCAATCTAGTGGATACCCAATCTGAGATGTGTATAGATACACCAGTTCGGATCTGAAATCTATGGTGTCATGCTGATGCAGTGGGGCTTATTGGCTTGGGTGGCTACATTGCTTCTTAAGCCAATCTGTCTTAAACCTATATGTCTCCGCATTATGGGTTAGTTGGACAGAACTGGCAGCTGCTGCTATGTACCAGAAGACAGGGAAAAGGAGCAAATTACCCCAGCTCTTACAGCTGGCTAGCAGCAAAATGAGAGAAGAAGCCAAACCCCACTGGAGGGCCACTCCCTGAACTGTACTTTCTCTAAGATACCATTTAAGTCAATCTGCCACGACTCTTAGAATTGTAAAAGAAATGCTTATTCTGCAACTGCTACTAGGAATGCAAGAGTTAATAAACAAACTGGTGGGTAGCAAACTATCACACAGATGACAAGTGGAGCTAAAGAGCATCAGGAGACATTTGGAGAGTTCAGAAACAACAAAAAACTTTCTCTTCTGATTACAACAATATTTGGGAACAGTGAAAATAGTAAGAAAGCAATCCAGAAAAGGCTGGAAGGTCCTGTGGGTAGGTAAAGTGGGAACGCCTCTGAATTTCACAGGACAATCCAAGCAGAGTAAGGAAAGGTCCACCATGGTGTTTTGGCACTGGAAATTGCCATATTCATTTCACTCTGAACATCATCAAAACCCAAAGCAAAACAAAAAAGTTCTATCCTGAAATTACCTTAAAAAATAGGTGTACTGCCAGCCACAGTACTTTGGAGTTGAAGGCCTCCAAGTGGGGAACCTACCACCCAACTCAGAGCTCCAAAGAAGCCTGGGATTTCCAGGGTCCACGGCTCATGGCAAATCCCGTCTGAGGAAAATGTCAATCTGAACCATAACTTTTTAATGTGAATTATAATGCGTTCACTTTGAGAGGAGTGAAAAGCTTCTCTGAGACAAGACTGCCATTCTGAGCCCCACCAGCCTAATTCTGGGCAGTTCCAAAGGTTGCATTATTCTGAATACTGCGCTCTTGTGCCACAATTTATATGATGCCTGGAACACTGCACTGCACAAAAAAACCCATACAAAGCTATGTGATCCCCTTAAGAGAGAGACTATTTATTATCTGCAGTGTCTTTTTTAATCAAGAACTTCAAGATTGTTTATTATCTGCAGTGTCTTTTTTAATCAGTAGTAAGACTTCCAGTTGACTAACACTAGGGCAAAGGAGAGAAAAGTGTGCAAAAAGAAAAATTGCACAGGGTAGCACAACCCATCGTTGCTGTGTAACTTTGCTCTTCTGCAATACTTTTCACATAAAGATTTCCCTTTACAAACATTAATCAGCAGGATTTACTCTTGCTTTTAAGTGTACAGAACTGGAAGGAAATTAGCAGACTGTGATGTAATTTTAATTGCATTAATATGCAATAAAACTATGTTCTTGGCAGAAAATGCTATTACTATACTACTGATGGGTTTAAATATTAAATACAACTCTCTTCTTCAGCGCTCCTCTTCTAATTGCACATCTAATTTTCTACCATATATTTGTCTTCCTAAAAGCATTTTGGAAACTGATGACAACTTTCAGGTTGGCTGGATTCCATTCTTTTTAATACAGCCAAGTGAGATTTAATTTGAAGTCTGACATCACCTTAAAATATTAATAAGATCAGGGTAGTTTTACAGTGTATATTCATCTCTATGATTGAAAGGAGCTTGATAAAGTTGGTGCAGGGTTTAGGTATCTTAAAGTCTAAAAAAATTATGTGCGAGAATCATATCGATATGCAGATGTATCTAAATCCCCTGTTAGTAGAGAAACAAGAATAACACAGATCAAACTGAGGACCTAAAGTGCAGATTTTGTTGCCAATTATCATCAAAGCCAGCAACTCCTTGAAATGTACTCAAAGGGACACAGTTCCTGGAACTCCCTATGAGAGAGAAAGGATGTTATGTCCTCCCACAGGGACGTCATGCCTTACCACCCAACTCCTGCAGCAGCTCCATGCACACAGCTATTGCCATGCCACACCTTCAATATCAGCTTCCTTGCTGACAAAAATTAGAGCTGGCCAAGGCCAGCCTCATTAGGTATATGGTGTGTAATCAACTGAACTGTTGGCAACTCTTCCTGGGGAAACGGTGACATTTCCAAATTGCCCTCCTATTTGAACCCTTCCATTTTCGTTAAACTTCATTTCAGTGGCTTGTACAATGGTGGACCAGCAGCTGAGAAAACATTGCTAAAATTGTGGCACAATAGCTGTTAAGTCTGAGGAGGTGTTAAGCTCCTTTTTGAATAGTACAAGTTTGAACAACAGGAGCCACCACACAAAAGCAGAGCCTGCGTGCAAGAGCAGCAACGTGAGGGTGGATGGAGCTTCTCTGAATGGCTGAAAGAAAAGGTGAAAAATGGGTTTTGCTTTGGTGGAATCGTGTCTGTGAACACTTACTGCCAGAAAACAACACTGAAACCCAGACAGGGCAGAAAGCCTGAAACATCCATGGAAACACTTACATATCATGAGCCCAAGAGGGAAGGGGAGCTGAAACATAGCTTTCTTCCTAGAGTGCCAATACAGAGAGAGTTTTGGAATCTGAAAGAAGGAAATGCCTGCTATCATACGATTCCTAGTGTGTCTCATGAAAGCAAACTTGGCATACATTTTTTCACAGAAACAAGACCAGATCAAAAATGTACAACTCTCTCACAGATTTTTTTTCCAAAACAACAGATACCAACAATGCATGACCTTAGAACTGCAATAGCGACAGACAGTGCAATGCACTCAGTGCCAGAAAAGAGAGATGGCAATGGCAAGAGATGAGAAATCCTGAGACCAGCAGGGTCAGAACTCAGTTCTATATTAATTGTTTTAACCACATACTGTGATGATCCAAGCCATCTTTGGAGACAGTGGTGGTGCTTACTGGTTACAAAGCAGTATAAAAGTTCTGATTTGAACATGATAACCAGATTAGTAGGAGCTTGTAGGGTCTTCTCTCAATTTCTGGAGGGTGGATACAGCTTCTTTGCCTGAGCAAAACAGAACGTTGTATTTCTCAGAAGCTCATGAGTTATCAGTAAAACTGTACCAGTGCCCCTGTATTGGGTTTGTGTGGCAAGGTTTTGGTAGCGGGGGGGGCTACAGGGGTGGCTTCTGTGAGAAGCTGCTAGAAGCCTCCCCCATGTCTGATAGAGCCGATGCCAGCCAGCTCCAAGAGGGACCCACCGCTAGCCAAGGCTGAGCCAATCAGTGATGGTGGTAGCGCCTCTGTGATAACGTATTTAAGAAGGGGAGGAAAAAAAAAAACCAACTGCACAGTTGCAGCCGGAGAGAGGAGTGAGAAGGTGTGAGAGAAACAACTCTGCAGACACCAAGGTCAGTGAAGAAGGAGGCGGGGAGGAGGTGCACCAGGCGCCGGAGCAGAGATTACCCTGCAGCCCATGGTGAAGACCATGGTGGAGCAGATATCCACCTGCAGCCCGTGGAGGACCCCACGCCGGAGCAGGTGGATGCACACGAAAGAGGCTGTGACCCCATGGAGAGCCGCCGCTGGAGCAGGCTCCTGGCAGGACCTGTGGACCCGTGGAAAGAGAAGAGCCCTCACTGGAGCAGGTTTGCTGGCAGGACTTGTGATCCTGTGGGGGACCCACGCTGAGCAGTCTGTTCCTGGAGGACTGCACCCCATGGAAGGGACCCACGCTGGAGCAGTTCGTGAAGAACTGTAGCACGTGGGAAGGACTCACGTTGGAGAAGTTCATGGAGGACTGTCTCCCGTGGGAGGGACCCCATGCTGGAGCAGGGGAAGAGTGTGAGGCGTCCTCCCCCTGAGAAGGAAGGAGCAGCAGAAACAACGTGTGATGAACTGACCGCAACCCCCAGTCCCCGTCCCCCTGTGCTGCTCAGGGGCAGAGGAGGTTGAGAAAATAGGGAGTGAAGTTAAGCCCGGGAAGAAGGGAGGGGTGGGGGGAAGATGTTTTTAAGATTTGGGTTTATTTCTCATTATGCTACTCTGATTTGATTGGTAATAAATTAAATCATTTTTCCTCAAATCAAGTCTGTTTTGCCCATGACAATAATTGGTGAGTGATCTCTCCCTGTCCTTATCTCAACCCACGAGCCTTTTGTTGTATTTTCTCTCCCCTGTCCAGTTGAGGAGGGGAGTGATAGAGTGGCTTTGGTGGGCACCTGGCGTCCAGCCAGGGTCAACCCACCACAGCCCCTCATCATGCTTAATTTCAATATCATACACATCAGTACTGAAGTTTCACCTCTCCAGTCCTACAGTCCTTGCAACAAGATGATGAAACATACTCCGAACTAACCCACAAAAGGAAAACCATAATGCTTCCCATGTTACACGTCCTACTCCTACAAGAACCTTCATAATGAAGCACTCTATTGTAACCATCTTTATTCTTTCTTGTTATTATGCCTACTTCTGATTCTGCCTCATTTTTGTCACTCAAAGAATAGACAGCAAATTAGTCTGTGTGAAAAAGACTAGAGAAAGTATAGCATGGTGCCCATTATTACCACTGAAAACTGCTAATAGTGCAACAGTTCTGAAGGGGAATTGTTTTAAATACCAGATACACAAAAAAGTAACCAAATCCAGACTCTAGGCTAGCTCAAATTCCAAGTACCATCACATGCAGTGATGACACAAAGGATCAGAAATTCCAGTAGAAAAGCAGAGAGTGGATTAGGTACAGCCAACAGAACATGGTTAGCAAACCTTGTTTGTTCTTGAATCTTATTTTTTCCTTTTTTTTCTTTTGATGGGAAGTCATGGGGAAAAAAAAACAAAAACTGCCCACTTGACAATTGCTGGTTCAAACAGCTGAATTATTGTAGTTACATTAAAGGTACTAATTGCCTAATTTATTACACATTTATTCACTTTTTTCCTCTTGAAAAAAATTCTTAGAGACATTTTCATGCAAACTTGTAAGCATCCTTCAAAATTTTTCATGTATCACTACTTCATTCTTGACATTTTTACCCACATTATTGTCAACATTTTTTGCCTGCCAGAAAAAGGGAAAAAGAAACAGGCCTTGGTATATTAAAATGCTACAGTGGTACCCAATCCTTCTCTGCAAGAGTAAAATCGACTCAGAATTACCCTAACTGCCCAAAGAAAGTAAAACCACTAATACCACATTACTTCTTCCTTGCACCCGTTGCACACAAGCAAGAGATCCGAATTTAAAAATCTTGCTGGCAACCTTTCTGTCCAACATCTTCTGTTATCTGCTTAGCTGAAGTTCATATAAAGTCTATTGCCTTAACATTTGATAATGTAGTTATCTGACTTAATGTTTTAAAAGTGGGAAAGTAAAGGTACTTGATCTTAAGAAAATCACTGCACTAAGCATGCTATTGACCCTAGATGTATAAGGGAAGACAACACAGATCTCATTAATTTCAACTAGATATTTATACCAATGGACAGAATGTGAAAGAGTGAGGCTGTATAGAAAGAAAAAGACTGTTACTTATGCAACCTCCACTTCATGAGTTTTTGCATTAAAAAAAGCACAGCTCAGCTGATCACTCTTAGAAAACAAAACATACTGGAGATGGGTGAGAAAACACCAGTGACTTAACACCTCACCCTTTCTAGTTAACAACAACAGTGATACTTAATTATGTTAGTTGCTCAGTTTTCACAAAAGCTTTCTACAGATGTTTATCAGACAGAAGCAGATAATTCATTTGTTTTATCTAGGATGATTCTCAGTTTAGGTCATCAAAGCCAAAGATACTAGTATCCGTCCTAGAATGTGATTTACTGTCTAAAAGCAACAAATCTATCTCTAAGCATCAGATTCTTTTCTATGGAGAACTTGAAAAGGCTAAATCAGCTGAAATAAAGACAGCAAAGATTCTCATCCTTCCCTCCACCTGCGTTTGTCATTTACATAACTTTTTATTGAAGATAAATGCAACTATATATGCTAAGGAGAAAACAGGTTCAGCATTGAATGCCTCCTTTGAAATAGGTGATTGGCATCAAGTACACAAGATCAGTTTCTAGAAGCACAAGACAGTTATGTGCAAAACTGGATGATCCCCAGAAATTGTACTACAAACATTACTTAAACTTAGGTGTGTGTTTTATAATAAAAACTGCTTGTAGTCAGAACCAACTATTTTAACTGTATCATAAAAGATATTTTCATGGGGCCCTGTCAAGACTGTCTACACAGAGGTGCTCAGGAAAGTAACGGTGACTCTCGAAGAGCCAGGAAACTGTCTGTATAAGCCAAAGCATCTCTAATAGCTTGTCTGCAGGGAAGAATGGTCTATGCCCAACGCCACCATTTTTGGCTCCCATCAGTGGACTATCGCTCAGGACAGCACTAAAGAATGTGCTCAGCAGAAACAGATCTTTTTGAGCAGAGACGTCTTCCTGAACAGAGACCCAAAGCCACACGCATAGTTAGGAGCCAAAGTCCCACTGAAATTAAGATCTAGGTTTGTGAGTCTTTATGCCGAGGGCTGTTCTGGTTTGTGAAGCTACCGTGAAGCTAGAGAGCCAAGTGCAAGAGCTCTGCAAGGCTAGAAGTGCACAATGCTCTTGTTGCAGACATCCCAGGCCTACATCTATAATCAGTGTCAATTAATTTAGCTGCTCTGACCACAACAGAGCAAGGACTGCTGAACATCAGGGCCAAAGAGCTGTCTAAGTAACCACTGTAGTCCTGTTTTGCCCGAGAAAAAAAAGTGTATGTTGTCCTATGTATCCATCCACGTATATGTCTATTTAAACTTCTAGTACTTTAAAAGTAAATGCCTTTACTCATTGAATGTAAATATTCATAATATAGGGAGTTTAAGGCAATATTTAAACCTACAAATTTTGTTAAACTAGGAAACAATCAAAAACCCTGGGAAAACGTGCTATAAGATTATGCATTTAACAGACCCCATCTGGTTCCAAAAGTATGTATATACAGTGTATACAGTATTAAAGAAGATATTTTCTCCTTCAGGAATTCCAAACACCATTCTTCATGAATATGTATAATTAGATGTTCTCTGTGAGTGAGAAGTAGTAATTAATTCAGTGTTAAACATCACAACCTATTACTTGAACTCCATGGCAACCAACATTGCCAAAAGAGAAAATGAAATTTCAAAGCCTATTTTAAAATTATTACAGTTACACATTTTCCAAAATTTCAAAGCAAGCTTGTACTATTTTTGGATACAGACAATTTAAGTTAACTTCTCTAATTGGTAAAAGATCGAAGAGACAACTAATGATTTTTGCTTTTATTTTAAAAAAGGCTTGATGGCAGTGAATTACTGCTTCTGTGATACTCAGGGGTTTGAAGGCAGAGAAGAGGAAAGGTAGCCAACATTCACAGTAGTCACGCTGTGGTATGCACAGCACTCCTAGGGATGTAATCCCAGTGGTTTTCACAGTTTCAGACACGCTGCTCTCACTGACTGCTCTGACTGACCACTTGACTTCACCACACGGGGATTTTAGTTTCTGACCTTAATGCTCGAACCAGTGATTTTTACTTTTGACCTCACTAAGGATGGAGGTAGGCTGAGGAAAGCCACTGCGAATCAGCATATCTCCAAAATCTGAATAGCCTGGTTTAAACGTGGATGTTTCTACCTTTGCATTTTCTTCCTACCCAAACAAAGCTGGCAGGGACTACAACAGAGTTCACAGTCTTTGGCTTAGGAAAGTAGAAACAGCAAAATAAAAACCAGTGACATTCAGGAAAGCAAATTCCAGCACTCCCAGAGATGTGACTACAGATCCCTAGGAATGCTGGTCTAAAGGAAAAGGGAGGTAAAGAGTGACATTTCCTCACAGAAAATGTCAGAAATACAAATCATCGTGTGGGTGGAGGTAAGATAGCAAACATAGCTAGAGGATGGATTTGACTACACCCTGAGCATATCCTGTACCTTAAATTCAAGACGATTTAAAAGCACCAGGCCAGTCTGTTAAGAACAGGTAAAAAGTACAGTATGAGCTGATACTTTCAAAGTCAGTAAAGACAAGGCCATAGTCAGATGCAATTAACAAAGATCATCAAGAATAACAAGAAACTGTCCTATAAGTATTTCAACAGAAGAAGAAAACCAAAAAAAGTGTCACTCTGCTACTCAGTGAAGCTGGGACCTTGCTTAGAGGTGTCACCTGGAAAGCTGAAATTTGGAATGCCTTTTTTTGCATCATCATTTCATCAAACATCAATTAGCTCTCATAATTAATACCAGCAATACATGGTGAGACATCAGTCTCTAGACAGGAAAGAAAAGGATTGGAGAATACCTTGGTAAATCAGACATTTTTAGTTAGGTCTGACTGTTCTTGAAGAGCTGCTGGATGAGATGTTGGCATTTATCTTGGAGGTCCCCTGGGATACAGTGAGTTACCAGAAGACTGCAAAATGGCAAACAATAAAAAGGAAGAGCCACAGACCTATAAACCCAACAGCTTCAATTCCCAGAACTGTAACAGAATGAATAATCAAACTACTTGTAAATACCTAGAAAAAAACAAGATTATGTATAACAGACAGCATGGATTTGTCAGGAAGGAGCCTCATCAAACCAATCTAATTTCCTTCTATGACAGGATAATGGCCTTTGGGGACAGAGAAAAAACAGTAGCTGTCATATTGCTTTACTTAAGTAAGTTTGACTTTGATTTCATGTGAAATTCTCTTAAACAAGGTGGAAATATTAGGAGACTCTAGAAATGGTTGGAAAAGGCTACTCAGAAAGAAAACATTAAAACATACATGGCTCATCATAATTAAAGAGAGATGCATGCATTCAGTGATATTCCACAGGGAAGTGTCCTAGCTGTGGCATTATTGAATATTTTTCTTAACGAACTGCAGGATGGGAGAAAAAAGTTTCTTAAATAGCACTCAGGTGGGAAGGACTTTAAGCGTGTGGGGGAGCAGGACTCCAAATTATCTTGGCAAACTGGAGAACAGGCTGAAAATAGTCAGTGCATGTTCTGCTTGTGAGAAGTATAATGTTCTGTACCTCAGCAGAAACAATTAGGTCTATCAGTGCAAGTCAGCGAATACCTGGTGTCCTGGTCTCAGCAGGGATAGAGTTAATTTCCTTCCTAGTAGCTGGTACAGTGCTGGGTTTTGGATTTAGGATGAGAACAATGTTGATAACGCACCGATGTTTTAGTTGTTGCTAGGTAGTGCTTACACTAGTCAAGGACTTTTCAGCTTCCCCTGCTCTACCGACTGAGAAGGCTGGAGGTGCACAAGAAGCTGGGAGGGGGCACAGCCAGGACAGCTGACCCAAACTGGCCAAAGGGACATTCCATACCATGTGACATCATGCTCAGTACATAAACTGGGGGAAGCTGGCCGGGGGGCCACTGCTCGGGGACTGGCTGAGCATCGGTCGGTGAGTGGTGAGCAGTTGCACTGTGCATCACTTGCTTTGTGTATTATTATTATTATTATTATTATTGTTGTTGTTGTT
>NW_008825493.1:863987-873708 GCF_000699105.1 Pygoscelis adeliae | reverse complement strand
GCCCCCCCCCCGCCCCGCGGGGGGGGGGGGGAGTGAGCGAGCGGCTGCGTGGTGCTCAGTTGCCAACGGAAGTTAAACCACGACACCTGGCTACAGGGAAGGCAATCTGTAGATCCCCAATGGACATGTGACAACTGTTCCATCACGCTGTTGGGAAGAAGACAATCTTTTTACAGCAGTGTACCAGGAGAGGTACAGCTTGTGAGATGCACAAAGTAAATCTTTCCACTTGACTTTACCCCACGGGAGTACCTGCTCAGTTTGGTGCATTGCATTTCAAACCAGGAATGGCCACCTGAAGCATGCCCACAGGCAGAACAGTGAAGAATGATCATAGATTTGGAAAAAATTACTTATGAGGAAAGACTGAACAAACTGGGCTTGCTGTCCTGAAAAGACTGACAAAAATTTACAAACAGCTACTTCAAAAGAGAAGGAAAAAGTCTGTTGTTCACGCTCAGAGGATTTAAGTGCTGAAACCACAAAAAACAAAACTAAGATTAGATGCAATGGAAAGTATAATGAAACGAGCTTAAAGAGTAACACAGTGCAGGAATAGGATGCCTGGGGAAGTTCTGGAGTCTCCATCACTGGGGGTCTTGAGGGAGAGGTGAGACATACAACTACTTCTAGAGCACAGAAAACGGACAAGGTCCTAGGCCCTTTCCGGTTCTGTTAAGGACAGACAAAGGATCCTTTGCAAGGGGGAATAATGGGGAGAGGTATCCAGAAAAGAATCAAATCTGGATGAGCTTTTGAAACTACTCAGTATCAGACATCCCTCTGCCTTACCAGAAGGCGGAAGGAACAGGCACCATGGTATTGCAAAGAGAAGTGTTTTCTTTAACACACAACTAAGGCTAAACCAGGCAGTGCTGGGTGCCTTAGTGATGCTTACTGCTACAGTCAAAGCACGTTTTGTGTGTCAGAGATTGCCAGATTAGGTTTCACTTAAGAATCAGACAGAGTCAGAGAGAGGAATTTCATTAGACACAGGCAACAGGTGAGTATGTGAATGAATACAATGCTCAGTTACCAGAGAGCTCACACCATCTGCTGGATTGCTGATTCTGTTTCCTGAGCAAGCGCTGCCTAACAGAGGTGGAAGCTTCTGCCTGCAGTGATCTGAAGATATTAACAATGCACTCCTGGCCCAGAAAGGCAGCTCTTAGGTCATGTTCTTATTGCACTTCTCTTCTTTCTATGGTATTTCTCAATAAAGTTTAAAAGACAATTTTCCCTTTCATGTCACAACATCCATTTTCTCGAAGAAGAAAAGACATCTGACAGTAATTGGACAAGAGTCTGAGTTGCCCCAGCAGGCTACTGGATGGGATGAGAAATCATGGAGCTAGGCGAAACTTCTGCTGACTTCCCTCTCAAGCAGATCTAAGAATAACAAGTTGCAGTAATTAGTCAGGTATTTGCATTCTGCTCAAAAGTGAGACTTCACAAATAAATCTTACCAGCAGAGGTTTAAAAGAGTGATCAGCATTCTCTCCTTTTTCTGAGATGAAGCCGTTTGGGGAACCTGAGGCTGAAAGTAATTACATTATGGATGCACTTCATATACTAGTGAACCAGCAAAGCATACTGATCTGCAACTTACTGATACTCCAAGGCTGATCCTCAGCCGACAGAAAATGGCCTGATCTGCTCGCTGCAGGGGAGCTATGCAAGTTTACACTGCTGATGATTTGCATTTACATTTTCATTAGACTACTGAGGAAAGGAATCTCCAAAGTCTTTATGGGAGTAATCTATCAAAGAGCACACCTGCTGAAAATGCTAAGACACTGCAGTGGTGTGGTTGATACTGTACTGAAAAGGAGTGAATGAAACACTTATCCACGTATGTCATTTGTGCCGTGATCAGCATTTTTTATGCTTTTGTACCTAATCTTCTCTCAGAGTTTATAGAGTAGGCAACACCTCCAAAGTGGCTAATCTCTTGATGGTTAATCCCGTTGAAAATATTTTAATAAAAATGAGATGCATTTTGTCCACTGGAAGATACCATTAAAATTTACTATCCAAAATTTCATGTATTGTTACTCATTGAGGCATCCTGGGGAAAGATAAATAATACCACTGTTACCAAAGCGTATAGAAAACCACCAGAAAACCAGCAGAAGCAAATGGAAGATGCTGCAGTGCAGTCTAGCGCTCTGCTGGCAGTGCTGGGGAGAGACAAGTACGGCAGTATGAGAACACCATCAAGTGAGTTGAAACCAGTGGGATATGTCGTGAAGATTTTAACAGCACTGCTTCTGATGCTTATTCTTCCATATACCTGTGACTGGCTAAGTAACAGTGACCATACTTCTTTCCCAAAGCATGAGGAAGAAAGCCTTAAGTACATAACTGGAGAGTAAGTGCTGCATGCAATAAACACGCCAGCTTGAGAGTGATGCTCAGAGGTAACATCTTTTTCGTGGTCCCCGAGCTTAAGTATTTCTGACCAAAGAGCAGTGCACTCTCTACGAGAGGCTGCCACTTCTATGCCACAAACCATTGCTTTCATAAGTGGATCCTAGCTTTCAGCTCCCCACTGCTACATGAGCATTTAATTGGTATGACTCAAGTTAATTTTAAGAAAAGATAACATCAATAAGATGTCCTGTAATAAAATGCCATGAATTCAAAAATATAATCAAAAACACACTGGATGTTTTGCAGTCACATCCCTGGCCCTCAAGAATTCTTCCCCCTAAATGCTACTTCAACTCTTACTGCTTGATTTTTCACTCACCTGGGCAGTTCAGGTGTTTAGGAAGCCTGCGCTACATGGTCTGAGCAGCTGAGCCTTTAAATCAAGAAGAGGCCACTGCATGTACCACAAAGGCAGTCAGATGGTACAGCTGAAAGGGTAAGCTCCTACTCTTCCTAGTCACAAGATTTATTCTGTTTATACCATTCTTTCTCTTACCATGTTGAAGAAGTAATTCTGAATAATTAAATCAAAAAGAGTTTGTAAACGTTGTACAATTAAAGGGTACAGATAAAAAACTCAGAAAAGCCAGGGCGGGTTTAAAAATCTTACTGAAAATCTCACCAAGAACATATTTTCTTGAAATATTATTTCTCTCCAAAAATCACAAGGGCCCTGCGTTTTAATACGTGTCTCTCAAACAGTTCCTGATTCCCTAAATCAGTTTGAGGGCTATTTTAAGGTTAATTTGATATTCTACTGCTATTTAATGACCACCTGGCAATTTGGCAGGAGTGCCTGAAGCAATAAAGCCATTTCTGAAGTAAGGAGAGAAAAAATACTGAAGTGGTTGTGGGGGGGGGGGGGGGGGGGGGGGGAAGAAAAAAATTTTTTGGGAAAATATTCCTCAGAAGAAAGATAAAAATTATATTAAGTTTCTGTTTTCTCCCTGAAACTAAAGGATGTTTGCTGATGGTGTGAGCTACATAATAAAAAGCCATCCATCATCATATCGCACATTCTTCAGATTGTTTATTTTTTTGTTCTGAAATACCATGCTACAAGGTATAGAAATAAGTGACATTTGCTTAAAAGAAAATACCTCTTGCTGAAAAAAGAACTGAGAACATCACAGATGGGGGGAAAAAATACACCAATTTAAACCTGTTTGGAAAGTAATTTTTCAGTTCTTAGTTCCAAAGATGATGCCTCAAGCCACCTGAGGCAGGAACCCTCTGTCTGCAGGGGTGGGATTTATCCTGCGATTTAAGATAGCTCAATTTAATGTCTACGTGTGAGCCAGGTGTCTAACCCTCCCATTATGGCCAATGGAGACTAGTAGAGCCAGAAAGGCCAGAGAGCCATCACTTCAGCTGAGCAGCTGTCAGGCGTCTCTCCTTTAGGATGAGCAGGATCTGCATCTCTTTGCTTCCAGGTCCGGAGAAGGCAGGGGAGGAACACAGTTAAGCACAGTCAGAAAAAAAACAAACCCGAACAGCCACCAGTTACACAGGAACCCCAGGGCCGTTCAAAACCATCTGCTGTCACAGCCTTGCCCCTTTGTGCAAGTGCCTCTTGATCAACTTTGGAGGACTTTGGTCAGTTTTAACCAGAGAGAAGTGACCTAGAAGTTTGATGAAAATTAGAGACTTGAATTAGCACTCTGAGGGTCCAGAGTAGCAGGGACATAAGTATTGGAATTAATATCTCCCCTCACATAGCAGGAAAAAATTTAAATAGAAGAACACCAGATAAAATGCTCAGCATTTTCTGATGTGCAATAGTGTTATTGCATATTAACTATGTTTATGCAACACTGCCACTCAGTTTAAATACACACAGCCACCCCCCTTGCATTAGAAAAGCATTATTAAAGTTACTACATGAAACACACTGCTTCTCAGGGTTGCCTGTACAACCCTGATTTTGGCCCTTTTGTCCATGTGCATTATGATACAGTTATTAATTACATGTTCACATCCCCTTTTTTCTAACCTAACCTTTGCCTCGTTCAACACACAGAATAGATGATGCTCACTTAATGAGCAGCTCTTTCTCTTCTTCCTTTCTTCTCATTATTCAGTGTGTGACCCCTTATCTTATTCACTGTATAGGATTCAAACTGGGCCCTCAAAGCAGCATTAACAATTTCATGGGATTTTCTGAGCTGTGTATCAGAGTAGTACCTAAGTTCTCTACAATCAGTGACAAGCTTACCCAGTAAAATCTAAGAAATCTTGACTAAACATAAGCTTATGGTTTAAAACATACTTATTAGTTTGCTAAATATGTGCAGATTTTCCTGGAGATGCAATGGGCATCCCCTTCACCGAACTGCAGGTGGGAGGCACTGCCTCTACCCAAAAAAGTGAATGCATCTTTGAATACAGGCAGTACAACATACTGCATCATTAATTCCCCCTAATGGAAGGTTTGATGAGAGTGGAGATGCAGTCAAAGTCACTATGTTTAGTCTGGTGCAGGTTACGTCATGGGTATGCAGCTCAAGTTTGATTCTGAATGCTGGTTTCCTAACAACATTATTTTGCCCTAGTCTAGTCATTAAATGGCTGAGCTTTTTGGGCCCAAATTTTCATGAGAAATAATTCACCAGGAGGCTTATACCTGTCTTGTAATATGTCAACCCAAACAGAAGCAGTTTGGCAAAACCATAAGCAACTGAAAACAAGTTTTTAGCAAGGAAGCATCAAAAGGTGTTTATAGTCCTAGTCGTACTTTCGTTAATACAGGAGTGTGCTCTTAGCAGTTCTTGGTAAGCTGATTAACAGTATAGTATCACACCAAAGCACTGTGGTAGACTGAACTGTGAAGCCTTCTTGGCACAGAAACACCGGTCTCTAACCCAATCTTGTCAAATTAGAAATTGAACAGCTGCCACTGAGGACAGCAAAGGCAAAGGGAAGAGCAGACCACAGGAAAGCATGACACTCCGAGAGCTGAGAACAAAAAGGCAAAGCAAAAATCATTTCTGGGTAAAGATGTCAGCTATTACGAAATCTTGCTTAACCGGAACACTAGACAAGTAAGGAGCTGAAATTTGCTCATCCTTTGCCCCACTAAGCTGAAGTCTGTAAAAAATTGCAAGTCAGTCCTCAGCATCCTAAATATTAATGCTGGCTTCAAAAATCATGAGTTGTCGATTTTTTTCTTGTTTTAAAATAGGTACATATTCAACACTTTTAAATTTACACTCTTTTTTGTGACTTTACGGATATATTCTCTCCTGCTTTCTCCGCGCAAAATGACACACTCATTTTTTCTGAAAAAAAGAAGTGGAGAGTCATTATGCCAGGAGGTCTAGCATTAAGAAAAGCAACATATTTTATGAGATCTTTTCCTGTGGGGCACAACACATCCTTTTTCCTAATTAGCTGCCCCTTGTTATTAAGTTGGCCTTTGCCATTCCATACTGTTACACATGCCAGTGATGAGGTTGAAGAAATCTACTGAAAGACGTAGTAGCCTATTTCTTCTGGCCTCTGGCCTGTTTTCGTAAAACTCTGAACTATGCATGTCTGTTACAGAGCAACTTGGAAGAGAAGCACAGGCACTGAGGTTCAGCCATTGCACTTCTGAGACTGAAGTGGATGCGTTAATCTAGAAACATGGATGAATTTGAAACTGAACCATTAAAACTCAGCCCACAGCAGGAACCTCCTGTAGCAGGAAGCATGATCTAGGAGAATTTGATTTCATATTAATTTAGATTTCAGTAGTTACAGCATTGTACAATGAATTGGCTGTTTTCGAGACAATACATCCTGGGAGACTATTCAGGAGGGAATGATAAACAGATAAGTGAACTGATATTTCCATGTCAGTAGGAGGAAGACAAGTGAGACATCGGGCTGACAGTGTTGCTGGGGTGATAAAAGGATATTTAAAGTAACCAAGTATAAACTCCAAATTAAGGATTTGAAAGCCAAACAGGAGTCAGTTTGACAAATACCAAGACAGCAATGTAAGTGTAAATCATCCATTACTCTCATTTGCTAGGGGAGTGAGAGCTTATCTGATTTATGCATCCTCTTGGTAAAGACACTGTGCCAAACAGCAGTTAGGATTTCCAAACAGCCAGAGCTGCGCACTGCGCGAGTAATGGCAACAAGGCACTGGACCAGCAGCCCAAAAGTTTGCCACCCACATTGCTGCAGCCTGCTTGGTTAAATCAAGTCTCAGACTAGGAGGTCAGAGAAGCACTCCCCCCTTGTAAAGCACGAGCAGCCAACTTTACACTGCACAGCTTATAGATCTTTGACAAGCTGTGATTTCTCAAGCTCTTGCAGCACAAAAGATGCAGCTGTAACGCTGTGGATTTGCATTGAAGTTGGCAACTGCACAGTGCTGTGCTGGGGCAAGCATGGGCAGCTCACCACAGCTCTGCTGCCTCCAGTCCCAGAGGCAGCTCAAGGCATGGCCAGGCCAGGAGCCGCTGCAGCACACTGTGCTCCCCAAAGGAGGCCACTTCTCAGCTGCCTGGACCCCTGCTCATCAGAGGTCTCATTTCCAGCCATAACACATGAAGAATTGAGCAAGCAATAGGTGCTTTGGTACAAGGGACATGGGGTTGCAAACAGAGGACTTTCAAGAACATTTCCTGAGCCTTGCAACCAGACCCCTTCCTCACACAACGTTTTTCCAGATATAAAAGCATGCACAAGGGAGGGAAGGGTCTCTCTTCTCAGATAACTGAAGCAAGGTAAGCAGGGAGGATCAGAAACTGCTCTATGGGTGTTAATCCTAGGATCAGTGGATATCAAAGTTATAAAGTACTAATCTATCCTCATCTATCTGATGCAAATTTTCATGTGTTTAGTGTTTTGGATATGTATCCAAAGAATAGCATATGCTGTTTCTACATTGCACGCAGCTATGTTTTCATCCCCTCAGGCTGCTGTATGAACTAATGTACTCAATTCAAAAATACTTGGCTTAATGAGTAGTCCAAGTCATGAGTGTGAGATGCTAATGCAAAGAATGATCAGCCCACTTCCCCCTATTTGAGACCAGAGATGAATATAGATATGACAAGGGAGCTTCAGGACAAATTTCCCTTTGTGCCAGGACTACCATTTTCTCTGCCATGCCTGGCTCCTGAAGCAGAGACACTGGGAACAAAACACTCCGCTCCTTCCCCGCTCCCCTCTCTCCCTTCCTGTCTCTCCTCTCAGCACCTCCAGTCTGTGAGCAATGGCTGTTGCAACCCAAGGGTTTTAAATAATACATGTGGTAAAGAAAAGGTTGTATATCTGTGGAAGATGGAAGGCTAACAAAGATAAGAGTGATGTGAAAGGAAGTGCTATTAGGAGGGAATAGAAAACTGAGCCTATTGCACTACTTGCTTCCCACCCAAAAATCACATATTTTCATAGAATCATAGAATCATAAAATAGTTTGGGTTGGAAGGGACCTCTAAAGGTCATCTAGTCCAACCCCCTCCAATGAGCAGGGACATCTTCCACTAGATCAGGTTGCTCAGAGCCCCATCCAGCCTGACCTTGAATGTTTCCAGGGATGGGGCATCCATCACTTCACTGGGCAACCTGTGCCAGTGTTTCACCACCCTCAGCATAAAAAATTTCTTCCTCGTATCTACTCTGAATCTACCCCCCTTTAGTTTAAAGCCATTCCCCCTTATCCTATCGCAACAGGCCCTGCTAAAAAGTCTGTCCCCATCTTTTTTATAAGCCCCCTTTAAGTACTGATAGGCTGCAAGAAGGTCTCCCCGAAGCCTTCTCTTCTCTAGGCTGAACAACCCCAACTCTCTCAGCCTTTCTTCATAGGAGAGGTGTTCCATCCCCCTGATCATTTTCGTGGCCCTCTTCTGGACCTGCTCCAACAGGTCCGTGTCTTTCTTATGCTGAGGGCTCCAGAGCTGGACGCAGTACTCCAGGTGGGGTCTCACCAGAGCAGAGTAGAGGGGCAGAATCACCTCCCTCGACCTGCTGGCCACACTTCTTTTGATGCAGCCCAGGATACGACTGGCCTTCTGGGCTGCGAGCGCACATTGCTGGCTCATGTCCAGCTTTTCATCCACCAGTACCCCCAAGTCCTTCTCGGCAGGGCTGCTCTCAATCCCTTCATCCCCCAGCCTGTATTGATACTGGGGGTTGCCCTGACCCATGTGCAGGACCTTGCACTTGGCCTTGTTGAACCTCATGAAGTTCACATGGGCCCACTTCTTGAGCTTGTGTGTTTTCCCTCATATTAGTTTAAATGGGTGTTTATTCACAAAAAAAACCCCTGACCTTGTATCAGGCTACAGAATCATCTGAATTCCAATTGATAGGTACGAAACCATGGCAGCATACATGCAGTATAATAAAAGGGCAGGAAGACCAAGCTTTCTACAATCAGCTTCTCCAATCAACTGCTTCACTGACCATAGCCCTTAATTTTCCTTTCCTTTCCTTTCTGTTCCAATCACCAGGCTACTTTATCCCTTTGTTATACTGTCTGTACGCTTACTAGCTCCCAGCTGTATGGGGGCTTCAGTAGAGTGGAAGCCACTAGGTGACCACTACGGTATTGTTACCTGCTGACCAGCTTACCTCCAGACAGTGCTGATATGCCAAAACCTGTACTCTTGATAGCGCCTGATGGTTATCTTTCTATAGGGAATGCCCTTGCGGCAGGAAGAGAAGTTACTACCTGACGGAGGTGGCATTTCATAGCCTCCGTTCCCCAGTTAGCTGGCCTTAAAGATAGATCCTCCCTGGTCCCAGGATCTACAACCACCCTGCGCTGCTGTTCAGAGTCACAAGACCCCCCAGCAACAGAGAAGCTCGACAACCACTGTCGGAGTTTTCCCGGATCTTTGCCGGCGGCGGAGCGGGAGTCGCGAATCCAGAGTAATGATAGATCCCAATATGGGTATGGTCATCCTCCTTTATTTAGACTTACAACAGGGTTTATATAGTTATGTGCCACGGACACATGCTTCATAACAACCCACAATTGGTTAACTACAGTCGTTCACGCACTCTGACATGCACTTCATAACAACTTAGAATTGGCTAATCACAGTCGTTCACACGCTCGGACGCGCGCTTCATAACAACCTATAATTAGTTAACTACAACCGTTCACGGGCTTCCTCATTGGAGGCTGCAGGCTGGCCACGCCGACCCCCGCCTCCTCCCCCTCCCGGTTGTTGTTCCGCTTCTGTTGTTCATCCACTGGCGAGGTTCCTTCAGTGAGAGGCAGTCAAGGTCGTCAACAGTCTTTATCAGCGCATTCCTTTGCTGCTCAAAAACATGGGTTGCTCAG
>NW_008825493.1:829413-863968 GCF_000699105.1 Pygoscelis adeliae | reverse complement strand
TTCATAACAACTGTTCACGCGCGCTCAGCGTTCCTTTGCTGCTCAAAAACATGGTTTGCTCAGAGGCACTAGATTGTGCCCCTGCTGTATTAACCACCCTTCCACAAACCACTGCATGCCCACCTGTCCTGCAAGAGGCAAGCTAGCTGGCACTTCAGCAACTCCCAACTCTTCCACACTGACAGGCAAGTATAAAGCTTTCCAAAATGGCAACGGCAGAGCAGTAAGAGAGCACCCTCCTCCTAAGCCAAACGCCACTCTGCATTGCAATTTTTTCCAGAACAAACCCTACCGAATTCAGATCCTGCCCTTTAACTGGCCTTCTTGCAAAACATCCAATCCCTCTCCGCTCAGTAGGCACCAGGAATCAGAACTTAATGTTTGATTACTTTTCCTCTACTGCCAAGGGAGGGAGGTAGCCAAAGAACTAGCGCTTTTGTATCTACCCAGAATACATTTTTATCTATTCAAATGGATGATTAGGAGACTTGCATAGTACAAAGCCTTAAAATGGAGAAAACACAGAAAGTCAGCAAACTTGATAAAGACATAATTACCTTGCATTTGTAACCCCCCCACATACACACCAATTTTAATTCTGCCTTTTTTTTAGATAAAATTCCAATAAGTATTTATGTATGCCATGTTTTTGCAGAAAAACTGATGAAAGGTATTCGAGAGACAAGTTCATTGCTCAGAAACCCATTCCATAATTCAGAAAAGTAAATTTTACTCTTTTCCATATTTGTTTAACAGCCTTCAGGAGACAAGTTCCTAGTTACATATGTGGAGAGCAGCATTTCCTTGCTGCTTGTTTTGCTCAGTCTCTTTTGAGAAGGTAATATGGAGTGAGAGGAAAAAATCATCACTAATTATTTCCATTTCAGTGTGTTTAGTGATTCCCAACTGGGGATTAGATCTACAACACACTGCTCTAAAGACCGCATGTCTTTACATAAGCAGCATGGAAATGAAAATGTGTGGAGCAATGGGCATCTTGGTTTCCCCGATAAGTTAAATCATGAAACTGCTCATGTCATTGCAGAGAGCCTTATAGGCATCATAAGGGACTGTTATTTTTGACAGGAAGTGTCCTTCTTCATCATTAAGGTGTATGTATGAGAAGGAGGCAAATCTTACTTGTTGCTTATGCCTGGTTCTCCTTCTGCTTGTGAGTCTTTTAGTATGGGGAGTGGGAAGGGAGAAACAACACTACCTCCAAAGATTTCCCACCCTTGAAAGATAGGATATTAACATTTTTTATGACCTTCACATGAGAAAGCTGAATTTTGAAAAACTTTACTTATTCCGGAAGAAAACCCCAGCAAAATAAATCTCCCCCTCTAATATTCACTCAGACTAAACCTGGCTGAACTGCCTCCAAAAAGCAACAGGATTTTTTTCTCCTCCCTGGGATTCAGCCTAGGACCCAGAGACAGTACGCATGGGTCAAGGACCCATAAAAATAGGTGTTCAGGAACACACATTGAACTCTCTTTCTCCCTCCTCTCCATGCTGTATAAAGAGGGGACACGACTACAGGGAACATGCCGTACGATACTGCAGCAGACACCTGACATACACCTGAGGAAAAACAAAGGCCCGCACCAGTCAAGGCTGCAATGTCACAGGAACTCCTCCGTCGAGGCTCCACTTTGTGCCAGAAGAACAGTTCATTGAAGACATTCCTTGAACTGCTACCATCAAGTAAAAAGCTCTTTAATTCAGCTATATCTCTACCCATATTACAACAAACTTCAGGCACTGCTATTAATTTCAGTGGCCCAATGGCATTTTTTGATTCAACACTTGCCTGAAATACTCATGTCTAAGATAGGGTTTCAGAAAAAAAAAGAAAAAAGGGAAACAGGGAAGAGATGGAAGTTTTACAATAATTATAGATAAGTCCATGTTTAAAAACAAACAAAAAAAGATCATGAACCCACAAACTTTAGTAGAATTTGGATCCAAAATCACATTCAAACTTTATGGGTTTGTCTCACTGTAGAACCCATTTTCGACCCAGGTCAGAACCAGCTCCTGAAATGCTGGGCTGGGTTTGGTGGCAGTAGCGACAGGGCTCATGAAGCAGTTTCTCTGGGTACTGGAAACCAACCTGCAAATTGGCAGCCTGCCTATGTAGCCCAGAAGTAGAGGCAGACAACGGTGTTAGATCACAGCAAAGCTATTCCAGAGCATATGACAAAGGAGGTCAGGTCTATCGAATCAGCACAGTGGTCCACAGTTAGCCATTCACACAAGCATTGGATGTCTCCACAAAAACAGATGCCAGCTTAAGCTTTTCCATGCAGAAACCTCATCTGCCCCATTTCTTTTCTCTGTGTCACCCCTCACAATCGCTCTTCCATTTTTGTCTTCCCTCTGCTTATAAGAGGCAAGTCCCTGTGGTAGTTTGGGACCGGATTTGATACCCCATGAAGTCTCCAACTGGTTGTGAAGCTGGGCACTCACAAGTTTCCCTGAATGACATCTCACAGTATCTTTTCTGCTTTCTGCCTATTTAAAGTCATTTTGGTTCTTATACACATAAGGATATGCACACATACAGAATCCATACCTAAAGTCCTGGAAGCAAGGCCAACATTTGGCCTCCTCGTGGCACATACACTTTCTTTGCAGCCATGTGTTTATTTAGGTCTAACTTTTCAGGGTGAAGGTCATCTGTTCCTTCGGGCCTAAGCAGGCTACGCTTACCTGACTATTCCCCAGCATGACTCCAACTACAGTGTCAAAATGAACCCATTTCACATGGTCAGTTCCTGGAATGTCTGGAACACCAGTGATTATAAAAAATATTCTTAAAATACCCTCTGGTTTTATGCCACCACCACATTGCAAAGGCAAACAACTATGGATATTTGGGTACCTCAACATCTTAATATTAATTTGCGCCCTCAGCTTAGATCATTTACAGGTCAAAGAGACATAAATCCATCCTAAAATAATTTGTATTTCCAACTTGTGGGTGTGATAAAAACATCGCCTAAAACACATCTTCTTGCTCATACTGTATATTTGATTTATCTAGCCAAACTGACATATCTGCCTTCACCTTGCAAAGAAACAAGGACATCTATAAACTTCAGTGTAAAGCTAAACCACTGCAGGATGCCTATTCTAGCAAGTGAACTTCATCTGAGAAATCTTATCTTTAAGGCTAGTAAAAGATTATTATTTGTAAGATATTGGTTGGTACAAAGCCACAGGATTTGCAATTGAAGTATGCAAAACCAGAGTGGAATAGTGCTGTGTGTGTAAATTATGCATGTTTCTTACTAAATCAAACCCCTTTAACTCCTCTTCTCCTCCCCTCCTCCACTTATTACACAACTTGTCACGTCTTATTTACACGCCATATGATACACAACCCAAATAGAGAGGGCAAACATCCACAATATGTGCAGGAAAGGGAGATATTTGCATTTAAGACATGAATATGCATTAGCAGGCAACACATTCCAGATACATATTTTAAAAGCGAGACTGTTTATTTTGACAAGCTTATTGCTAGAAATGCCACTACGTGCTCCCCCATGCCTCACAGCATGGAGCTGGTGCTCTGACTGAATACACAGCACCCATCTTTTGAAAGAGCCGAGATCCCGCTAAGCCAGAAGGCATGGACTGAAAAGGAAGCCACTACACTGGCAGGTGGAAGTAGGGAAGTCTTGGGACAGAGGAAGAATCCATTCACAGCATTCTTTCTTTCCTTCTCCTTTATTTTCTTCCCCTTCTCTTTGCTCACTGTGAAATTGGAGAATTCCTCTGAAAAACTGGCATCTGCTGGAAAAAAGTACCACTTCTGAAATTAAAATTGAAAACAACTGGTTTTGTTTCTGAAATTAAAATGGGAAACCAGTCTTTAAGGGAAAGAAGATAACCCCCTTCTGCATTCCTCTACTTCAGTTTTTTTCTCCTCCTTTTTTGTCTCCATTTTTCTCTCAAGCAAATGAGTAAGGCCCAAAAAGAGAAGGTTATTGCTTTAAGTAAGCTTTATTCAGTCCCTTCTATTCCACAGATTTCTTGGGTAACCTTGGGCACTCACTTAGATCACCTATTCTTAGATTCTACATCTAAACAAAGAGCACAACAGTACTTGTCAGCCTCACAGAGGTGGTACAAGTATAAATGAACTTGTAAACAAATGCTATGTGAGCGAGGTAGATAAGCTAGCAGATAAACAGAAAGACAAGCCTCCTGGTCAAGGCACTGAACTTTAGAATCCAGGCTCTGCCACAATTAGCAATTCTGTTTGATTCTTATTTCCTCATCCACTGGTGCAAAGGAATGGTGCTTACCTTCCTTTCTAAAATGTCTGAAGGAATTAAGAGAGTTTGGGACATAGCTGGCCAAAGCTTAGACAGGAGATGGCTTGCTTTGTTGTTGTAAAAAGGAAATGTTAATTTCCCCATTACATTTTTCAAGCTTTTATATAAAAATATAAAAGCTATCCCAAACACATACTTCTCTTTCAGCCAGAATGTTGCAACATACAGCTGCTTGAAAGGCACTCAGTAGTTTTCAACCTAAATGTATGAAAAGAAGTGTTTTCCCCTCAAATCTTTTAAGATAGCAGCTTCCTCACAAGTCCCCAGCTCCCCCTGGTCACACACTTTGCTAACACTTTGTGAAATGGATGAAAAAGCAAATATTCTGTTTTCCACTCCTCTATTTTGTTTTTCTTCTACTTTGAGTTGATATACATGTAGAGCTCCCTCTCCTCTTTCTTTTTCCCCTCTCCTTTCTACACATTTATATGCTTTTTGCAGCTTTGTCCTGAGTTTCTGAGCAGCTGTCTAGAAACAAAGTTAGTTAACAACGGTTATCACAGTCAAATATGCTAGGCTTTGAGCAATAGGACTTGTAACATTCACCAGAATGAATGAACCGAAGAGGATATTCTGGACTACTGCACAATCTGGGCTGTGCAGTGTGCAGTAATTTTCCTTGCAACAACCCTAGGGAACTTGTCAGATGTACTAGAATTTTATAAGGGTTTTTGTTGCTGTTGGTTTTAACCACATAAAACATCACAGATGTCCATGGTGTTTTATGGAAACAAACTGACTCTCAGCTGCATGATGTTCACAATACGACTTTCTTGTGTGTTTGTTTTTGTTTATTTCATGCAAGGACAACAAAGATGAGATTTAGAGAAGGGGATGGAATAGGAAAGACTTGGTTTGCATAGGAATGCAATGGAATGATTAGTTGAAACATAAGCAACATTGTATTCATACTCTTTTAAAATATAAATTCTGCCAGGCTTATTGCCTGATCAGAATCCAAAAGACTATACAGAAGTTCAGATAAATTCAAGGCCAGTCATCAAAATAAGTAGCTCTCTTTCCAGTTTCTAGCATCCCAAAGCAACTCTCATTCTTCAGATGTGGCTTTTCAGAACTGTTTTCAGTTGTGGCAACAGCCCCTCACCCTGAACTCCACCAGACCTCAGTGGAAGACGTGGTTATTCAAGAACAGTGACAGCAATATCCTCCACATCTGTGACCTTCAGTATTAAAAAGGACTACCGTGTCATCTTCACCCGGCTTACCCCCAGATATAGTGTGCTAATAGAGGAAGCTACATTGACAAGGCACTAAACCCCAAATACAGTCTTCCACTGCAGCCGTAACTTCAGCATGCAGAAAAACAGCATCTTATTGGGAGAGCATGGCATGGTACTTACATAGACAGGCTTGTGGTACTCTGCTCCCCAAAAAAGGCAAAAAGCACTAATCTGAATTATTTAAACTCTCTGGCCACCAAGAGAGAAATGTTGTGCTATCAACTGTTGAGCATCCTTAAGAGAATAGCTGGGCTTCAGAAAATTTGGGTCATGCCATTGATTTCATACACACCTTATTGTGTCTTTTGTTGTTCCACTTAAGGAGTTTCAAACCATGTCTGACACTAGTTGTAATCCATCTTAGATTCACTGATATTTGCTTGCTAAATTCATCATCCAGAATGAAAAGTATGGCAAACCAGCCAATACCATGGGACTTTCAAATATGTCAATACACAAAAGCCAATACTACCTATCAAACCAGAAGACAATACGATTCAAGAACATTTTCTCTCTATAAGTTATGAACTCATAGTTAATAGTAACAATGTCATAGTAGAAAGACTTGCATTTTTAATACTTTTAGGTGAATGAATATGCAATGTGGCTGACAAGGGGCTACACTATGAGCCTCCCAGACTAGGAAGAGTCATTAAATATATCTTACTAGCATGCACAGAGGGAAACAGGTATTTGTGGTTGAGGTGATCCAATTTAACTAAATTAAAGCACTTACATTAGTGCTTTAATTTAGTCAGGACTGCAATTTTTAAGCCAGTCACCCGGCCATCTACTCTTACTATGCATTGGTTGACATTGTGGTGCACATGGATCCACACTCCTTTTGCATGAAATTAAACTGGAAGGTACACTCCAGGAGCACACCCAACACACTCCAGCCACTAATGGACATCCTGTGTCTGGGACCAGGTGAGAAAAATTAGAGCTACAACTAAATAAAGAAGTCTAAAAATACATAGAGGACTGTGGATGTTGGGTTCTCAGCACAAACTATTTTGCTTTACAGATCCACTCTTATAGGCCTATGTCATTTACTAATACTAATATAGCCTGAGGGGTCAACAAAGTCAGCAAAAGCAACTTAAACTCGAAAGAGTTTCAAAGATAATTTCTGAGCTACAGAGGAAAGGTCCTGGGTCAGTCCAGCTGAAACAGACTTTTGTGAAAACAACAGAAGCATGGAAAATGAAATATGTTTTGTTTTTTTCTGTGATGGAGTAAGAAGAGACTGCACTTCACAATTCTGTCCATCCGCAAAGTCCTCGAGCTATGTCACTTAAGATCCAAATCACTGCTCCAGCCTCCTGGTGCTGCTCATGTCACTGACACTGGAACCAGGACTGGGGCTAAAAGGTAAGGATGGCTTCTGTGCATTGAGTGATGTGCTGGAGAGACAAGAGATACCAAATACTGAATAGGCAAGATCAGCCCTTGGGAAATAACAGGTCCTGAGCTGAACTAATGAGAAGGTTACCTGGGGCTGGGTTCCTGATACTGGTGAAGGAGAGATGCAACTTTATTAAACAGTGGGGGATTTCTGCTTTTCTGGATAGGAAAGGGTATCTGATGTGACTTCACCAGGGTTTCTAGTGCATACAGAATACTCAAAGGAACACCACAATTAGTTTTGTGAACTGGTAAGTAAGGCCGAAGGGTGACACAGTCCTACCCTGCGTATACACCATATTCCCTTCTTTTTATTTCAGTCTGTTTTGCAGTACCTGCAATTCTGTACACCAGTAACAGAAATCCTTCCACAGCTTTTGCTGAATCACGTATTTTTATACTGAACACTGTACAGCATGCCAAAAAAAGAGAAATGGAATTAACTGAAGTACCATAAAAATAGTAAGAAACTCCATAAGCTTTCAGCTGTTCTTTGTGGCCAAAGATGATGAAAACTGTAAGTTTTCTTACACAGTTATGTACAGAATCTATTGTTATGGTCAATTAGACTATCAAACTAGACCAAAGCACATATGCCTATGCTACAAGCAGAAAATCCTATGCATATAGCAGGGCTGCCTAAATACTTTTACAGGACTTCTTTGGCACTAAATTTACTACCTGTAATGAAACTGTTACATAATCTCCGGGCGCGAAATAATTTTGACATAAGAAACAAATAAGATAAGGAGAACAAGTCTTTTAATGTTACTTTCTCAGAAAACTGGGAGAACTTAAAACCATTACCATTAGAGAATATGCAATTGAGACAAGATGAATTGACATTTCATGTGTTTCTAGACCAAAATACCTCCTGTTCACCTAAGCATTCTGTTATCACACTGAATGGGATGCCAAAAGGAATGCAATTTCAGACTCTTGTCAGCAGAAATTCAAAATCCAGGTAAACAGTACCCAGGAAAAACACTAGCAGTAGCACTTCTTATATAGTCCCTTTCCTTCAGCTCGTAATAACCCCCTATCAGTCTAAAACTTACAAACACAACTTAAAACAGTTCACTGTCCTGTGAAGAGTAAACCTACTGACTTGCATGGGACTATTCACAGCCATAGTATGGACATCAGTGCTCCTAACTTGCAAAAATCAAGTACACATCATTCATTCATATGATTTATAATGAACATAGACACTTAAATGATACAACACAACAAAACAACCAACAGTAAAACCCATGTTAAAAAATCAAATCTCTTCTGGGGAGGGAAAAAGGGATCAAATGGTAGCACTTGTCAATACCTACAATAATGGCTCTATTTTTTCAAGTTTTCCAACAGGGAAAAGCAAAACAACCTAAACCCCAACAAGCCTAACCCACCCCAGGCCCTTTCTCCTACACGGCACTAACAACTTCCCATCCTCACTTCACTTCTCCTGAGCTCCACAGGATTAGGTGTGTGCACAGCTGAACCAGATCCAGGAAATGATCTGGCACAGTCCACGAGGAAATGCGAGCATGCTCTTCCCCACAGTTGCTACTCAACTAGGTCATTTCCCCACAGCAGGACCCACCACAGTGGTGCCAAAATAACCTCACAGAGAGGGTACAGGAGAAGCGCCCCTTTACAGACCAAGATACAAACCGAGCCACAGGTTTGTAAACCACTTGGTCAATCGAAGTTACTGTTCTGCAAACACCAGTAATTGTTTAAGGGTGAAAGCCATCCCTTACTGAAAGCATCCCTAAAACAGTGGGCCTGCCACAAATCGCATGGTCACAGAAAAATGCAGCCCATTGATGAAGCTCAATTTGAGAAAGCCCCTTAGCTAAAGGGAAGCTTCCTTTCCACAGTCAATGGCATGTCACTGCATACACACAGATTCATGCACACTGAGCTAAGAGTGTAAGTAAATGTTTGCAGGATCAGTATCAAATAACCACATTCCTCTTCAAAAGCTCTCTATATAATCTGCAGGAAGATTCAGACCAATTATATATTTCATGACTAATTATTCTAATTAAACTGACTGGTAGCGTGTTAGTGAGTCAGACAGAAAACAAAATATTCAGACTTTACATACTCCTCCTCCACACTCCAGTGAAATCTCTAACGTATCTTATGATGTTTTATTTATCTCAACCCAAAGGCAAAAATAGATTGAGCTTTTCCCCAAATAACTTATATCAGCTTCCTCCAGTCTCTTATAAGAAATCCACCCAGTATGGGGAGACGCTGATGCTGTTTAATGTCATCCTCACTGTTTCACAGTTCCAGTTTATAAACATTTCTGTATTGGCGTACACTTCCCCACTCCATCTCCGAGTACCACCGCAAGTAGTTGCAAACTGTTACCATGAGCTGCCTGTTGGCAGCTTCTCGTTGTATTGCAGCTATTGGATTAGACAGGTTCTTGCTGGTGGTTCACATCCCAATGAATTTCCATTGACTTACTGACTCACCGCTAAAGCCCCGGTTGCTTGCAATCCCATCTGTGTATGTCTGCAAGGGGCTGACCGCTCTACGGAGAACAGGAACAAAAATCCATGTATTTAGGACAGCTACTACCTCTTGCTGAGAATGGATGTCCCAACTTTTCTGTACTTTTGAAAATAAAGCTAAGAAAGGAAATGACTGTCTTGTGTCACTTTATACGAGTAAAGCATCATTATATCCCTGTATTTGCATAGGGCATTCCAAAAACATCCAGAAAGTCTTCATTGAAGTGAAGACTTATGGTTCAAAGCCACGTGCTCAGGGCAGTAATTTCCAGAATGGAGACTACGTGTGCAGCCACGGTTTCTCTTTTTGCCTGTGAACAATGATAAGCCTTAGTTACATGAGGATTCCCTCCTTCCCCGCACATCATCCACACAGGTCTGCTGTCTCACATGGGGCACAGGGCAGACCATACTCCCAAATGGAGTATTAAATATAACTAAAGGATTGTTTCTTCTCTCCCCCTCCCGCCTTTTACCCTGGACAAATCAATACACGTAATTTACTGCAGTGCTTATGAACATTTTACAGATGAAAATACTTTCTTCAAATACTGAACTGATGTGGTACAATTGGCTACTTTTACATGTCTGTATTTTCTTTTGAAACTTTTAAATGTCTTCCTGTTGACCTAAGGAACTTCTTCTATGCATAAGCAAAAGAGAAAAAATACATGAAATAAAAAAATCAAAAGAGCCTAGATTAATTTCTTTGTCTGGATGATATTCTTAAGATGGCTGGCCTTGTAAGACCAAGAGGAGAAGATCATGATCTGCAGTTAAATGTGATTGGGAATTGGAAGTACTTCAAAATCTGAAGAGCTCAGCACTGTGCTGTTCAAATCAATTCGTCACCAAGTACTCAAATAAAATAAAAAGAAGAAGAATTTAAATTACCCTATGAGGTGCTGGCCCAGAGTTCCAACTGCTTCTAAAATAAGATCCAGGTGCTCTTAAAAGTTTAAAGCAGCTTTTAATTTTAAATTGCTCTTCACTGCATGTGCCATGAATGCTGATCTTTAAAAAGTGTGTCTAAATCAAAACACTCCATATTGCAGAATAATTGGTTTAAAAAAAAAAAAAAGCTGCAACAAGATAGCCCTGGCCAAGTGAAGTGACAAGCCATGTTTAATATTTTCTCTAAGAAAAAGATAACAAAAAAAAAATCCATGTATGTTTTGCTCTCTTTTCTCTGCACTTCAAATAAAAACTTTCACTCCAGGGTAAGCTACTACTTCACTTCAGCTATATCACACTTACTACTACTCAGAGGCCTATCATTATGATTATTTATATTGTGATAGCACCTAGAGACCTAGATAAAGTTCTTACTATCCTTTGCAAATAAAACAGAAGAGATATTTCCCACCCCTAAGAGCTTATGTCGAAGTAGTTTATAAACACAGACAACAGTATGGCAAGCAATTGGGAAAAAAATTCACCAGAGCAAAAGGCCTCCGCAGGGGGGTTGGACCAGATGACCTCCAGAGGTCCCTTCCAACCTCAGCCAGCCTGTGATTCTGTGATTCTGTGACTACTTTAGGTCTGAGTTTGCAAACATATATTTTTAGAATAAAACTGCAATTTGTGAGATTGGATATAAGGTCTCTGTAGGGATTTAAGACATCACCTTTAGCAGTGATGGTGAAGAATACATCCATCACACCTATACCTACTCGAATCTGCCACGAAACATCACTCTGCGAACACACCATGACCAATCACTTTCATTCAGAGATACTGCAACTTCTGCAAAAAGGCAAAAGTATCCAACACAAAGAGTATCCATCCTGGTATAAACCTCAGTGAAGTATGATCCCACCTGAACTATGTGCCAAGATTTGGGTCCTGTAAGATTATTCCACTGAGAATGAAAACAGGTTAGAATCATAGAATCAAAGAATCATTTAGGTTGGAAAAGACGCTTAAGATCATTGAGTCCAACTGTTAACCTAGCACTGCCAAGTCCACCACTACACCATGTCCCTAAGCACCACATCTACAGGTCTTTTCAACCCCTCCAGGGATGGTGACTCAGCCACTTCCCTGGGCAGCCTGTTCCAATGCTTGAGAACCCTTTTGGTGAAGAAATTTTTCCTCATCTCCAATCTAAGCCTCCCCTGGCACAACTTGAGGCCGTTTCCTCTTGTCCTAGCGCTTGTTACTTGGGAGAAGAGACCGGCACCCACCTCGCGACAACCTCCTTTCAGGTGGTTGTAGAGAGCGATAAGGTCTCCCCTGAGCCTCCTTTTCTCCAGGCTAAACAAGGCCAGTTCCCTCAGCTGCTCCTCATAGGACTTGTGCTCTAGAACAGAGTAGGTTTCTAGAGTTCTCTAGAGTCAGGTAGCTTTGATGCAACTATTTTAAAACATTCATAAAGAAGTCAAATGACCAAAGTTTTCCTCCCTCACAGCCATAGATGTCCTTTAGACAAATCTCAGATCCAAAAGCCTATTCTCTAGGCTTCTCTTGGGACCACCCTCCACTGCTCTCCAGGCTGTATTAAAGTTTCCATGCTTACTGGTTTTTAGATAGAATCTCATTTTGATTCTACATTAGTGTCTCTTCCATCTTATCTTGCTTTCCTCTTTCTCCCATTCACACATACCCCAAATAAAACTAGCTTGAGCCCTTCCAAGCAGATCATTCAAGGACTTTCACTAGCTCCCTGTTTGGGCAGAACAAGGTTTCCCAGAGCTGCCATAAAAGAATGCTGGTCACAAAATAAGGTGTAGCCTGGGGTTTTGAACACTGGCCGAAGGCAATACAGAGCTGTAAGGAAATCATGTTATGAACATGACATAACGATCATGTTATGAAAAAGCTCAAACAACTGCTTTCGGAACAAACGAATCCATCATGAACATTTCTCTTCAGTACTACGTGAGATACACCAGCCTTCCTTTGTATTTCATGTTGTAACAGCAACCGGTGGCAGAAAGCTAACTTCTGAATGACCAACACAGGATGTAACTTGGTCAGCAGTTTACCAACCAGTTCTGCATACATTTTATACGACTGTCTCCTTTTCAGTTTTTCCTCCCGGCATCTATAATGAAAGGAAAAGGAAAGGGCAGGCAGATGGTCAGTAAATTATGTATTCTCACCACAAATATCCCCAGGAGTAGCCAAATTATACAACAGTTTGCAAAAGACATTGAGATAAAAATGTGTGCTCTTTAAATAGACTGACCTCCAACTCCAGCTGAAATCAGCAGAAAAAGCAGAGTGATACAATGAAGAGGAGGAAAAAAATAATTAGCCCACATCAGCTGTGCTCCAGTTAAATGTGCTCCAGTAAGAGCACATGGCTGCTTTGAAAGAGGATATACAGATGGAAAGACGCATACTATGACAATGTAAACTCTGTGAACTCTATCATTGTGCCAGAATCTAATTTAAAAATATTCCCAACTGATACAATTAAAATGTATTCAAAAATTTGGTTTAAAAGTTTATTAAAGATGTATGTATTCCTTGGGGTTCTTAGTATTACCCTTCCAAAAATAACACAAATATAAACTGCTGATGCCCAGCTTAGCAGAGAACATGTACAGCTCTTCTACATTATAAAGAAAAACTTCATGCTTTTGAATGGTTCCTTGAAGTGCAATAATGATTCCTCTCATTCTTTAACTCCAAACTATGTGAATTGGAAAGGTTTCCATCATAAAAGAAAAGCTCAGAGTCAAAAATATTATCTAGTTGAAAGAGCTACACTAAGTGTGTTATTTTCCATTAAAACTGTGACTTGTAACCATCTTCTTTCCCACAGAAAGCAGGGCTACCTGAAGGTCAGGACATGGCCACTTTAAATCATGACAACATTAGATCAATCCTGAAAAGCAAAGTCTATAAAATAAATTTTAAAAACTAGCATGCAAGCCCTGCGAGCACTTTATTTTTGGTGTCAATACTGCGACTTAATGTTGAGCAGCAAATCCACAACCAACCAAAATCTGGGCAAGAATCTCTAGAAGTTAAAAAACAGCATCACGCATAAGTCAAATTAAAAAATAACACTGTTGTGTGGAATTGGTGGTGCATGTAGAATTTTAACTTTTGTTAAGGATAAGTCTCACTCTCTACCACAGGATTAGTTATGATCAACGTTTTCCAATATTATTAGAGAATCTCAATAAATTCCTAGTGAAAAATGTAAGTTATATATAGAAAAAAGGAAAATTTGGCTTTAACATTTTGGATGTGACTTCATCATGGAGCTATTAGGCTGAACATGGGAAAACATCAAGTAAGTCCCACCGTCCTAAGGAAGGAAGAAAGAAGGGACACTCCTTACATAATACATTAATAGCTTCTTTATTAAGAGAAAGAATAAGATCAATGCAAAGATGGTCAAGGAACCACTTTGGGATTTATATTAAAGAACCAAGGAAGCAAGCAGGCAAGCGCCGGGCCTTGAACAAAATTAAGCACACACTGGGCTTTAAACAGACTACTGAAACATTGGATGATAACTGACAACATAAAGGCAATAACTTCAAATAGAGAAACAAAGGCATAGGAATTTACATTGCATATCCCTGTGCAGAATAGAAAAGACACACGCATGGCAGCTGGCATGCCCAATATAAGCTGGAGAAGTGCAAATACGGTTTTAAAACAGCAAATGTCACTGTCAGTAAAAACAGTTCCTGCAGCCACAGGGAATCCAAAGAGCAGCCAGGGGAGTAAGGCTACTGAAACTAGTCCAGTTCACGTGGCAGTGACACAGAATAAGCTTTTAAGTTTACACAAGTAACAAGGCTACAGCAGACTAATCAGCCCTCAAACAGCATTTAAAGTTAAATACGAGGTACAGCGATCATCATAATGTTTCCCTGAAGAAGCATACAGGAGTGATGTAGTGCACTTGGTTCTACACCAGCAGCCGGTTCTACACCAAAGGCACGCATGAGCTGGCTGATGCAATAGTAAGGCAGTGAGTTTTTCCAAATATTTGAAAAACAAAAGCCTCAAACTCCTTTTTTTTCCCTTTGATTAAGTATATCATGACAAATTCGGATTACCACAATGGATAGTTTTCTGCTTCAAAACAACCATGTCTTGGGTTGGTGGTGTGGAATAAAAACTGAGCATCTCACAAAATTATGAGATTTACCTCAGATAGTTGCAGTTAATATTTTATGATGAATTTCAACCTAAATTATAAAGAAACTGGCTGAACAATATCTTGTATGTCTTTGAACTTAGAAATTATCGATAGGGAGCTACAGCAGTGATTCCAGCACCAATGACTTACATGCTTTTCCAGAGGAGACTTTAAACCAAGAATTGGCTTATCACATATTTTTATTTTGCCAACTTTAAGTGTGATATTTTGAACAGGTAAATTTGTCAAGCCAGATCACCAAAGTAAACTAAACCCAAATAGTACAGACTTTGTATAGACTGTCCATAGTGCCCTGAACTTTTCTTAGCAAGTAAGCACCTTTGTAGAGCCAGGATTGGTAAAAGCTGTTTGCTTTGCTGTCAGCAGCAGTGGTGTGATGGCAAGTTGCAGCCATTCCAAGCCCTCTGCCAGGAATAGGGGATTTTTTCAGCCCTGTTGCTTTACTCCTGAGATGGTCTCTTACTAGTTTATGCATGCCACCATCTGGGATCTTCTTTTGGAGAACGCAAAGGGTGGTAAAAGAAACAAAAGCAGAAATCATGATTCTGATGTTTTACTTAGACACAGTCTTAGCTTCCGAAGAGAAAATGTGAAACAAGAACACCATTTCAGTCAGTGAGGTGGTCTGCAAGCTGTGAGCTGATGGGCAAAAAGCCCGTTTTTTTGACAAGTAAGATTCAAAAGAGAAATCAGGATGGGAGGGTGCAATTTATCTAGAAATACACTCTGGCTTTGTATTCTGCTTTGTGTATGCTCTGAGCACCCACCAGCAACACATACAAGACAAATACCACAAACTATATAAGAAATCTCAATGCAGAGCTATGCAGATAATTGATGCAATGTGCCTCTGCTTGGATTTCATGGTTTTTATATGCAAAATTTCAAAGTTTTCAAGGGGAGAAAGAAAAAAAAAGTCAATCTGTTCCATTTTTTAAAAATGAAAAAAATTCAGGCAAAAACTGAAAATAACTGTTAACAGATAAGGTCAGCACATCTATATGGAAACGTAGTTTGGACACTTCAATTCTCAGTTAGATTTCATGGAGTCTATATTCTGGCCTGATTACAACATAACTAATGCAATATATTTTTAAGCTACTACCAAACATGAGGGAAGATGGAAAACAACAGTTCCAGTGAAATTGCTTTTACTTTCTGTTGCATAAACTTAAACTCCATCAATTCATATTAACAGCATGTTATCTTGTACTGGTTTTAAACCAAACCAGCTTAATGAATTTGGTCTCCCTGGTCAATCATATTTGAATTAGAAGAGTTTTCAAAGAACATTCGCAGTAATTCAGACTGTTTTTCTAAATCAGTTATTCTCAGAGTTTCATAACCGCTCCTTCCCTTGAGGAAACAATTCATAATAGGCCCTAAAACCTTTCCCAGTAAAAGCAGAAGAGGTTCAAGTTGCTGACAATCTCTCAGTCCCATTCTGATGCTATAGGTCAAGAATTAGTGTACTGAATCAATCAAGTGAATTATCTACTTACAAACCAGCTCCAAAGATTCCTGTTTACTCTAGGTTTATCGCAATCTGTCAGACTACTAAAGTCAAGTCAGGCTTAAAATCTATCCTGGAGATGTGTGAAGTTTGTGTATCTGTAATAAATAGCTCATGAGAAGCAGGCATATCACTGAGCTATCCTGAAATGTGCATCTGCCTGCCCATAATAAAAGCAGCCTTAGACTCTTCATCTAAGTTTCAGCTATTACGTATCTGATGGATAGATAATTAAACTGCAGGGATTAAAAAGAATCAAAAATGTATTTTTTTGAATGTTGGACTGCTGGTATAGCAACTGTATGGCAACTCCTCCCAGAAACTGATGCAGAACTATAGCATTTTTCCTTTTGGTTAATGCCAAAAATACTCAACGCAGTCAAGATATGCTTAATGCTAAACGTAGTGATAATGCATCCCCCCACTTCACAGATTGGAGCTGGATTTCTGCAAAGTTCTCCCTAAGGCTATTCAGCCACATAAGCTACTGCTATTCTGTGCTACCTCTTCATCAGGAATCAAAACTTTTTTTCTTCCCCAGTAGCAGTAGCATTTCTCTAATTACTTCTCATCTTTTTATTATCAGCTCTTTGGTTTCCTTTACTTGCTGAATGCCTCTGAAAAAGCTCTTCTGAGGATCCGTATCTGCAAAAACCTAGTACAGTATTGCATGAGAAAACACATCCGAGCTTTTATCTTACAATCTCTGTTTTAATTCCTGAGTGAAAGGAAGAGATGGAGAGAAAGCAAGCTCTTTCCTAAGCTCATCTCTCATGGCTGTCAAATCTTTTATCTTGACCTGCAAAGGAGCCACAGCTGAAGGTTTCCCACCACCTGTACATTCTCAGTCCACGTTACCTTGTCTCTGCCCCACAGGGACACATGAAAATGAAGATGACTCTCCCCTTTAAGCACCTCTACCTGATGAGGCCGTCATTCTGCTTAAAGGTTGTCCTTACATGCTTGTGTACAGAAAAGCTCAAGTGTCCTTTTTTGTGCCATCAGGGATTACTGCTACAGATTTTAGAGAAAGGCTGATTTCTTTCTGCAGTAGAAGAAAATAATCACTCTCAGCTAGCCATAGAAAGGAGGGTATTTGCAAGCCCTCAGATCTACTCCTGACCCTCTGGATAATATGAAGAGTACTACTAATAAATACCATACACCAGTATTCAATCTTACAGGTGTGACAGACAACTGCATATCTATTCTACAAACATATAAATTGTGACAGGTTAGTAAGCCAGTTATCCAGTGTTAACAAAGCAGTGTAAAGCCTTCCTTTTCCTGACATCTTCCTTAGATAATTTTGAAAACATTTTGAATGGTCTCTTTTTTTCTTTTTTTTTACCCTACTCATACAACAAAACTACAAGGTTTGACCTGTTTTAAAAAGTAAATATTAGAAAACTCCTGTTTTATTAATATGACTGAGAACACTGTTTAAGAGTCACAGCTTTCACGGAAAGTTATCCTGAGAAAAAGTTGTGAAAAGTTAGTGGAGCATGAATTGAGAAGCATCAAATAGACAGCATGGCTAAAGGCAGTATTTGCAAGCACATCTGAGGATCATTAGAAATACTGATGAAAGCACAGTAATAACAAAGAAATATTCACAGCTGGGGGAGGCAGTAATTAAAGTGCCCTGTTTCTGAGGCAAAAAAAGCTTTTATTAATAAAAGTCATATATTTTGTCAGCCATAGTATTTTCACTAAATGTGATAAATACAAGAATAAATGAGAACTCCTCTCAGTTGTTTATTGATATTTCATGTCTGCAATCAAATTACTCAACAGTTAAGATGAAGGCAAAATTTTCAGTCAGCTTAAAGCCATTCAAGACATTTCTACCAGCAACAATACACAAATGTTTGCAAAGGCATAGCGAAATCTGACAACTGAGCACCCAGCCCAGTTCCCTCCTTCACAGGTACAAATGGGAAGATACATGCATAGTGCTGCTTGCAAAAACACTGAAGTGCACTGATTGAAGACGGCAGTTGGAGCATGTTAAACAGAAATTGTTCACAAGAAACAGAGTTCTTCAACTATTTCCACAATTGCTGATCCACTGGACACTGAAATAGGATGTAAACAAGCACAGGTCATTCAGATTTTCATCTAAGCTAGTACAGTATTTGTCATGGTTTAACCCCAGCCGGCAACTCCGGGAGGGGAGAGAGAATCGGAAGAATACAAGTGAGAAAAGTCATGGGTTGAGATAAAGACAGTTTAACAGGTAAAGCAAAAGCCACACATGCAAGCAAAGCAGAACAAGGAATTCATTCACTGCTTCCCATCGGCAGGCAGGTGTTCAGCCATCTCCAGGAAAGCAGGGCTCCATCACACATAATGGTGACTTGAGAAGACAAACACCATCACTCCAAATGTCCCCAGTTCCTTCTTCTTCCCCCAGCTTTATATGCTGAGCATGACGTCATATGGTATGGGATATCCCTTTGGTCAGTTGGGGTCAGCTGTCCCAGCTGTGTCACCTCCCAGCTTCTTCTGCACCCCCAGCCTACTCACTGGTGGGGTGGGGTGAGAAGCAGAAAAGGCCTTGACTGTGTGTAAGCGCTGCTCAGCAATAACGAAAACATCCCTGTGTTATCAACACTGTTTCCAGCACAAATCCAAAACATAGTCCCATACAAGCTTCTATGAAGAAAATTAACTCTATCCCAGCACAGTATTAAACTGATTTTTAAGCAGGTAACTATTTCCTAACATGGAAAAATGACTATGTGATCCCACAAGTCTTTTGATCCTTTCATTTCCATGGCTCTCGCAGAGGCAGATTTACCAGGCAGAAGGCTCCTGGAAATTGGTCCCAACCGCAGATCTTCCCAGTGGAGGATGCTCCAGGCCATAGGATCAGGGAGAAACCATGTAGCTTTTACCACCTCTCTATATAAGTGCTCCCTTCTGACTTCCCAGGAGTAAAATTGTTTTTATTCATTTATGTAAACTATGAGAAATAACTCTTCACTGTGCCATGACATGAAGACAGGACACCTGAAGAGATTTAGCTGGGACAGATACAGCCAGAAGCCAGCCTCCTGCTGCTGCTGCAGCAGGGGATCCCACAGCTCTGGTAGAGAGGAAGCAGCCAGCCCAAACATGACCACTCAGTAAAAAAACAGACTTCTACAATGCAAGTTTTCTCTTTCTCTCCTTTGCACATGCATTACATTTCACAAACTGCCCTAGAGAGGCAGAAATTGCAGTTTGAGCTAGTGGAACATTATGATAGTTCATCTATATTGACTCAAAGTGACAGCATTTGACTTCAGTTGAGACAATCTGTCTGATTCAAATGAGTTCAAGTTTAAAGACAAGTTGATTTAAAAAGACAGGGAAAAAAGCACTGTAGCTATATTTAAATGCTAAGACAATGAGGAGGCTCAAGAGAAAGCAGCAGTGATGAATGAGGTAAAAGCAAAAAAGAGTTACTATAAAATGGATTTAAAATAAATAGTCACTTATTACTACCTGGGGTGTAAAAAGAAAAATCTCATCAAAACCTAATGATAGTCATGTTTCTGAACTAGGCACAGGAGGAAAAAATTCTCAGTACCAGCTTCTAATCAAATATTTGCCAACACAAAAGATTTACAACCTTTAGTTTTCATACTTATGACTTTGCATAAGAAGTTGGAAAAGACTTGGGAGAGGAAGAGAGTTGTCTTTCTTTTTAAAAAGGAGGGTAATATAAAATGCAGTTCCAGGTTTTGAGTTTATGCATATACATTTGTAAAAATGTTCTCAGTGCATTAGGAGTTGAACAGACTATTATGAAAGATGTTCTGTAGGATATGGAGGAAAACTTCACAGTAGATTCCCTCCTGCCTTGATTATAATGAAACAGTCTTTCAAAGAGCATGTACTTTTAAAATACATGTGTAAGGCTAAGAATTTACAAGGAAAGATACCAAGTCTGTTTTTCTCAGAAGACAACTGGTGATTTGCTGTCAGCATCAGGGCTCTCCTCTGCTTAAATTGTTGTAGAACAGGACCATGTCCACATGGAGAACTTTTCTTTTTCCTGAAAGAGTCAATGACAAGAGCTCTTCAACAGGCAAAGCCTTGGAACAGAGGATGCCTCCAAAATATTAAGGCTTGGAAAGTAAAATATCCAATTAGATGAATTCAGGCTGAGAATAGACTGAGATAAAATATTCAATTAGCCTGCAGCCTGACCCCATAGACTTCCAGTGGTGTTTGAAAAAGATGAGCCGTCTTTGTCATTCGCTGCATACAGAAAGACTTCAGGGAAATTTACCAGCAACAGAAAGCAGAAGCTAAAAGCAAATCTTGGCAGCAACAGAGGTTACCAAGTAGTCTTGAGCAAAGAAGCACTCATTAGCATCAACATACACTTAACGAAAAAGGAGAAAGAAAAGTACAATATTGAATTATGAGGATACAATAGGCTATAAAGGCATATACACAGGCACACTGCTGTGGTGTAAATAAAATCACAGCTTTCTGTTTGACAAGTTAGAACAGGAGGGGTGTAAGGGCACCTGAAAAACTCTTAAGCATCATCTTCTAGGAATACTCCTTGGGAAATGAATGCAGCAGGACTGCTCCCATTTCTTCTTAGGTCCAACGGTCAGTAATCAACACTTGCGCTAACAGATCATCACCTGCAACACGTGCAGGGCACAGATCTGTACACAAGACTAAGTGCCCTAAAGACCCGAGAGATATGGGCAGTAGGGGCCAATCAACTAGATCGTCAACTCCAAGTTAGGAATGGTAGGACTTTGGCTACATGGTGGCTTAATTAAAAAGTATCTCATTGTCTTTCTTTTCTGATGAAGGTCTTGATCATTTCAATTAAAGATTCAATTCTTCCCTGCTGGCTTTCAATAACCAAGATTTGCATGAATCCAAAGGTATTTACAATAAATCCAGTATTTCATTAAAGACACTGTCCTAAGCTTTGGCCAGAGAAATGCAGGTAGCATTTCCAATTATCAGCCCCATTCTACATCCAGAAGAGAAGAAACCCCAAATCTGCAAATGAATCAGAAGTTTCTTCACAATGAGAGAAGCTAATTTCATAATAGCTATTCAGTGAAAGCACCTCCCTGCCACTAAATTGTGCATAATCTGATACAAAACATCTCATTGGAACTTTGTAACTCCCTTTCTTTGTCAGAGAAAAATCTTCATAAGATGGTACGTTCATCTTACTGCTACCTCATTAGTTACAATTAATTTTGCACAGGATGTCTGTTCAGCAAGTTGAAATCTTAGAGTGAAATCAGAAAAAGAACAGAATCTGTGCTCTAGCATTGACTAATATTTGAAAAAAAACCAACACCAAAAAGCCAACAAACATCCAATAAACCAGCCCATTGTGAAGCCTTGCAGCTCTTTAAAGCAGAGATAAATCCCAAATCACTGCTTGAAAATCTCTATGGGAATACTTTTGGTGCTGCATCCCTAAAATGTCCTGAAATAAACAGGGTTCAAATAACCATCCAAACTAATCCATGTTCCTTGATGGGATAGATATGCTTAAACTTCAAAATACAGGATGTCCTGGTTTCGGCAGGGATAGAATTAATTTCCTTCCTAGTAGCTGGTACAGTGCTGGGTTTTGGATTTAGGATGAGAACAATGTTGATAACACACCCATGTTTTAGTTGTTGCTAGGTAATGCTTACACTAGCCAAGGACTTTTTAGTTTCCCATGCTCTACTGACTGAGAAGGCTGGAGGTGCACAAGAAGCTGGGAGGGGGCACAGCCAGGACAGCTGACCCAAACTGGCCAAAGGGACATTCCATACCATGTGACATCATGCTCAGTACATAAACTGGGGGAAAGCTGGCCGGGGGAGCCACTGCTTGGGGACTGGCTGGGCATCGGTCGGTGGGTGGTGAGCAACTGCACTGTGCATCAGTTGCTTTGTGTATTATTATTATTATTATTACTACATTATTATTATTTTATTTCAATTATTAAACTGTTTTTATCTCAACCCACAAGTTTTTCCTCACTTGTACTCTTCCAATTCTTGCCCCCGTCCCACCGGGGGGGGGGCTGGGGAGTGAGTGAGCAGCTGTGTGGTGCTCAGTTGCCAACTGAGGTTAAACCACAACACAGGACATAATAGTTGCCTTCTTATACAGTCATAGACAAATCATAAGACTAAAATCCCAAATGGCATTGAGAAAATGAACAGGGATTTTCACAGTGTCTCCTCCAATACAGAAACCAGGGGCTTAAAATGAATTAGCAAGTGGCAAGTTAAAAAAATAGAAGTAATATTACTTTATTCAACAACTACCTAAGCTGCAGAACTCTATGTCCCAGGATATCATGAAAGTTTATTTTTTAAATACAAAAAAATTTAAAATTATTTGAACAAAGTTATGGAAGTTAAATCTACCAACATTTTTTAATTACAAAGACACAAACTCTTGTTTAAGAACTCCCTGAGCTGCAGATCGCTGAGGGCTGTCAGAGCAAGCTGGAAAGACATTTTTTTATTTCCCTGATCTCACACTTCTTCACTGTCACCAACTAGCAGATGCAAGATGGGGTTAGACAGCCCTTGAGTCTGATTCTGTATGGCTACTGCTGGTGGTAGTTCTTGTTTCTGATCATTAAACTTTCAGTTCCATCCAAATGCTTCCTCTATTACTCTGTTCATCTACATGAACTGAAAAAGATGTAGTTATTTGGGTTTATTTATATATGTATTTTTTTTTCTTCTTTTCACAGTGCTTTTGTAGTTATTTTAGAACAGTTTGGTAGAGTCATAGAACATGTCAACCCACAGACTCCCCTATTTCATGGCTTGTTGGCTTCTGCGGTGGGCTGCACCAGCCACAGATGGGTAACATGAGAGAGACTTTTGGGTATCTATGGAAACAAGCAGCTGAAGTCTGCCTCCAGGGTCTTCTCTTCAGATCCTTTCTCCATGCTAGGAAGGGGCAGGGAATCTCCCCCACTCTCCAAGATGCAGAGGAGCAAAATGAGGCAGCAGGTGCTTGGAATGGAAATCGGGAGCTGAGGCAGGAGAGGAGGCAGAGAAGGAGGAAGGAGAAGGATGCTGGAATTAATTTAGAAATAAAGCAAAAGAGAGAGCAGGACTAGGGAAAAGCAAATAGAGATGAAAAGCAAGATCGTGTCCTTCCTGTAGCTTGATTCCTAGGTAGTCTGTTTAGTAGGCTCCACCGGTATTCTACACATTAATAAGTTCAATGCATCTCCAAGCTAACCATTCTCTACTGTCTGCATGAAGGTCTGCGTGGAACCTGCAGGGTTACTGCTCAAAGCAAAAGAAAAAGAAACAAACTCAGTTTTGTTTTTTTAATCATGCCAAGCTGATCCTTGAAATCAAATGTCATGCTAAGTGACAAGTGAATGCCTTTTATTTTAAAAACGCTGAAATGAAAAGTTGTGGGTTTGCCCAACAGTTTTATCAAGACTCACTGAGTTTCACCAAATTTGTGATCTCAGTCAACATTTTAATGAAAAAACCTATTTCAGTAAACAAACCTATCCAACCAAAAAAATTCACCCTATTCCACCAACATGAATTTTAGCAACTGCATGTTGTCTTTGCGTGCTGCTTTATTTGCTCTGCAGTTACAAGTTTAAGAAAAACTTAGGGGAAAAAGCAAAAACTCTGTCTGGCTGTTCAAATCCACAAGGTAGCAGATATTCTATGCCCTGCTGCAGAAAGCTATGAATACGGCTACAAGAAGCTCTCCCTGATTTTCAAACATGGCTATTGTCTTCCTAAGCTCCTCTTCTCTTTTCATAGTTATAGACATCACATTCAATCTGGCTACATCAGGCTATATAACACCTCCTGATCTCATGTAAATCTCGTATGACCAGACACAGGTCAGCAACTTACCCGACTTTAAAAATAACACATGTACTTGCCATATTGCAGATAACAAGCTGTGAACAGGCCCAAGCTACTTTCTTAGGAATAAGAAGTTAATGAGTATTTCAGTACTAGCACATCTCAGCTGAAGACTGCAGTGCTATACACAATTAACATTTATTACACAAGGACATGCACACTGCAGGTGGGTAAAATAATCATTGGAGCAAAGGAATTTATCATCATGTACCTTTGCCTGATTCCACTACCCCATTCAGCCATTCACCATCTGAAGCTTAGTCCAGTTATTAAACTCCTTGAACACATTCAAATCAATATGGAAAAAGAGCCATCAAATGATTCTCTGAAACAAACAAGTTAAGAAGTACAACATTTAGCCCCCCTGCAAGTGTATCTGCCTAAAACTAAGGCCAGAAGAGCTAAAATTCAGCCCCGGATCAGCAAATGGTCTTTTAGTACATATGGATAGCATAATCTTAAATTCTGCTGTATCACACCCTGTCATCTCAGGCTAAAAATACAAACTTCATGTGAGAGAAAGAGTAAACTGCTGATTTTGCTGGGAGACACAATATATCGTTTTAATTCTAGATTGGTAGAGATAGTGCTTTTCAGACAGCATCAACATACATACACAGAGAAATGTGGGGGGGGAGGTATGCGCGCACATTTGTGCATGTGCGCATGTAGGTTTGTTTATAGGGAAATACCCACCCAGACAGGAAGAGAAAAACAGCAAGCACATTGGGGCCAGAACTGAGGACAACACCGAGGCTTCTTTGAGTACTTGTCCATGTCCTGCCTGTGTCCCTCATGGTTTCACATCTGAGGAGTAATGTAGCCATCCTCAAATGACCCAGGGAACTACAGGCTGATCAGCCTCAACTTGATTCCTGGGAAAGTGATGGAGCAGTTAATCCTGGAAACCATTTCCAGGCACATTAAGGATGAGAACATCAGGAGCAGTCAACATGGCTTCGCCAAGGGGAAGTCATGCTTGACCAACTTGACAAACTTCTGTGATGAAGTGACTGGCCTGGTAGATGAGGGGAAAGCAGTGGATATTGTCTACCCGGACTTCAGCAAGGCCTTTGACACTGTCTCAAATATGATCCTCATAGAGGAACTGTTGATGTAAGGAATGGATGAGCAGACAGTGAGGTGGATTGAAACCTGCTGAATGGCTGGGCCCAAGGGCTGGTCATTGGCAATGCAAAGTCTAGTTGGAAGCCAGTAACTAGCAGTGTACCATAAGGATCAATATTGGATCCAGTCCTGTTTAACATCGCCATTAATGATCTGGATGATGGGGCAGAGTGTACCCTCAGCAAGTTTGCAGATGACACCAAACTAGGAGGAGCGGCTGATACAGCAGAGGGTCATGCTACCATCCAGAAGGACCTTGACAGGCTGGAGGAATGAGCCAACAGGAACCTCATGAAGTTCAACAGAGGGAAGCGCAGAGCCCTACCTTTGTGGAGGAATAACCCCATGCACCAATACATGCTGAGGGTCACAACCAGCTGGAAAGCAGCTTTGCAGAAAAGAACCTGGGGGTCCTAGTGGATGAGAAGTTGACTATGAGCTAGCAATATGTGCTTGCAGCAAAGAACGTCTACTGGGCTGCCTTGAGAAAAGCATTGTCAAGCAGGTCAGGGGGTCCTAGTGGATACCGAGTGGAACAAGCCAGCAATGTGCCCTTGTGGTAAAGGCACGTGGTATCCTTGGCTGCATTAGACAAATTATTGCCAGAAGATCAAGGGAGGTGATCCTTCCTCTCTACTCAGGATGTCATGAGACCACACCTGGAGCGCTCAGGGGGGATCTTATCAATGTATATAAATACCTGAAGGGAGGGCGCAAAGACGACAGAGCCAGGCTTCTTTTCAGTGGTGGCCAGTGCTAGCACCAGAGGCAATGGGCACCAGTTGAAACATAGGAGGTTCCCTCTGAACATCAGGAAACACTTTCTTACTGTGAGGGTGACCAAGCACTGGCACAGGTTGCCCAGGGAGGTTGTGGAGTCCTTCTCCTTAGATATATTTAAAAAACATCTGACACAGTCCTGGGCACCTGTCTCTAGGTGTCCCTGCTTAAGCAGCTGGGTTGGACCAGATGACCTCTAGAGGTCCCTTCCAACCTCAGCCATTCTGTGACTGAAAAAAAAACCCCAAGACAACAACCCCCCCCCCCCAAATCAATCACACTTAAAAAATAAATTTTAAAAGAAAACCATATATGCCATTTCCAATCTCTGGAAACAGCTCCTACCCACTCTACAACAGCATGGATATTTTCATTTTATATTTATATATGCAAGTGGCATAATTTACACTAACCAACACATATGCACACACAGTACTGCAGAACTGGAAAAAATAAATTCTCCTCAGGCTGACATGTTTTATCAAAATTTTCCCAGAGACAAATATGCACAGATTTCTCACTTTCAGGGATTGTCTACATCTGTAGAGTGAATCCATCACGTCCTAGCATCTCTAATAGCATGCACAATGCAATCCCATCAGCTTAAGCCCATCAGCTTCAGCTGCATCTGGCCCAGTAGAGGCTGTGCAGTCAGTCCTCAGTACCTTCCATACATTTTAAAAGCACCTATTTGCATGAGCAGAACCATATACAGACCACAACCTGTATTTCAGGCACCTTCAACCCAGCTGCTCCCAGTTCATAAATCCTCCACACAACCAGAATATGTGATCAGTATGCATGTTTCAGTAATACTGGATTTTGCTACAGTCTGTTTGGAGACATCCAACCTCCAGGGGGTTTAAGGTATCTGTAAATTCCAGACAAGTTTGTGAAGTCACTAAATCCATAGATGCAAAACTCTTAAGTTCCACTCCTCTTTGAGTTGTCATTTAGTGATTTCTATGTTGAATATACTCATTTCACTGGTAACTAGATTTTTTTAAAATTATTAGTCTGTCTGCTGTCTCAGGTCTTGCTGGATCACTAATTGTCATCAGCAGAAGATTCTTCCAGCCAATTATGTCTTCAGCTATACCTGAGTGACTCCGCTCAATTTAACTCAGCAATTGGAACTTAATTAAAAATTCTGCTGAGAATGTGTGGGCCAGAATAGGAAAAGGCTCAGCATGTCAGAGCTGTATTAGCTGTGCAGCACTGATAGGAACATGAACTAATAAAAACTTTTTGTTCATAGTAAAATGAGTACCCTGGACTTTCATTAGACAGTAGGAACAACTGACATAAGATGAGAATCATATCAGTGAGCAGATCTGTTCTGCAAGAAATACTCTATTCAGACAATCACTTTCCAAATTAAAAACCACATGAAATAAAGGGAATCTCCATTACAACATAAGAATATATAATTCAAAGCTACTTACCCTGCTCATAACTGGCCACAGACAAACTGTGTGAAATGCACTCGAAGTTATTCAGAGAACTGAAATGGCACTGAAAAGATTTCAGTCTGTTCTTTCCAAACAGGGGCCTTTCACTTATTTTGACCTTTAATCCATTGCTCGGTTAATTTCTACCATTTGGGTGATTACATACAGCTAAATGCTCCTTTCTACATGACTAACTAGAATTGCCCTTTTTTTGGCTAACTATTATATCACCTTAAATTTCAATTACATGAAGACACAGATTTTGTAGCACTAGAACAATCGTGAGAGTTTTATTTATACTTATAGTGTGGTTTTCTGCCAGGGACCTATCTAATGGTTCCACAGCAGCAAACTAAGAAAAGAGGAAGACTACCACCAAAAAACCTTAAGTTTGCTATGCTGGTGCTCACCCTGCACTGGAAAAATTTCAGAGGTCCATAGGTCAAAACACAATTGGAATAACTGGAAGAAAACCCCCAAAGTCTGACAGACCTGAATGAAATTGCTTCATTAAAAAACTCATCAGTTCAGGATTTTGCTTTCTGCATATGCTCACAGTTATTATTATTTTTATCTTTTGATAGATAACACAATCTTATTCTGAATGCTGAGACTGTTGAAAAGAGAGGGATAATACTCAAAATAAGAACTGGATTTAATACATTCCTAATTTTCTCATGCATACTTTCCATTAAAACTCACACTTTTTAGCTTGATTAACCACAAACACTCAAGTGTAACTTTTAAGTAAAATAACTACCAAGATTTCATTTAAAATATTTTATTCCATTCTAATGTTCTTTATTTACAATTTACATGTCTCTGAGACATCCTGTTTCCATTTATCAATCACATGGTTTCTAAGATTAGGTAAAATAACCCAAAGTGGGATTTTAATCAAACATGCAATCTGCAAGACAATGCAAATTGATAAGGCAAATGCATTAGTTTAAGTTACTAACTTCAACTGTGAATCCAACTGTAATGCTCAAAATTTGCATATCAAACTACTCTGTCACCAAATTACTTGCCAACTAGTAATAAATACTCCTCTCTTCCATAGCATTTTTCTTCTTTAGATTGGAAAGTATGATGATCACAATCATTATCTCTGCTATTATATAGCTTTTATGAAACAAGAGGGCCTAAAGGGAGAAGTTTTATGATGCTCCATTCTTTAAATCACCTTCATTTTTAATCTTGACTTCAAACAGAAGTTCAAAGTATCATTAAGAGTCTGATTCAAAGTGTGTTAGAGTTAATGGAAAATCTCCCTTCGCTTTTAGAAGATCATGCCACAGCCTTCAAATTGCTTCTTCTCTTTATTGTTCTTGCTATTTGAACTTTGCCTCAGCTTCTCTATGCTGTCCTAAAGCATCGAAGAATCATTTTTATTTTATTAAACACTCACCTCAAACCACTGGCCATGTGACTGCATTTTAAGGATGACACAAGGATCTGGTTTTGAGAGGGCATCCCTATCCGATATGCCTTTGCATGCAACTCGCAGCTCCACTTTAGTCAGGCATGGGCTGTTAAAAATTCCCAGGGTATTGGCTGCTGATTCATAGATGTTGCTCATTTTCTTCATTCCTTTTTCTGAAAGAGAGAAAAGGTCCATTAAGAACAGTGCTTGCACAGTACAGTCCTTCCTTCCATGCGGAAGCCAACGCAATGTTCTGCTAGCCAATGGGACCCTATAACTGTGAACAAGATCCAAAGCAGGATGGGAAAAAATAAAACCAAAGGAATGCCTGTGGAAGAAAGAAATACATCATCTCGTATGTTTAGAAATAAGTCAACTTCAGAATGAAACTTTCCACCATGCCCCTGAACTCTGGGGGTGAACTGTGACCTCAACTTCCAGCTCTGTTCCTGCTTATAGAGCCACATTTCCCCAGGCCAAAGGATAGACAGGATGGTAATTCTGAATTTCTCCTGATAACACCTTATTCCAGTAACAAGGATAAATTAAATTTGTTCAGCACTTCTTCAATCTGCTTTTATTTCTCCATACTCCATCTAAAAAGCATGCACTTTATCTTAGACAAACTTTTTGTGTAAATGCCGTAGAAGGCCCCTTTCATATCAACCTTAAATTCCAAAATACATTTCACTCTCTATTTCCACACTTACTGCAGAAGATTACCTCCCTCCATTCCTAAGCAAGTAGTCAAGATTGATGGTCTAAGCAGAAGGGCAGGATATTTATGCTGGCAAATCTTGTTGTTACACAGTGCCTGCTCTTTTGGGTCAGGAATGACAGTTACATGAACACAAATGGCTGGAATAATGGGAACCTCTGGCCCTTACTTCATTGCAAACACCCCCAGTCTTGCAACTCAAGCCTTTGCTCTCAACAGAAGCAACAAAAAACCATTTTTAACATCGAGCTTAGCAAAAATCACTATATGAACATTTTTTCCCCAGTAAAGAATATGGGAACACTTTAATTTGCTCACTTGTTCTGAGCTTCACAGTCTGACCTCTAAAAATCTGTCTCCTAATACAAGGATTAGTGCCATCACCCCCCTTTACCCCATACGTAAGTGCTGCAAAAAATTAATTCCACACTTTTAGAGGGCAGATTTATCTTTCCAGATTATCAACAGATTTTTTGTTGTCTGTTTCAAACCTCTTCACTGTTTCTTCCACAAGACCCCATTCTCAGAGGTTAATGATTTTTGAGACCTGTTTTGACAAAAGTTAAATTTTGGTGATTTGGAAAGGAAAGTGAAGTTTTCTTTCCCCAACTCTGAGAAGTTAAAAATAAAAACAAAAACCACAAAACCATACCTTCAGAATATCCAGTTTCCCTATGAATTATAAAGGCAAAAATAAAACGTATTTCTAAATTCAGAGTAAGAAGATTTGGCAACACAGTGTGGACCTCTAATACATTCCTGAAGTTTATCTGTATGTAAGTCTGAATGATGAAGCAGATGATCTGCTCTCCTTGCAGATGAGAGAAAAGCTTGTTAATAATTTACAGTTCTTCAAATCTACTGAAATCTATACAGCAACTTACTGTATAACCACCAGTTTGGTGTGAAAACCCCAGCCTGCTGCATTCGACATGTTTGTAAGTGAAGTGGGTGTGGATGGACTCTAACCACTTTCTCTAGCTCAGGCTCTGCAGGCGTATTTCCTTACAGTAAAACAGGCTTCTTGAAATGTGAGCCACGCCACAACCATAGTGCCCGACATCCTAAGATCAAAACAGCCTCCTTCAGCACTTCCCACTTACCTGTAAATGCTGTCACATAAACTATATTCCCTTGGATTTACCACTAGGAAAGAAACATGACAAGGAAAAAAAGCAAAACTAAAATACGGAAAGGTAATGATACTAGGCTATATTATAAAGCCCAGAGAGCATACTCAACTTCTACACAGTGTATTCCTATACACTAGTTTAGTTTCTCATACATTTTTAGCTAAGATTCCTGTCACTGCAAATAGACTAGCACCTCTCAAATCTCAAAATCTTTTACAGGGTGGAGAACAACATTTTGTGCTGGGTCAAATCATGTCAGCGATGGTAAGATCACAATCCTAGCTTGAACGCAACGGCAAGCAGGGGGAACTGGGCTCTAGCCTAATCGGAACTACCCTGATAAAATCATAATTTGAGAAGCAATGATCCACAGGCAAGAGGGACCCGATATCTGGTACCTCAACTAAGCACAACAATAAGTGTCTGGAAAAAGTGCTACCAAAAGTGATGATTCAAAACAATGTTTGGGAGACTGATTTTCTTCTTTTTGTTGCTTTTTTTCAAAAAAGAGAATCATAGAATCATAGAATAGTTTGGGTTGGAAGGGACCCCTAAAGGTCATCTAGTCCACCCCCCCTCCAATGAGCAGGGACATCTTCAACTAGATCAGCTTGCTCAGAGCCCCATCCAGCCTGACCTTGAATGTTTCCAGGGATGGGGCATCCACCACCTCTCTGGGCAACCTGTCACCACCCTCAGCGTAAAAAATTTCTTCCTTGTATCTAGTCTAAATCTACTCCCCTTTAGTTTAAAGCCATTCCCCCTTGTCCTGTCGCAACAGGCCCTGCTAAAAAGTCTGTCCCCATCTTTTTTATAAGCCCCCTTTGAGTACTGATAGGCTGCAAGAAGGTCTCCCCGAAGCCGTCTCTTCTCTAGGCTGAACAACCCCAACTCTCTCAGCCTTTCTTCATAGGAGAGGTGTTCCATCCCCCTGATCATTTTAGTGGCCCTCTTCTGGACCTGCTCCAACAGGTCCGTGTCTTTCTTATGCTGAGGGCTCCAGAGCTGGACACAGTACTCCAGGTGGGGTCTCATTAGAGCAGATCAGAACAGATCTCCATCTGATCTCAATCTGAACAGATTAAGGTGGTGGTAACTTTGACAAAGCAACTTGAAGGCTACTATTTAGCTAAAAATTACAGAGAAAATTATATGTATTTATATGTATTCTGCTAGCAATCATCACAAGTCTGTTTTTTCATTCTATTTCTAATACATCCCTGATATATGATGTCAGGTACCTAAGTTTCCATCAACTGGGATTACAAAAAGACTGTTGGAAACTGAGGTGGGGGGAGGGACTGTTGTCTAATTATTCATCATTTTATAATCCCATCTCCTTCAGAAAGCTACTCAACAAGCTCATCCCACACATTTATAAGACATTTTTACATGTTGCCCTTTCCAAATTGAAATCCATTTGAAAATTGGGTTAATTCTGTCTCATGCACATCTTGTATCATTAATGAAATGTCATCCTTTGTGCAGAAATAGGTTGGTGATTTAATTAAACCGGATGATTTCAACACTAAAGAGAAGGGGAAAAAGTTGCAGAGTGAGGGGGAGAAATGTATTTTTCTTCCTCCCACAGTAATTATACACTGGTTTTTTAGAACAGCGGATAAGTATAAAATTATATTTCTTTTTATGACTACAACTATTACTTCAGCTTTTACAAGTTCTAAATTTATCAATGGAAAAGATCAAGCCACAGTCTTATTCTTTTGTCCCATTATAGTCTTCTTTTAATATAATCACCAGCTTGGGTTATTGTACTGATGTCATGTTACCAGGAAGCTGGGGGCCTGGAAAACAGATTTTGAGCCTACTGAAAGTGGCTAAAAAAAGTATTATTTTAGGTAAACATAGACAAGTTAGATTGCGTAAGAAGTTTTTTGTCAATTAACTACGTACAGTATTGATGGAGGAATAAATTGTTCATTTTTCTTTGCTACAAGCTCTTCCTTTTTCACTTCATTAGAACCTCATTATTCCTTCAATGTCCACGTGGCTTTAATATTCACTGATTAAGAGCTGTATCTGTGAGAGGAAAGCGATAGCGTAGATATGAAAGTAAGTGAACTAAGTGATAAGTCACATAGTACTGAAGTTTCCAGTTCATTGCTGCATGCATTCTCTTTCATTTCCTCTGGAAAAGAGGAAAACAGTGTACCCATTACACGCTTCCCACACAAACTCATTAGCCAGTGCTAGACTGCACAGAACAAGGAGGCAAGACCAGGCCTTATGGTTTCACCTCTCCATGGTGAAACAGCAAGAAAGATGGCAATACAAGTGGAAAAACAACTTAAAGTACACTGTGCTGAACTCAAAACACATACTATGTTAACAAACCCCCCCTCCCCAAACCAAAAAAGCCTGAAAGACCTTGATAGCACCATTTACCCTACAGAATACAAAGAAAAAGTGAGGACCTTGGAAAACAGTTCCACTCTCCCAAAAATATTCTACATCTGGCATACTTAGAGCTCATTTAGTAGAAAATAATGTGCTCTGACATTTTTAAGAGATTCACGGCTCAGAGGGATCTTATTGATGTGTATGAATTCCTGATGGAGGGGAAATAAAGAACATTAAACCAAATTCTGCTCAGCAGTACCCAGTGACAGGACAAGAGGCCATCAGCACAAACAAATACAGAAAATTCTGATTAAGGAAAAGGAAACTTTTTACTGTAAGGTTGGCTGAAGACTGGAACAAGCTCCTCAGAGAGCTTGTGGAGTCTCTGTCCTTGGAGATACCCAAAACCTGTCTGGACATGGCCCTGAGCTTTAAGCAGGGTTTCGAATAGATGATCTGCAGAGGTCCTTTCCAACCTCTACTACTTCGTGAATAAGTAGGACACAATCAAATTGTAAACCTTTTAGGGTACAGATTGCCTCTGTGATCTGTTGTTTTTCCTGTGCTTAGCACAGGTGGGTACTGATCTATGATTTGGGCCCCTTGGCTCCAAAACCATACAGAAAATCAAAAGACAGACATGAGCCCAGTATTTCTGGTAACTAGTGCTACAAAGGCTCCTATGCGTAGATATTTCATTAAAAGCAACAGTACAGAAGTCCAGAATTTTGTGCCTGGCTAGATAACTGGATTACACTGAAAACCAGTATTACACATTTGCCAGCTATATCTTTCTCCTCTCAGAGGGACTGCATGGCTTAAAAACATTTAGTCATCTAGTGCCTACTAAAGTAAGGATCTCTGTGATGTGAAATACAAACAGTACATGCCTTTCAGAGATCTAAAAGCCTTGATTTCAGCTCACACAAACAATCAGATCCACCTTGTTACAAAATGGTGATCAACACAGGGCTTTAGAGAACCTCACCACAAGATGTAACCAGGTTCCCTAGATTCACCATGAAATAAATGTTATCTGAATTCAGATTTCAAGTTTCCTCCTCTGCCCACTCTGTCATTTTGCTCTCCTACACACACACACACACAATCTCCAAAAGCTTTTCTGCAAGTTGTCTGCGTGAAGTACAAAGAGATTTTGGGACCAGCGCTGTTTAACATCTTTGTGGGCGATATGGACCATGGGAATTGAATGCACCCTCAGCAAGTTTGCTGACGACACCAAGCTGTGTGGTGCATTCGACATGCTGGAGGGAAGGGATGCCATCCAGAGGGACCTTGACAGGTGGGCCCATGCAAACCTCATAAAGTTCAATGAGGCCAAGTGCAACGTCCTGCACATGGGTCGGGGCAATCCCAAGCACAAATACAGGCTGGACGGAGAATGGATTGAGAGCAGCCCTGAGGAGAAGGACTTGGGGGTATTGGTTGATGAGAAGCTCAACATGACCCGGCAATGTGTGCTTGCAGCCCAGAAAGCCAACC
>NW_008825493.1:824599-829122 GCF_000699105.1 Pygoscelis adeliae | reverse complement strand
TTTTTACAAGGGCATGTAGTGATAGGACAAGGGATAATGGCTTTAAACTGAAAGAGGGTAGATTTAGATTAGATATAAGGAAGAAATTCTTCACTATGAGGGTGGTGAGACACTGGAACAGGTTGCCCAGAGAAGTTGTGGATGCCCCATCCCTGGAAGTGTTCAAGGCCAGGTTGGATGGGGCTTTGAGCAACTTGGTCTAGTGGAAGGTGTCCCTGACCATGGCAGGGGGGCTGAAACTAGGTGATCTTTAAGGTCCCTTCCAACCCAAACCATTCTATGATTCTATGATTTCTTCTCTACAGCACCTTGCAAAGAATCAGATAATAATTATCAGTTCAGATAATAAATGAATAGGGAATGAGAAACATGCTGAGATTAAAAGCAATAACCGGTGTGCTCTGCATTTGGAAACAGGGCTTGTTATTTAGAAACGCGTACTCCAGACCAAAGTACATACAAATGGATTTGGGGGTTGCAGGTTTCCCATCACCGTATGTTGAGGGCTGTGTCTGAATCATGTTTTACTGGCACCCTGGTCATGAAATGAAAACAAGCCAACAGCATCTGTCTGCTTCTGCAAAAGTAAAGAGCAAGACTCTGCTCCTGGAAAGGTAAATGGTGTTTACAGTATGTGTGTGCGGTGGGAAATACTAATAGTAGAGTTATATGAAATAAGAGCTGTGAATAAGCACCTCCAAAAGAGAGCAAGACCTGAAAGCACTGGATGTTATAGCACTAGCTTCTCCCTACTTATTTTGAGGACAACCCGGTGCTGGAGCGTGTCTAGAGAAGGGCAATGAAGCTGGTGAAGGGTCTGGAGCACAAGTCTTATGAGGAGTGGCTGAGGGAACTGGGACTGTTTAGTCTGGAGAAGAGGAGGCTCAGGGGAGACCTAATCACTCTCTACAACCACCTGAAAGGAGGTTGTCGCGAGGTGGGTGCCGGTCTCTTCTCCCAAGTAACAAGCGCTAGGACAAGAGGAAACGGCCTCAAGTTGCGCCAGGGGAGGTTTAGATTGGATGTGAGGAAAAATTTCTTTACTGAAAGAGTGGTTAAACATTGGAACAGGCTGCCCAGTGGTTGAGTCACCCTCCCTGGAAGTATTTAAAAGACGTGTAGATGAGGCTCTTAGGGACATGGTTTAGTGGGCATGGTGGTGTTGGGTTAACGGTTGGACTCGATGATCTTAGAGGTCTTTTCCAACCTCAATGATTCTATGATTCTATGATTTATACTTATAAATTATATACAGGAGAGACATTTAGCGTCCAAAACACAGGAGCAGCTGAACTCTCTATACTGAAAGCTTTGAACCTACAGTTTGTGGATCTTCTAGGGTTTACAGTCTAATAAAAGTAAATATGAAAACCAAGTCTACAGTTAGCAGCTTAAAATTCATAAAACTCAGAGTACCAGCTTCTGCTGGAAAACAGTTAGTGCTCCACAGCTTGAAAGAGACAGAAAACCGTTTTTTCTACATTATTAAGAAATGTGATTCTTGTAGCACTGGGAAAGTTGTTTCCTCTAGTTCTGTTGAGATTCTCAATTTATAACTCTGGCAAAATCAAAAACTAAGTAGTCATGTTCCTTTTTAGATTAAATCACTAGCTTTAAGTGACAAGGAGAATCTGATTAAATAAAATGCCATTTCAAAAGTATACTAAGCTTTTTATAGGGTCTGATCTGAGATCCACAGAAGTCAGTGAGAAAATAACCAACCCATTGATTTCCATAAAGTGTGCAGCTGAGTAATATAGTGCCTCAAGCAATCCTGTCTTCTCTCGGTGTGTTTTATCATTTGGCAAGACAGTAATGAAAAATAATCATCAGGCACAGAGGGTTCAAGTGCTTCAGAACCGCCTCTTGGGGCCTGACCCAAACGCCACTAAACTTATTCATTGGCTTCAAATGTGCATTTCTCAGGCCTTGAAGATTTTATGTGCTTCTATCCTATCTCTCATTACGATGCGAGACCAAGTTGCACAAAATACAGTAAGAGCAAGATTTATAGAAAAGGATGAAATTACATTGGGTGTTCAGGTAGAAAAGTTTTAAAAGGTTGCTCTGTTTAGTTACCTGTTCAACTCCAGCAGAATGTAGGCCATGAACCCCTTCTGGGAATGATATTAATTGAGATCAGCGAACATTTTTCTTTAAGAAACTTTATGTGATTGGGAATTCCCAGTCTCACTGAATTACTCCATCAGTTGTTGGCATCAAGGCTTCCTTGGTTGTGAAAAGCAAACCCATTCCTTCTCATTCAGCTGTGTGGTGGGCAAATAAACTTTGTCCAAATGAGGAAAGATGGGAATTTATCAGGAGGTCCTGATTCAGCAAGTTGATTAAATTAATATTCCATGTGCTTAATCAGGAACTTGCTAAGACACCTGACTGGCCTAGGACTGAAGAGGCAAGCAAGAGCTCAGAGTGATAGCAGAGAAAGCAGACCAACCTTTATTGCAAATGAATCAACGATTGGAAACCAGTCATCAGCCACAGAAACTGATGTTCAGTGTCTTCCATTTCCTCTATAAAGCAACATTTTCTTCACTGTAGCATTTTCATAGCATAGGGTTTTCTGTAACCCCTGTTACATTGTCTGACAAACCTCACTATGAACAATTTTTTTCCTTATGTCTAACCCTTGTTGCAGCTGTGACTGTTGCCTCTTGGCCTTTCTCTGTGCATCTGTGGAAACTTACCTCTCATGAATAATCAGTACTATCTTAAAATGTGGTCATTCAACGACTTACCTTTGACCATGTTCACAGACTCCTGATTATCAGCCATAGCTCTAATCACTGCACAAGACTCTCCTCCTGTCAGTATTAAAAAAATTATTCTGGTCAACATCAACTACATTATAAATTGCTACAGAAGTTTAAATGATCACAGCTAATACAGCCAAAATGCCAGCTGTCAAAATTAATTTGAATATAAATTACTGTATAACAAGAAGTCAATAAGTTAGCTAGACCCTTCCACAGGATAGTTTGTGCAATTAAAAATACTATTTTTCCTCCTTCCCTTTGATTCTCTGACTCATACAACTATTAACAAGGATTATTTAAAGTTACACCTACCAAAGTTTAAAAGAGCCCTTTGCAAAATGAGCAATAAACTCAGTAAGCAAGAAGGATCTGGAGAATCCACAGCAGTGCTATTGTGAACAGTGAGACAGATCTGATAGTGTAAGTAATTTATTTGGACAGAAGGGGGGAAAGGTTCAGAACAAAGTGCCAGCAGTGTAAATGGAAATGCACACACACTGACAGTTCAAAAGGACTCATTATCATAGAGCCAGGTGGTTCCATTGTAAGGGAAGAAGGGAAAAATCACTGGAAAGAAATTGAGACATCTAATGTGTGACAGAACACTGTACAAAGGTACAAAACACCTATACAAACAACCCCATTTCAGTTAAGGGAGGGGAAAAACCCACAATAACTGGAACACTGGGAGATGCTTGAATATGCTCAATTCTGGACTATCTGAGTAGTGCCCACTGAAGTCAGACTGACTTGATGCACCTGTAAGAGTCAGCAGCTAAAATACACACATATTCTATTACCCTCTATTAGAAGTGCAAATCTAAGATTCTCCCTTGTTCCTTTAGTATGTAGTTAATGCCATCAGTCACCTCTTTCTTCTCCAAGGGCCCACTGTCTTCCCACTTACAATGTTGTAATATGCAGGAGAAGACAAAACTAAAAATCATTAATACAAAAGACAGGAGATTGAACAGATAAGAGATCAAAATAACTTTCCTAGGGATAGATGCAGACAGGAGTTAGCAGGGCTCATTGAAAGAGCTTTAAACTGCATTTGAAGGGAGAAAGGGATAAAACCAGGCTCGCTAGAGATAAGCCTGAGGGTGGCACACCAATGTTTGAGGGACTGTGTGCTAGCGAGGTCCTTCGGTCTGCCGTCTCAGTGGAGGTAGGAGATGGAGATCCATGCAGCAGCAAAGACACAAGGGTTATGGATGTGTTAGAAACCACGGAAGCGCCTGAGTATGGTCACATAGGAATTAGGGTTTCTCCCCCCAAAAAGGTGGCGGGATGAATAGCCCAACTGAAGTGCATCTACACCAATGCGTGCAGCACGGGCAATGAACAGGAGGAGCTGGAAGCCACTGTGCAGCAGGAAAACTATGATATAGTTGTGTCCTGGTTTCAGCAGGGATAGAGTTAATTTCCTTCCTAGTAGCTGGTACAGTGCTGTGCTTTGGATTTAGGGTGAGAACAATGTTGATAACACATTGATGTTTTCAGTTGTTGCTAGGTAGTGTTTATACTAGTCAAGGACTTTCCAACTTCCCATGCTCTACCAACTGAGAAGGCTGGAGGAACACAAGAAGCTGGGAGGGGGCACAGCCAGGACAGCTGACCCAAACTGGCCAATGGGATATCCCATACCATGTGACATTCCATACCATGTGACATCATGCTCAGTATATAAAAGCTGGGGGAAGAAGAAGGAAGGGGGGAATGTTTGGAGTGGTGCTGTTTGTCTCCCCA
>NW_008825493.1:817854-822315 GCF_000699105.1 Pygoscelis adeliae | reverse complement strand
CTGGCTGATTCCTGCACTCATTGCACCCGTTTTGCAGACCCATCAATTACCAAGCGTGTGCTAGAGGATTGTTTTCCATCGTTTCTTTTAGTCATTTCAAAGAGAGAAAAGAAGTGCCTTTGCATCTGAATAACCTCCTCAGCCATGTCATCCCACCGCCATCCCCAGGTGGTTTCAGCTGTGCCCAGGGCATGCCCACCAAGGGCAGGGACAGCCCCCTGGGTCTCCTGGGCAGGGGGACTGCCTCGGGGCCAGCACCCCAAAGGCCTTCCTCTGAAGAGCACACCTTCCTTCAGAAGAGCAGCAGACCTTCCTTGAGAAGAGCAACAAAGCTGCTGAAGGCCCTAGAGCACAACTCTGATGAGGGGCGGCTGAGGAAACGGGCCTTGTTTAGCCTGGGGAAAAGGAGCCTCAGGGGAGACCTTATCGCTCTCTACAACCACCTGAAAGGAGGTTGTCGCGAGGTGGGTGCCGGTCTCTTCTCCCAAGTAACAAGCGCTAGGACAAGAGGAAACGGCCTCAAGTTGTGCCAGGGGAGGCTTAGATTGGAGATGGGGAAAAATTTCTTCACCAAAAGGGTTCTCAAGCATTGGAACAGGCTGCCCAGGGAAGTGGTTGAGTCACCATCCCTGGAGGTGTTGAAAAGACCCGTAGATGTGGTGCTTAGGGACATGGTGTAGTGGTGGACTTGGCGGTGTTAGGTTAATGGTTGGACTCGATGATCTTAAGCATCTTTTTTGCAACCTAAACGATTCTATGATTCTATGCTTCTAGGAGGGTCCTCTGCTACTGGAAAGCGGTACCGATGCTTTTTAGTGGACAAGCGGCAGAGGTTTTTCACAGAATTAACCAGTCTGCTTTGTTTACATTCACTGGATTCATACCAGTCACAAGGACTCTGCCTCTCCTGTGGCAAGGCTAGCTTACAGGCTTTTGTATGGAGGGTGTGGTTTCTTGTACTGTTTACAAAATTACACCTTATAAGACAGTGTGGTGTCTTAATAGGATAACAGGGTATATTTTATTGGGAACAGTGTAGAAGTCAGAGAGAAAGCAGACTGACTCGTCTATATACTGACACGCTGTAACAGCTAGCCCCACAGTTGTCCTCTTATCCACAGTCTTGTTTCCTTAAATATGCCTGTCCAAATCCTTCACTTACAACTCGATACTGCCAAACAAAAACATTGAACAGTCCTAGTGTTCCTCTTCCAAATCATTAAACTGGCATATTTTATCTCAGAAAACATTAAAGAAAGTGGATTCTTTCTTGATTTCACTTCCATTTGCAAAGCCATTAGAACTGATGTTCTACATCCCTTTCTCACAATAACAAAAGTTTAAAATGTATTTAAAAAGCGCAGGAACGAAATGCCAGCAAAGTTCAAACTGTCCTATAACATGACTCCATGAGCTGAGGATTTACAAGCAGGACTGAATAACATGAGGCCCCAGTAAAATTCAGGCTGCCATGTAAGTGATTTGTCTACTGGTTTGGCCATTGGGTCTTGGGAGTCTGCTGTATTACTGTTGAGATGATATCTGAAGCAGGGCTAGCTGTAAGCACAGGAACTAGGCAGTAATACACGAAAAAGCTCAGGACCATTGAATCCACTTGAAACACCATACTGAGGAGTTTCACCAAAAAAATAACTTATTCTATGCAAACCACATATGTGGTTTGTGAATGTAAGTGACATGTAAGCATAGCGAATCACAAAAATGTAACTGAATCTCTCTCTAATCAACAACTTCAAAGTTACTAGCATGTGATATGTATTTGACTGCTTGTCACTAAAAGCCATTACAATTTTCTTAGCTTTGCCATTTTAGTTTGCTGCTTGTACTAAGCAATATATCAATTGAAACATGGGGAAAAAAAAATTTATTCACTCTGAGTATGTTTGCTGCTTTTTTTTTTTTTTTTAAATCAGTTCTCCCAATTAGGTACTGGAGGGAAAATAAAACAATGTTTGTCTTAACAATAACTCTGAAGCCTTGCAATATAGTTACTTATCCAAGAATCTTAAATAATTGAAGTTGAATTGTTATTCCACTATACTTTAGAGAAAGATAAGCCTGGAACAAAATCAAATAATCCCAGCACTCCAAGGTGTAGCAGTCACAATTCTGCTATCAAATAAACCCAGCTGAGTGCCTTCGGAACACATTTGAGCCAAAATAATTGTTTAAATAATTAGCCAATTCTGAACAACAAGAAAGATTAAGGGTCTACTATGTTAATACTTGCATTATCATCTACACATACATAAAATACATTTGAAATTACAATTACCCACTATCCACCTTGCAAAAGCACACTGGCTACCAGCTACAGGGAAATGAAGCAGCAAGTTGTGTTCCTCAGTTATACTCAATTACATCAAAGTATGTATATAAACACACATAATGCTTGGAAGAGTTTATCCATTTACAGATGTAACATATTGCAAACTGCTCATTTTCCTCAACAGATGGCCATAACGGCTTTTCCTGCAGCATAAAAATGATCCTACAAGAGAAGCTGCTTTCTGCTGCTAATCCTAAGTTAGGCACATCAAGAACAACAGTGAGGAAGAACTTCCCATTCACCATTCAGTTCCTGCATTTGCAATGCAACCAGAAGGTATACTTACTACAAGTTGGCTCAGGGCTTCTTAGGAGTGTGAGAAAAACTGAATTTATCTACTACACAGGAATGTTCTTGGGGCCATGCTGAGCCCAAAACTGGGACAGAGCTTTAATGTCAAGTTGCTCTGTCAGGTAGGACAGGAGCAGAAGAAAGGGAGCAACTGATACTGCTGCAAACAATTGCTCTCTCACTTCATAGTTGCTCCCCCAAGATGCTTGATCCTTTTCTCAGCAACAACCAGAACTCCTATGGCCTCCCAGGACTCTGACAAGAAGCAGCCTGACCGCCCTCAGGAGGTTGCCGGCAACGGCCAGCTTTGCCTGCTGACTAGAACCAGTCCTGGGTTCTCTTCCCTTGCAATGGAGGTCCTATGACAACAGATCGGGCTTGTACCACTATTCTAAGTTAGAGCATGAGCCTTTCTCACCTCGTCATTTACTTACTTTCTATTTTCTTTTAAAGATCCTTGATCAAATGTTTGAAGAGTCACCCATGTGACTTAGGCCATGCACACATTGCCACTGTCTCAGCTAAATCAGCAAGGGATACGATCACATTGCAGCTCCAACTGCAGGCACCAGAAAATCCTAAAGGAGAAGCAGCTCTGCCAGCCAAATTATATTTGTATTGGAAGTGCTCATTTCTTTTCTAGATTCATTTCTACTAGCTTAGTCCGACTTTCCTCTATGGAGCTATATCCTGCTCCCTACTGGGAGTGCTTCGCAATCACAGTACCCCCATACCATGACAGACTTGGTCTCTGAAGAAGCCAGTAGCTATTTTTGGTATCAAATTGATTCATAAAAGAATTGCAGCATGCCGTCAGCAAAAGGTCCTAGCAGTGCCAAACGCACCACTGGTGCTAGTGCCTCGCCATTCCTGTGCTGGCATTTCCATGCTCCACGGGAACAGTACTCTACCAAGCTACCAAAGCTGGGTCCTAATGTGTCAAGACACAGCGCAGCCTCACACAGATCCTAACCTGGGCCCTGGAAGCAGCACAGCTTTGTCAGTAATGTTAGATTGGAGCTAGTTCCTCCTGACACAGTGCCAAGGCTTTGGCTCAACATCAGGTTTGAAAACAAGCTCTAGGAATCCAAGCCACCAAGAGTTTTCAAATGTTTCTCTCCCTCAGGAATTCTTGGACGTGAGAAACATCGCTGTTGTCAACTACTAATACAGATGAGAAGCAAGATACTTGGAACGTCTTTTATAAAACTTTCTCTGACACAAGATTGTCTCTTAAGATCTTCTAAAAGGAACCTATGAGTATACACAGGAGTTATGTCTTCCTTGTGAAATGTGCAAGTCACCATCAGTCTTTGTTAGCATACACTGACAGCAAAAGGGTAAAACAATTCAGCTCTGCTAGTCTGGAGGTGGAGGGAAGTGGTTCTGAGTTCCTAAGTAATGCACACAAAAAAAAGGACTCCTATCATCAGTATTGATGGAAGTCCTACTGCCAGCTGCCACACACAAAGAAGAGTATAAAAACTGCTGATCCTGACATCGCTGCCTGGTAGGAGAGCATTTCATGAAGTTCACATTTGACAAGCAATACCCCTAAGATTTGGGCACATACTGCACAGGGCTTCACCTACATTCATCCATCTTTAAAGGACAAATTTATACAAATTGCAATAAGGTAAATGAACCACCCACTGCTGTTGCTAGTTAATATGACAGATAGAAAACAATGCCAATAAGCCAGCAGTGATGGCACTCAGCAGAGAGGAGATGCAAGAGGCTGGTATTGAAGTCCCAGCCAGATATTTCCACTTCACAACTGCCATAGTTCTGGTCAGATTATCTAAGGCATGTATGAATTG
>NW_008825493.1:784881-817824 GCF_000699105.1 Pygoscelis adeliae | reverse complement strand
TCAAATCTGTAAAACTGGTAATTCCCTCCCCTACCTGCCCTCTGCTGAATACGATTACTCTCCAAACAGAAATTTATTAATAAACAGCGTAAGAGAGTTGAAAGACAGCTGCAAGGAATCAGAAAGATTACACAGATAAGGAAGAGCAAAGCAGGGTCACCGTGATGTAATAGTCCACTTTACATTGTGGTGGAAGACCTCAGAAGACGACAATTTTCGCCCTAAGGATAAATTGCAGCAGCATAAGTGAAGCACAGAGGAAAGAAAACAAGCATTTCACTTGAGCATAGCTTAGGTAGATGTCCAAGTTGCTGGTTTATTTGAAATACCAATAGTTGCAAGCTTTATAAGCCTAAATAAAAGAGCTGTCAGCACTTCACTCAAAAGTGATGCTTAAGAATTTTGGTAAAAATAAAGGTGTGAAGCCAAACTGCAACATCTGGTTGTACCTGTCATTCCCTCCACACTAGCTGCACTTGACTGACAAAAACTTGTACTGTCATGTTCTTGGCCTCACCACCAAGAGACAGAAACATCAAAACAAGCCTCCTCAAACTCCTTATGCTTATGGAGAGATTGGTATTTCCTAAGAGCACAGAAGAGTAGAAGCCCACAGAGAAGCTTCAGTAGATACCCCATGACGCCAAAAAGGAGTGGTGATAACTAAACTGGGTTCCAAGTATCCACGAGCTAAAGAAAACACAAAATTGAGAACACACTACAACCTGACCACTGCTCAGAGCACAAAGCAATGTCTTCCTTGTTAAATTATTTATATCTAGATTTTAACTTTAAAAGGATAGCCATCAGGCTCTATACCTACATATTTTTAGAATTAGGAATATGCATGTTGACAGTAACAAAAATGCAACTGTACCAACAGAGGATACTCAAATTGGTCTTTGAATACTCCAACTATACAAGGCATTTAATATGTACTCTGTGTTTATCTGTGTCTTATCCCTGATCTGCAATGATCCGGTGCAAATAGGTCCAATAGTCAGACAGAGATATTTTTTTGTAACTTTTCAAAAATTGTCATCATAATTTCATATAACTTGTCTAATGCATGAACATGCTTCAGTCTACACAAGTGTAAGGGGACACCGGACAGAAGAGATATGAAAGCCTTTTATGAATATGGAACCCAAGATCTTAATTTTTGTTCCTCTTAACTAGCAGAAGACTTGTTTTTTTTTCTTCTTCTCTAGTGCTAGCAGTCCCCATAGGTAAAGGTGCTCGGAGAGGAAAAGAACAAAGAAAAAAAACAGACAAATGAGCATTAGAGAACATGGCTTATAGTAAATGCATGTCCTCATAATATCAAAGTCTCAGTGATAGATCTTTAAATGCTTCTTCATATAGATCTGTGGTATCAAATTCAGCCCTGAATACCTATGGAAAAGGGCTACTAAAAAGTTCTAAAACATTCTGAAAAGATATGCCCTTTTGAAAGCATCTTGTTGTTTCATTCATAAGCACTGTCTGCCAATTAAAAATATTATAGCAATTCAGATCTGACCCGGTGAATGATGTATGACATTCTTTATGCTCTAGAGCCAAAAATGCAAATTTTACCTATAATTTCTGCCCTTTACAAAAATTGGGTTATACAATAACCAGGTGCTTGACTGCTGTTTCACTAAGTCTGTAATGAGATGGAATACACAGTTATACCATTTAGTGTTCTAAATTGCTTCAACTTTGGAGTAAATACATCAACAAAGTCTGAGCTGGGATATTAAGTTAGAGTAAGACATCAAAGAAAGATGTTAATTTGCTGATGTTACATGAAAATTATTTCTATATTTCACTGAAGAATTCTTCAAATGATTCACTTGTGTAATATGTTATTAAATGAAGCACATAAAGAGAGACATCTTAAACATTAACTTAATTGAAAGTAGAAATAGCACAGACAAAGATTTAATACGGGAGGAAAACGCCAATTCTTCTCATGAGATTTTTACCATAAGCTAGAAAGCCTGGCATGAAAGTACATTTCCTATCTGAATTACCCTTTGTGTTGGCTCTTAATTTTCCCCTTTTCAGGAACATGGGCATTTTGCAACATGTTAAGAAAACTGTTTCAGTCAAGTGATTACTGCAGCATTTCTTATTTAGCTACTATTTCAGATATGAAGTTTCAGCTTGCTTTTTCCATTCCTCCTCTTTTTCAGCCTCTCAGCAGCTATGTTCTTTCCACCTATGGTAACACATATCTACAACCGTCTTTTCTAACTTACGCTTCTGCCAAGATTATGCTTCCAAGTGAAGACAGGTTGCCTAAGAAAAATCTCAGAGCAGTTTGAATATACCTACATCATGTTAAACGATACTGCAAAGGAGCTCTTTAATTCTCAGTCACTGACACTTCGACATCTGACAAGATACTGTATTGCTAGGTCTTCAATGCAGTTAACGTATGCAAATTGTCTGATGAGAGTAATTTAGGCTGAAAGGGACCTCAGGGGGGTCTCTATTCCGATCCCTCGCTCAAAGCAGGTTCAGTCCAGGTGAGTTCTGAGTATCTCCAAGGACAGAGATCCCACAACCTCTCCGGGCCTCTACTCCAGTGTTTGACCACCATCTCTGTGAACAATTTATTGTAATTTTCCATGTTGCAACTTGTTCCTGTTGCCACTCATCTTACCACTGTCCCTCCAAGAAGAACCTAGCTCCACCTTCTCTATACTCTCCTATAAGGTGACTGATTAATGCTGAACAAAGCTTGTTCTCAGATCCTTCCAAGACGCCCTGTGACTTCACTGACTTACTTAGCTGCTGTGTACCAGAAGGAGGTCTGGTTAACTGTTAAAGCAATTTAGGACAAAGAAGAAAAAAAAAGTCACTGCCATTTCCTGCATGTTATGGGCAGAAGACAGGCTTTAGAACAAACAGCATATACCAACTGGGAGCTGCATCCATAAATGACTTTACAGGAAGCCATTTGCAATGCATGACAACTTTGGCTGGTCAAACCCTACGAACAAAACTGCAAGCTCTTGAACATCTCATTAACACATTGCCTACGGAGTATCTATTAATACAGAGACAAACATCTTTTATGGGGGTGTAGTACTTCCCATGCATTCCTTAAAGGGACACTCAAGAAAGGTAAAACAAATTAATGCAAGTTTAGTCTGGGTTGTTATAACGATGTTTCTGAGTAGAAAGGTGGCTTAGTAGAATACAGTGATAAATAGGGAGGACTCTTTAAAACCTTCTTTTACTCCTTGGTATTTTTGAATTTCTGAGTAACTCCTTTCAGTCAGTAAACACATTTGAACTCAGACATATGGTAACTGGAGATTCCCTCCCCCCCCCCCCCCCCCCACCTTTCCCACAGTTTCAAAGATTGCACTGAGAAAATTAAATATTTAAAGTTGCTTTTACCTTCCCATTGTTCAAAATCGGTTATAATTTCTCTCTGTGGTATTTTAAAATTAAAACTTTAATTAAAATTGTTGTGCAATTTTAAGGGTAATCTTTCTTGTTTCCTCAGCTTACCTGCTGCCCTTTACAATTAGTATTTCTTACTGAATGAAACTTCGCAGTTTGCTAGAAAAATTACCGGTTTAGCTTCAACCTGATGTCCAAAATGAAAACACTTCAAATCTGCCCACTATATAAAATTGTTTAGGAAAGCCAAAAGAAATTTGGAAACAAACTTATTGATACAGACTCTAATAAAGGCTCTTAGTTTGTTAACAATATCATGGCTTTCTTATTTGCCACGTAGGTTGTAATTTTTAACTTTGCTAGAACCTGCATGTCTGATAGATGCTGGTCTTGCCTTTCCTTAGTAGTTAAAGCAATAACCAGAAAGTCAGCTCAGAGCAGAAGTTGCATTTTCTATAGCATTATCTGTAACATTCTCATCTTTGATATTTCTTGTTTTGTATTCTTTTCAAAACAATAGCCTCAAACTCCCCTAACAGCAAGATAAAAGCTCCAAGACATCAAAACTTAATTTTGTTCTCCCCATCTACAAACAGAGAAGTAATACTATCTTTAGAACTAGGTAGAAGGTCACACAGAAGTTTCCTGCCAAAAAAGTGGAAAGTGCTTCCTCAAAAATGCCTTTATGTTAAAAAAAATTTTTTTTAAAATAATGTTTCTGATTACACTAAGTTTAGTCTAACAAAGGTTAAAAGGCCACAAAATCAACTTTTTAATCTGACTGCATGAAAACTCAAAATATTTTTCCCAAATATCACTCCAGTTCTCACCCAGTACTCAGGGATTTCAATTTTTGCCATGAAAAAATAATTTTATTTAAACCATGCCAGTTGCAGTGATATATTTCAGGAAATGCTAATCCTTCATTTATAATGACCTAAAGGCAAGGAACCTTTGATATTGCCCCTCAAGCACCCACAGGATGAAAGCTCCTAAGCTGACACACCAGAGACCCCAAGCAGGAGGACCTCATCCCTATTCTGTCATTCCTATGTCTTTTTCATTTGCAATACAAAAACACAATAGTACATACAAACATCAAACAATGCGTAAAACTGCATTACTTAACTAACAACCAGCAGGCCGTTAGCTTACATGAGAACAAACCCAAGTTTGTTACAGCAAAGGAGAAACCATTTCAATCTAAGCCTGGCTTAGCCATTTATCTGACCTTATCTTACCTGGTACTAAACTGGTAAGTACTTACCACTGCATCAGCAAAATCAGGACCTGCCATCAAGAGAAATTGAGCACTTCTTTGTATTTAAATAGTACAATACACTTTGTTCTAAGAGGCTGAAAGAGGCTACCCAAAGTGTAAGCTGATTTAAACTACCTCAATGCAGAATGCCAAACTGCACTTCAGCTTCTCAACCATACATCACTGCATGTCCAAGAAACTGACATCCCCAAACAGTAAATAACTCAAAGACCACACTGTTCCTCACCTTCCCTGTCTGTTAATGAGGATGAAGAGGTCCTGCTTCTATCCTCATCTGGTGCCGTTAGAAGACTAGGCTTCACTATTACACTTTTTTATGTCGTTGTAGTCTCTGCACACAATACACTTTCTAGCTGTAAGCTTTCTGCTTTATTTTCCTTTCTCAATCACCTCTGTAAGAATGTCCCATCACACATAGCTGTCATTCAAGGTCAAAGCACACAAAGGCAGGTGAATCCCTTAGATAATTAAGTTTGGCTTGATATAGCACTTTGACTATCAGAACTCAAGCATTTCGGTAATGCAATTCATGGTGGAAAGGGTGTGGAAAACAGGAGCAACATTAGTTGGAAGCTTGTTGGACTTTAAAACTATTAGCACTTACTTGTGCCTGTCCAGTTCATTCCTACTTGACGGTTGGACTCGATGATCTTAGAGGTCTTTTCCAACCTTAATGATTCTGTGATTCTATTCCATGATTCTACTAGCACTCAAATAAGCAAGATCACAAATGCTTATACACGGCAGTCTGCTTATAAGCAGACCACAAATACACCTGTGAGTATGGGGTTTACCGGTGACCCAGAGGGAGAAAGCAGCACCTCTGGCTAGTTGTCTCACTACTGATCATGGGGAGTCAAGATAGACATCTGTTCTACAAACTACATTTTAAAATAAGGGAAAATATCTTCAGGTGGAAGGCAAATTCCACAGGGCACTTCCTTCTGCCATAGCAGGTTGCCCTTCACGCAGCTTGTGCTTACACAAGCAACAACCTTTAGGATTTCCTGTACTCCTCCACCTTAGATCAACAAATTCTTAGGTACAAATTCCTGCACTGGCTCCTTCATTAATTCCAAGTCAAAACACAGTCCCCACACCAAGCAATGAAGCTCATTTACCAACCTGTTGCCTGTAGGACTCAAAGATGACCTCCAAGTAATCACCAAGATAGCCAATGACCCTGCCTATTCAAAAAAGAATGACGGTCTTTCCAAATCACAGAAGGTAAGACTAAAGCCCTTCTCCCCTTTTTGCCTCAAAAAAAGGCCCAAATGAAAACCACACACAACTCATGTCTTCAGAGTAGATATTATGGGGCCTAAATGCACAGTTGCTGTGACTGAACGGAGCTCCTGTGAAATTTGGGAAGGGCTACTCTTTTTTCAGTAGCTAATGTTCTGTCCCAAAGGTAAGATTTGGCATACTCATTTTGTCCTCTACTGCCAATACAGTAGCTGTACCCACATGCTCTTTGATTAGAAAAGAGGTATATGGCACAACCTATAACTCGTCTTGCTGATAATCAAAACAGACCAACTGCTTCCCTTTTGAGTGGTTGGGAGTTCCACACCCAGCCCACAGCCAGACTAACCTCAATCAAAATCCTGTCACCTCCAGAGCCAGAAGCTTAGATCTGATACAGGCAGTATTTTACCAAAGGTATTTTGTGCTTGCACAAAATACCCAAAATGCACCTTTTAATGCCCCTAGCTCAATTATTCTACAGTGTTTAGTGGGACAACTATTGTCACTGTGGCAATAGCACGGTCAAGGAGGACCACAAAAGCCATGAAAGAAGAAAGAAAATGACATAGACTATTACAGATTGGTTATGAACACAGGAAGGTGTTTCTGCCCCTAAACATCCCCTTAGTGGGACTTCAGGCCCTTAACATGCTGCAGGAATGAGACTCTTAAAACAGAAGCCAGCATTCCCCCTCAAAAAAAGCGGCAGTTCTCATGAAACCCTTTTCAAAACTGCCTGCCTCTGACTTTCCCTTTGTATTTATTTTTCTTCTCCAAACTTACCACGGCCCTTCTGTCCTGTCTCCACTTTGGCCAGCTTCCCAACCTTTTTTGGCAGCACTGCAATGTCACTCACATTGCCAGCTATGGACAGCTGAGTCTGCTGCTCTAGAATGAGATTTAATGGATGAGAGGTGGAATGCAGAGAAGGCACACAGTGTGGCACTAACATTCTCTGTCTCCAACACTAACAGATGCTTTTTGAGTTGGGATAGGATTAATTCAGCTGGCAAGAGAAAGAAGAAAGTAGATCTGGACTGCCGAGTCAAATGTATCCAGTAGACTTCCCTGCACAAAGTCTGCAGCTGCTCCAAAAAGGGTGATGATTATTACAGATGATCATAATTATACCAGGCCCACCTATCTTCACTCAGAAAAGTGAAGAAATCTCTCTGCACTTCCCCTTCAGAGCAACAAGGGACAAAACTTTAATAAAGGAGGCATTTTCTATGCCACTCAAAGAGAAAATCCTCTTTCCATGAGATTTTGGTCATATAAGGTCAATTCAAAAAGAAGAAATATCGCTGACCAGTCACAAGTATGCAATAAAAACGTAAATCAATATTTATTGAAGAATGTTGTTTGCTACTTAAATTTTATTGAACAGCAAATACACTGAGCACATTACCACCTTCTTCATGGACATTCTCCAAACACAAGGAGAGAGACAAACACCCATTACATAAAGTATCTATTCAAAAGTATTTGCTCAGTTAAAATCATTTTATGGCTATGGAGTGGCATTTCCTCAGCATTTCTGCAGAATTCCAGTGGCTCTCCAAACTAGAGCTTTCTCTCATTTACCAAGGCGTTCCAGTGACTTATATGAGAGTATTACCCCTAGCAGAGCTGCTGCACACTCAGAAAGTAGATCAGACACTTACAGTAAATTTGCAACATACACATGGAAGTAATAACCACATGTCAGAGGAAAGACTTGTTTTTCAACCAGATAAAAATAACTTTATGCTTTTTATATATTAACATTCTTTGATTAAAAGATAAGCAGTACAGGTATGCAGATTTCCAAGATCCTTAAAATGCTCTCAAGTGATATCCTAAGGCTGAAGTGTTGTGAATCTTCCATCACAATTACACGCAGCTTGCACTACCAAATGCTTTGTTCTTTGCAATTCCCTTGATTATAAAAGGAATTGATTTTTCACCTAATTTTAGATCCTTTACAACACTGTAAATTGCATTACTAGATTGGAACATTAATCTTCACTGTTCAGGATGTTTTTTCACCTAAGGAGAAGCCTAATGAATTCCATCAAGGTTCACACTTCAACAGTGAAGCATCCAGACAAGTATTTAAAAAACAGAAAAAACAACTTTGTTTTGTATTATTTGTGTCTGAAAAAAACATAACATGCTTCTAAAACTAATGGAGCTACACTGAAGCAGTTCTTCTACATGTCTTCCCATCAATTAAGTCATTGGAGAAGGAAGAAATTCCAGTCCAAATTTTGTCTCAATTTAAAACCTACTCTAAAGTCTATTTAAGTCAATGTGAAGATGCCATGTACTTCAAAGGGCCACGGAGGCCCTGTAGCCACTTGCTTTTGCAGCATTTGATCTTTGGTGCAGGAAAGCTATGGAGTGAGTCATCTACAAACCCATATGCTCTCAAAAAGACTGGTAAAATTGCCACCTAAGATGCCAAAGGCCCTCCTGTTGCAGGATTGTCACAGAAAAAAAGGCATATGATCACTTCATAAAAGACAGTGTCATAACACACACAAACTAGAAGGCTCAATTAAGTCCACATGGCATATTTTGTTCTGGCATTTCCTGATCCTCAAGTGCTTGGCTTTGCTTTTCAAAGGGGGGAAGATACATTAAATATGCCAGAGTTACTTAGAAAGCAAACCATAAGCAGACAATCCATTCCAACAAACACTTGGTGGTACCAAACTCAGACATCAACAAGACAGAGGGGTTTTTATAGCACAGATATCTGCTGTTCAAGCTGAAGAGGAACCTCACAGAAGCAATAGACTTTCCTGTCTACTGTAGGCCACAGCAAAGTAAATGTTGTGACAAAACACAGCCTGTGGCAGTTGGCTCTGTACAAAGGAGCTTTGCTCACCCACTTTCAGTTCATGTCACAAGGGAGAGCAATTACTCCCTGACAACAGTTGCTGGCATAGACAATACTCAGATCTTTGTAGCAAGTACACTAAATGCAAAAGTTCTTGTGCCAGAAAGCACAGCAAGAGCAGCAGAGGCAATAGGAGGCAAGCACTTGGTTAACAAAGGTTTTTTTTCATTGGGACCTCTGCGGTAAATTATAGATGTAGATTTAAAAAAAAAAAAAAGGAAAGAAAAAAGAAGAAACTTCAGGTCCCATTCCAGGCCGTAGCACAGCTATACACTGCTCCTTTATTCATCCTTCCTGCAGTGTTTTCTACAACCTCTCGCTACCCTGTCTCTTTTCTACTCTTAGCTCAGTCTCAATTTCTGCTCTTCATTTGGGCTAAGATCACCAATCTTCTGCCAGATTTCCTTGTTCAAGTAGTTGCCGTCCTTCAGAGCTTCTCAACTCACTCTGGTCTCCCTACCACAACAGTTCTTTGTGTTTTTTTCAGTGGATTTTTTGTTGGTTTGTTTGGGGCGGGGGGTTTTTTTTTTGGCCGAGTCTTCTTGCTCGGGAGGCTCCCTGCCATCCTCCTACCCAACCCTTTAAGCCCGCATTTCTTGTATCTCGACACAGTCCTTCTCCTTACCTCTCTGATTCACAGCACCAGCCTCTCCCCTCCTCGCACCTCCTCATCTGCGCTCTTTCCAAATCCAACAAAATTGTTGCCTGGCCCATGCAATTTCCTCACCTAGTCTATAGCTCTCCTTCCCTTCCACTAGAGGCTAATCTGTTTGTTTCTCTACTCAAACACAGCTCTTGCTCCCCTTTGCCAAGAGAGGAAAGACGCACTCGAAGTAGACAGCCTGGATGCTAGGGAAGCAGCCATCGCACACAAAACCTGACCTGACCCTGTAGCTCTCGGCTGAAGCATGTGGCTCTGAAGCAAAGACACGTATGCAGCCTGGTGAGCAGTCAGAGCTATGAGATACCCTGGCATACTCGACAAAGGTTCAGATTTGATGAGCTTCAGTCCAGTCTATAGCAGTTCTTTTATACACCTATTCTTAGCTGATATTTTTTGTAAAAGAAGATTGAAACTCTGCCAAATTTCAATTCCCTCATTTACAACACAGAAAACCTGATTTTGTTCAAAGAAAAGACCACTGTATGTTATTTTAAAAGTGTAAAAATGTCACTTTCTTGGAACCTTACTTGAGGGATGTTTTGGTTTTTCTTTGCATTCAGGAGGTTGCACATGGTCTGGAAGACAAACTCCAGCATAAAAGTTTATCAAAGTCAGCAAGCAATTTAGAATGGAGTATTGTAGTGTGAACTGTCAGATGACCTTAATAATAACTGGCACTATGCTCTTCACTTTAATGTAAAGAGATGCAAAACAGTGTCTCAGCTTCTTTAAGAGCATAGGTACTGAAGACAAAGTGTTATGAAATCCGCAGCAAGAAAAGCATACATTCTGAAGAAAACAAATTAAGTTTTAGGTTAACATCAGATTCTGCCTATGTTAAGGAAGGCATTTGTCTCCCCCACCAAGCATATCACAAGATAACCAACCCCTTGGAGCTTATCAGTACTTTCATTCTTTAAAATAACATTTAAACTCACATTCAGCACCCACCAAGATGAACTTCTCCTGGCATTACTGCCTGAAGTAATTTCATGTGACTCATCAATTTGCACAGGACACAGTGAAAGGCTCTCCACATTCTGAAGAAATTAAGTGCTTAATTTAATCCACATGCCTTTCTTTGGGTTTTCTTAACTATTCATTTATCCGTGAGAACAGAAGGTTGCAGGTCTGGAGTTATATATAGACATAGAAGTGGAGAACAGGACAGAAGTCACTCACCATGTTTGTTTATTTTGCTGGGCAAACTCAACACCTGCATGAAGTGAGAAAGCTGTTAAGATACTAACTCTTTTTCCCCTCTCCTAACTAAAAAATAAAAACAAACCACAAAAAAACCAAACCCAAAAACACCAACTCAGTCAAGCAATCACATTAGATAAGAGCACAGGATCACCTAATGCTGGAATTGTCACAAGTTTCTGTAATGGCACCTGGCAGCTCAATCAGTACCTCTCAGTCCAGTTCACACACTTATCCATCGAGAAGCACCAAGTGATTAATCAGTCTCAGTGGGGCACGTATCAGATCAAACGGTGGTGATAGGAGCTATCTAAACCCTTCACAACCGTGGCATAACTCAATAAATCTTTTTAAGTGTTAAGGTATTTGACAGTTTGGCTTCTTTACAAGAGTAAAAAGGAGCAGCTCATCCAAATAGTTTCATCATGGAGGTTTGGCCCTGGCAACATCCTCCCTGTTAAAGAGCTGGCCAAGAGGACAGACATCTTACTCATTCACAAATACTCAGTGAGCTGTAATATTAGTTCTCACAGATATGTTGCAGCATCCTTCGAAGAGACCATGACAAAAGGAGATTTAAAAGAAAACCGTGATTTGTTTGTTAGATGCTGTGTTATTTTTTTCCCTTAATATTACATTTCACCCATTGCATTCATCAATAAACTTAGCAGGACACTGCCTGACATTTTAGAAAATGCAATCAATTATGAAAAGTCATGCTGTTTGAGAAGAATTTATCCCACACTGCAAATATGAATTTAGTGACTCTCGCCAAGCTTTTAAGCTAATCTTACTATTATCCACACAATAATGTCCAGGGGCATAATAGTGTCCAGAGGCACCAGAGCATTGTGTTAGTCACAGTGGAGTAAATCTGTAGGAAAAAAAATAATTGCCTTGACCTTATCTAAAGTTTTCTGATGGAAGTGCAGTCTTTCAGCCATGGGTGTTTGTTCAGTACCCTCCTTTTACAGCGACTGAAGGACAAGCAGGCTTCTGGCCTCTGCTCTCAAGTCCACTCCCACCACAACTGCTAACCCACAGAGCTTACTTAAGACTACGACAGGCCAGTCTCGTCACACACAAATCAAAGCAAGCATATTCTTAGATGATCTGGATCCCCTTCCTAACAGCTGGGAGGGACTCTCCAGTTCTAGCTCTCCCAGAGGCTGCTCTGACTGAAATGAAGAGCAAATCCCAAGCAAAGACATGGAGAGAGAAGTGGAAAGGACAGATAGCATTCTTGGGAATCACGCAACAATCTCTCTTCCTTTTGAAACCTTGGTGAAGTTATCTATTCACACTTACACTAAGAGAAGATTATTTCTTTTTTAATTGTGTACAAAGAGCAGACTGTGAAGTGAAAGAAATTATGGCTAAAAGTGTAGCCCTGCATCCACATGCACCCGTACTTACTGTATCTTATTTTGTAAGGTCAGCTGTCTTCTATGTGAAAGTGTTAGCAGCTCCTCTCACCTGAAGTGAAAGGAGCCTTATCAGCACAACTGTGGCCAGGTTTAAACCTTTATGCAAACAAGTCTTGCTTAGAAGGATCTAATTCCAATCTCTTTATTGCTCGCCTAAGGCATTTATTGCATTTGATAGGCTATGCAGAAGGGCAGCCAGATTGATCCCAAGATTATAGGATTGGAACTAATGGGAACTGTTATAAAATTTTAATATATGCCATCTTCCAGACGAAAGGAGACTCCAGGGGGAACTGACCTTTGAAGTGCAGAAACCTTAATAACATGTCAACAGTGGGGTTACATTTTCAACACAAAAATGAATGACAAAATTAGGGAGATTGCACCACAGTTGTACTGAATAGAAATAACTCTCAAAGGAGAGGTTTCTGCTAGACTTAAGTGAATTTATGAGTTACGTAAAAGACTGAAAAAAACACAGGGCCAAAAAAAAAAAAATGCTGATATAGTTGCCATTCATTGCAAGCAAATCTGTGCCAAACAACAGAACTCTTTTCATAGCTGATGCAAGCGTCATCTCATCTTAACTTCTGATTATACACCCACAGTATTGACACTCTTTTTAGCAGCACAGTCCTCCTTCAATTTGTACCTTTCCATTCACAATCACTATTAAGGGGGGCAGGGGGAAAGCAACCACCTGGTCTAAATAAGCAGTATATTCTTCACAAAACAGAATTTAGTGGAAAACAAAATTATTTGAAATTAAGTTTACAAAATAGTTTTGGCCAAAGGAAAAAAGGTGGAGAGACAGAGTAACTTAAAATTGCAAGGGATCTCTGAAGGTCATCTGGTCAAACCCAAAGGAGGGAATATTTTAAAAGTCTAAGAGCCTAATTTTAAAAATTCAGAACTATTTTGCAGGTGAAGCAGTCTGTGATTAATGACATATTTGTTTTCCAAATTTGCCTTTAAAAACATGCATAGAAAGTTGGTACTTTCAAATTGATCCTGCCCTATTTTATCCCAATTGCTCTGTTCAGGAAACATTCAGCAGCATTATTCATCATTTCCCACAATCTCGATTATGTGGCTCTACCCAGACTTGCACGCACGATGGCTTTAATTCTTTCCACAACAAATTTACATCTTCTTATGCATCTGATGATAGGAATGGTATTAAAAAAACCCCAAACCAACCAACCAAACACACACCATGATCCTCAAAAGTGTCCTTCAAAAAGTAATTCAGTGTCTTCAGAGGAACAGCATTCGAGAAAGATCAATAGCTCCTTTCACATTAAGAATATTTCTTATCTAGCTGCTATACAGAATACGCTCCATAGCGTTGTGCAGTACTCCCAATGGCTTTTATTAAAAATTCAGAGTATAATATGGAAAGTTTATTGATTCTTTTTCTGGTGTTTGAATCTGCTATAAGTGTCTGGCACCCACCAAGGAGGAGCCGGCAACTGACCTGTAGTAGTATAGGCTGTCACCCATAACCACCATACATTTAAATTAATACTGACCTGGAAAATACTTAAAGTATTAGACCTACTAATAACAATAACTGGAATACGCAGCCCTTTACTACAAAGTCACATGAAGACAACAGTGCTGAAAAAACATGCTTTCACCTTAGTCATGCTTAAAAATATTCCTTAAAAAACACTGAAAAGAAAAGGTGTATGCTTATACACAGTTTTGGGGTAAAGCCATGTACTTCCCTGTTCTTACCAGCTTTGCACTGGTTGTCACATACAAGATGACAGTGATCCTACGCTAAGTCTGTACAGCAGATACATTTCTGTCTTCGCACTGTGTGATACCATTTGCTGAGGTTTCCTGTTTACTTTCCAGATCAATTATTCAGCTACATGTGCCTGCACAATATGAGAGTTTTTAAAGCACACAAGGCCTAATTATTGTCCTAGATTAAATAACTAAACTAGGATTACCAGAATGTTTATCCAGGCATTTGCATTCAAGAAAGCCTGCTGATAAACAAGCAAAACCCAAATATTCTCCAAATAAAAGCACCTTCAGGAAATGAGGATGGAATTAACTTTGAGGAGCCTACATCCTTTCTGCTCTGCCAGCTCTATCCTGCCAGACCTCAGAGTCACAGTGAAAATTGAGAAAACCACAAAAAAGCCCTTGTTACATAATGGGCAGCAGGAAGATCAGTTCTCTGTCAGCTCAATTTAAGGCACTCTAGAGAGGATTGTGGTATGTGCTGCTCATACTTCAACATGGGGGAATGGCCAAGAACAAGGGGCTAGGCAGGCATAGATAGAAATATTAATACAGATGCCTTTATTCATTGAATACTTCTAAAAAAGTTACTTTTAACAGATTGATCTATCAAGATCACAGAGCTATGACTGAAGTCTCCATAGCAGGCTAAAGCAGAGCTCCATGTTTTATGCTTTGTTTGATGAGAGGTTGCTAAATGGATTTTTGTATTCAGCAACTCAACATAATCTCCTGGCATAATTAATTTAATTTACCCACCCTGATCTGGGACTTCTGGAAGTCCTAGACTATTTCAAACCTTCCAGCATGCTAGCACCAGTACAGTCCCCAAAAAGGATGGTAGTCTTCAAGATGGCTGAACAGCTGAAGCAATTCTAAGAAGTCCATAGAATCAAGCTGCATGTTGCTTGCAATTGTTCACATTCTTACTCCAAGGTAAACAAGAAATAACTTCCATAACAAGATATCACAATTACAGTTAAGCTACTTTGCTCCTGTACCTAGCACTTACCTCCTTTTATGGTCACAGCATAAGGTGCAATGATGCATGCCTCAGTATTGGTCTAGATAGAACTTTGATGCAATTAGCTTTGGGTGACTGAAATGTTTTTGAAAAAAAAAATTAAAGACAACACTAAATATAGAGTTAGGGACAGCTCCACACCATTTTGGTGCCTAGCTTCCCACTGATTTCCACCAATGCAGATACAGGAATAAGGCAAGTATCTAATACCATAGATGCTTGCTGTTAGCTTTTCCTCTTCATATTAGCTTAGATCATGGAAGGTTGTTCTGAATGATAGGCCAGTGGAACAGGATTTTGGAAAGTCAAATTTAAATTCCCAGTGCAACTTCCCAACAGAGCTTCAGCAAATCACCCTATCTTATTTGTGGTTTGTTTTTTGTTGTTGTTTTGTTTTTTTAATCACCCTGATGATTGAAACTGGTGGTGAGGAATAAGACGTATCCTCCAAATGACATGCTGAAAAGATGGACCTTCAATTTTGGAGGCCACGTATGAATTTACCACTTGAGCTGTCAGTAACGTGGTATTTCCAACCCAATATTGTAACACAGCAATAACTTTAGCCACAGTGAGCAATTCTCCAGTCAATTTTTCATGTATCTGTGAAAGGGTGTTAACACAAGCAGTGACTCAGAGACCTTATAGTGTTTTGCAGTGTCTTTTTTATTGTGTGGTTTATATTCATGGTTATCTTTTTTTAATCTTAGACATCCATTCCCATTCTATATCTCATCTAGGAGTTTCAGCAAGAACTTTTTCCATTCTTCACAGGACCAAGCAGACAACACGGTCCCCTTCCCCCCAAAAGGGTGCACAGCCTCTGTATTGCAGAGTCTATTGGGCCGAGAGTGTAGTCTGAAATAACCACAACAAATAAACTTCCCAGGACGACTTTTGCACAGCACTTTACCATATTCTACAGAGTAAAGCAGAACTGTAAAATCAGCCATATAAATCAAAACCTTGAAAACTGCATTACCTTAATACTTGAATTTGCCATGAAAAATTGCCAAAGCATATTTGCAGACTTAGTAATTCCTTTTAAAATTGGTTTCTCATTATCTACTTACATAAATAGCAATTTTACCCTTTTCTGATCATAGGTTATTAAATTAGAATAGGTTTAACATTTTCCTCTTCCTGCAACCGAGTTCCTTGAGACTTAGGAGACCAGACCATGCCTGACGGAACAGAGCAATTCAGTAACTTGATTAAAAGGACTGGGCTGCTCAACAAATATGCCCAGCAAAGGTCCTGTGTTGAAGCTTTCATGCACCAGCCTTTTAATTTCAGAATGACATTCAATAAGGGCAATGAATTAACTAACCAAAAGGACTTGCATGAGTGAGTTAGAGGTGGCTGAACTTGAACTAAGAAAGCATGCACATAAATTGAATTGAAAGGATGATAACTATACACTCGTGCTCATTTAAAAGGACAGTACCTGCTGGGATGGATAACTATCATACCAGCACTTCAGAGGTACACTGGCACCTCTTGTGGAGGGAAATAGGGTAAAACAAGGACTTTCTGGGAACTTCCCTCCATGCTACCACTTTTAAGTATTGACACCAGTATTTCCATACAGTCTGCATGCGGTTTGTATTTTACTTACATCCATTAACATAAGGAGAATTAAATGATGTACAGGAGAGACCAGGGAAAACATTCTTTGGACTCCATGCACTTTAAAACAGCCTTTTCTTACAGATGACAGATTCAGGTCAGGGAAAGTCTAAAATAGGACACTTGCCATGTATAACACTGTGAACAAGCAGTTAGTGCCCTTCCCCCCCACCCCAACACACTCTCACAGAAACCTGACTTAAACACATTTGTTTTCACGATGCTTCAGAAACCTTTGATGGCAACAAATATAGAGATTTCTTTGGCACTTTTATCTTCCCCATAGCCCTGTGCGGCACAGTCCTGCAAACAAAATGCTGACTCTGAGGTAGGCTTGCTTGACTTTACTGTAAACAGCAAAGACAAGGAGTGGAGAACAGAGTTGCAGAAACACTTATGGAATAAAGTGTTAAGACAATAGGGAGGAAATATACATACATATATATGTATATCCACAGATCTCTTGTCACTTTACAAACTAGCAGTCTTTACGGGAGATCTGTTTTCCAATTTACTGTAGATACAGTAACAGAGTAGAAGTTAGAAGTACAGGCTCTCAGACCTGTTTCTATGGCTGCCAGAGATGAGCAAATAAATCATTTCTGATTTCTTATATCATCATTGCTAAGTCATCAGATCTCCCCTAGTCCAACACCTAAGCAGTGCAATGTGCTGAGCTTTTCCTCAACTTCATTTTCCCCCAGGAGCTGCAAGAGTTTGGTTTTACTGTGGAAAACCAGTAGGTATATTACTTACACCAAAACCCAGATATGATTCAACTAGGTGAGTGCATTATAACAAATGTAGAATACAACATACATAGATTACCCAACCCCTGACTAAAACAACAACTTGAAGTCCTGATTCTGCAACCAGATTCTTATCGTAAGGGTAGAAACTGTGAACAAGAAGTTTGATATTCTGCATCAGAAAGTGAATGTTTCACTTAAGTTTTAAAGCAAGCCTGTGATTTATCATTGAGTGACAGAACAAACTTTTAAAAAGACAGAAATTATTAATAAGACTTACAATAACAATGAATTCACTACATCCATAGTAAGTGCTTCCAAAGGTTAAATACTCTCATTATTAAAACAAACACCTTACTGCAAGACTCTACCTTACTGAGTATGCTCAGCTGTTCATAATTGGTTTACAACATTAGTTCAGTATTCCTTTTTTTGATATAATATGAGCTTGAAATTGTTTTGCCAAGAGATCTGCTACTTCTTGCTGTAAATCAACTTTTTCATAACATTTTTAACCTATAGAAATATGAAAATATGAAAGAATTAGGTATTTTAAGAAATTATTTGAAAAAACCTTCCAGATTGTTGCTACTTTAAAGTATGGTTGTTGTACTTTATAAGGGGGGAGAAGAAGGAGAAGGGAAAAAAAAAACCAAACCCAAAAGAAAAACCTTTTACAGCTACACTCCTATGTGGCATTAAATACTGTGCCATCAATTCCCGTTGAGAAAAAAAATTTACTTTTAGCTGGGAAAATATGGCTCCTAGTGTTCAATCTGAGTATTTTATAAAGAAAGATAGATGGCAAAAGTGTCATGTGAGAAAACAACAAGTAGAAAATAAAATAAAATCTGCATTTTGAACTGCGAACTGCCGTTTGACTGCCAGAATACTACCAGTACAGTGTAGTACACAGAGTGGAGAAAAATTAAAAAAAAAAACAAACCCACCAGCAATTAGCCATTTTGGGACCCTCGCTTGAGAAGATGCTTGGCTAGGCTTGTTGGATGTTTACAGAGACAAATCTTTCTTACACAGATCTGCTTGCTGGAAAATAGCTTAAAACTTGTTCAGCTGCACTCAGTTATAGCAAGTTAATGCTGCACTACCTGACAAGGGTGGATTCTTTTTAAGCAGAGATTTTTAAAATAATCAAAGCTAGATGAGGTGGAGAAATCAACAGTGTGTCTTTGTCTACACTCAAAAGACATTGCTGGGACACCAAAATGTAAGATCTCTTCTACCATGGTCATAACAGGTATAAACCAAGTCAAACCTGCTAATATAGTTTGGACCTCCTTGAGCACTTTTACACACTTAAACCTCTTTAACCTGTATTGATGTAAAATATATGAACTGGTGACATATCACAGGCTCTACAAAGCTGTCTTCTGTAGGTGGCTGTGCTACCTGTCATTGTCCCTTCCCTATGGGTCTGAAGGTAGAAAGTATTCTCTAATCTCCTTCCAGCAAAGTCAGTGGGCTAACTCAAACCCATCCCCACATGCAAAGCAGGTTAAACTAGTCTCACAGATTTAGACTGAAGCAGACTAGAATATTTTTATTCTGCTTGCAGGGCTGTAGAGGAACAATCTCTGGCAACATGGCACTGGCAAGTACCAGCAAGTGACATCAAATAGCGCAGCAAAATGAGTAACTGTTTGCAGCCAAAGATTTGTATTTCCAACATTCAGCTAAAGCAGTCTAAAGGACATGCACAGTAGTTAAGAGTTCAGAGCATAAACATGGAGAGTTAGCATGGCTCACCTGATTCACAGTAACTTGTAAGGTCCCCTTGACTAAGAGTTCAGAGCCTGGTATTGGTAACTTGAATCCCCTTCCTAAGCCTGGAAATAGCTGATAGTACTTGCGAGGCATTGGGAGGGAATTCACTGAAGTACAGGTAAATATTAGCTTTACTGGACAACTGTAGCAACAAAAGCAATGTTACCATTTACTGATGGGCTACTGGTATTCCCCTACCCTCTTGCAATGCTGAAAAACGTGAAGTTGAATTAACACACTTAAATGAACAAAGAATCCCTGCACAAAGTCCCCAAATGGTATTTTTGGTTTTGTCTCAAAAACATCCTGGTGAAAAAATGTTAGGACATCGCACAGGAATACCCAACCTGTTAAAAGCTTTGTATAATCTCACCAAAAATACACCAGAGACCAAGGAAAAAAATGTTCCCTGACTTCAGTGGGCTCTGGTCCCATCCCTTAATGATACCTCCCCAAGTCTGATGTGCACCAGTTCTTTGTGCCACTTGATGTCCTACCCCTTAACAGCTAGGTCTTAAACTTTAGGGTTTTAAACACTGGTAACACCCAAATGTAGAGTAAAGCTGAACTTCTTAAGAGATAGTGACAATGGTATCAGGGTAAGGCTAGGAGACTGCAGACCCTCTCCAACCACCACCCAACCTAGAACATGAGCTGAATCCCTCTCCAGTTTCCCACCAGGGCCCACACCTCTATGCAGGTCTCACCTGCATCGTCATCCTTCCCACCCGCCCCCCCCCAACCTTTCTGCTCAGCAAGCTGCACAGTTCAGCAGCTTCTTCTTTCTTACCTCCAACCCAAAGCAGCTGCTCATCTTCTCAAACAGTAATCAAAGGTGATGCTAATTCTCAAACATCATCCATTGCTGCATGCACATGGTTTTAAAAATACCATACAGTATTTGAAGAAAAAGGACAGCCTAACTGTGCATTGCAACATGATTTAAGTCACTGTCTTCAACATTCGTCCAAACATTTATTTGGCTGCCAGTCTGGAAAATGCCAAAGCTCTAAAGGTTATTAGACTATTGTTTATGACAATGGGAGTGTGAAAGTTTGCAGTCATGATAACATATTCAACTTAAAAGAGAAGAAAATTGAAGTCATGATTTAAAAAAAAAAAAAACAAACCCTTACACACAAAAGCTCTGACTGTCCCTTTATGCAGCTGACAAAGGAGCTTTCTTCCCTCCTTCCCTACTCCCTCATAAAAAAAAAAAAATCTCAACATATAATAAAGACTGAGAGGAACAGAAAAATTAATTTAATAGATTTTTCTACATGCATTATGCAAAGCAATTTTTACTCTAGAAAGAGGTACTGCAGTTTACCTAAATTGACTTTTGAGGGTATTTTACTTAGAATGAATGTTTAATAGATGTTAGCTCAGCTGAAGAAGCTGAAGCTCATGGAAGAGAAATAGCTCTAAATCTCTTCATAAATAGTAATTATTCCACAAGTGCTTCTACAGGGGCCAAAAGTATACCTGCGCTACTGAAATATCACAAGCAACTATTTCTGCCTGTCAGTTTGTTTGAATAGAAATTAATCAGAATTTTGGGATCAAGCTTTCTGCTCTTTTTCTCCAATATACACAAAATATTGCACAAATGCTTTTTTAGGGGAAATGCATATAATTGTGCGCTGGACTGGAAGTCCAAACATCCCTCTTCTGGTAGCTCACTGCTACAGATCCCTATTACGATTGCAGACAAATCACACAACTCTGCTGTCCCTCAGTTCCCAGTCAGTAGAGCTGGAGTAGTATTACTCCAGTATTACTCCTCTTTACACAGGATTTGAAAAAGCACAGCAGCAATGTTTGTGACTCATTCACCAGGGCACAGAGGAGCAACACTATTCAACATTCATAAGAATCCATAGGCTGGTTAGACTGTCACTTCGAAGGCAGTTCTTCTTTTTAATCTTCCCTTCCTTTTCTTCCTGCTTCAACCTTTCACATTGCCTCTTCCTTCCCAGGGGGTTAAAACCTGCTCCCAAATACACACCTCAGGTAAGAGAGACCATGACAGGGAGCGAAGGCAGACCTGTCACCCTGCATTGCTGCCCAGTCGTTCCTCACACCTGAACCCTGCTCTCCCCAGAATACCTCGGTCCCCCCCTCCAGGAACAAGAGCAGAAGCAGCTGAGAGTCACCACTTTCCCTGACAGCTAGTAATACCCTGTGCAATAGTAATACTGTTTGGAGTTTCTGATCAAGTTGAATTGGATGGGGGGAAAAGCTACCGAAAAAGTTTATTAGGAAAAACAACCCCAAAACTACAGAGTTTCAAGTGTCTTTGTCACAGCAAGTTATTTGTGATTTGCACTCACTTTGCTAAGTGCTTTCAACTAAAAACTGAATGACAATCTACAGCGAAGAGTTGTTACCAGCCCTGTCTTTTGTCCGAAGGATTTTGACCCTGGACGAGAAAGAGAGATTCAAGTCCTTCCTCTAACCAAGAGGATTCAAAGGCTTTCCTCTCTCCTTCCAAACCTCAGTACTATTAATCCAGTTTACTGATGCTGCCTTGGTCTCTCCCACAGATAGTGTGCCCCTGCAAGTGATGTACTCCAATATGACATGAAACCAGGCTGAAGCCAGAGATGCTGCACCTCCTCTCTTTACCACAGCTGGCAGAGCAGGGAAGCCAGATGTTTCTCTTGTCCTCTGGCCCAGCTTCAGTACAAACATTTCCTGCTTGACCAACCTGATCTCCTCCTACGACCAGGTGGCCCACCTAGTGGATGAGGGAAAGGCTGTGGATGTGGTCTACCTGGACTTCAGTAAGGCCTTTGACACCGTCTCCCACAGCATTCTCCTAGAGAAGCTGGCGGCTCACGGCTTAGACAGGTGTACTCTGCGCTGGGTCAAAAACTGGCTGGACGGCCGGGCCCAGAGAGTTGTGGTGAATGGAGTTCAATCCAGTTGGCGGCCGGTCACGAGCGGTGTTCCCCAGGGCTCAGTTTTGGGGCCAGTTCTGTTCAATATCTTTATCAATGATCTGGATGACAGGATTGAGTGCACCCTCAGTAAGTTTGCAGACGACACCAAGGTGGGCGGCAGTGTTGATCTGCTCGAGGGTAGGAAGGCTCTGCAGGGGGACCTGGACAGGCTGGATCGATGGGCCCAGGCCAACTGTATGAGATTCAACAAGGCCAAGTGCCGGGTCCTGCACTTTGGCCTCAACAACCCCATGCAGCGCTACAGGCTTGGGGAAGAGTGGCTGGAAAGCTGCCCGGAGGAAAAGGACCTGGGGGTGTTGGTCAACAGCCGGCTGAACATGAGCCGGCAGTGTGCCCAGGCGGCCAAGAAGGCCAACGGCATCCTGGCCTGTATCAGAAATAGTGCGGCCAGCAGGAGTAGGGAAGTGATCATCCTCCTGTACTCAGCACTGGTGAGGCCGCACCTTGAATACTGTGTTCAGTTTTGGGCCCCTCACTACAAGAAGGACGTTGAGGGGCTGGAGGGTGTCCAGAGAAGGGCAACAAGGCTGGTGAGGGGTCTGGAGAACAAGTCTGATGAGGAGTGGCTGAGGGAACTGGGGTTGTTTAGCCTGGAGAAAAGGAGGCTGAGGGGAGACCTCATTGCTCTCTACAACTACCTGAAAGGAGGTTGTAGCGAGGTGGGTGTTGGTCTCTTCTCCCAAGTAACTGGCGGAAGGACGAGAGGAAATGGCCTCAAGTTGCGCCAGGGGAGGTTTAGATTGGATGTGAGGAAAAATTTCTTTACTGAAAGAGTGGTTAAACATTGGAACAGGCTGCCCAGGGAAGTGGTTGAGTCACCATCCCTGGAGGTATTTAAAAGACGGGTAGATGAGGCGCTTAGGGACATGGTTTAGTAGGCATGGTGGTGTTGGGTTGACGGTTGGACTCGATCTTGGAGGTCTCTTCCAACCTTTATGATTCTATGATTCTAACATTTTACAGAAAAAGGAAAGTTTCAATCTACCCACCGAAAGTGCTCTAACCACTGGCCTGTGCACCAAAGGATTGGCAATTCTTGCTGTTGATTTTTTCAAGGACACCTGTGTTCTGCTGCTGTGAAAACTACTTCAGATGAAAACAAAATTTTGTTTTCAGGGAAGGAATATTTCATTTGACCCTCCCAAATCTTTAAGAAAAATCTTTCCTTTTTCTTTCTAAAACAAGTTAGATGAGGATTTATATCAGAACAAACCAAACAAGCATTTGGGGTTACTTGGTTCAGTGGCCAAACAAACGAATAAAATACTTTATTCACCCGACCCTGCAAGCAAAGACAAATGTTTCCTGACACATGAAAGCCAGAAAGCAAATCTGCTTCAGTCCAGGTCAATGGATTAGAAGTATAATTATATATTTAGAAAAATAAGAGTTATTAAACTTCTAATTACTTTGGATTTGTATAGTTTTTTTTTAAAATTGTTTCAATCTTAATAACGTGGTTAGAGAACCATAAACCCCTTAAATTCTACTTTAAAATACACTAGCAGTATGAGTTGAGTAGAACCGAGAGCTAGATATTAAATGAGTACTAAAAACCGATCCTTTTTATCTCTGAATAAAACACAAAAAACAATATTCAGTTGAAAATCTTTATAAATCATTTGTTTAAATAGAACACAAAAAAATCCTCATTTTTCAGATGTTTACACTTAATTTTAAGACACTGCTCATAACTTTCATTTTTATTTCCACTTCTAACAAGAAATCAAGATGACAATACAATATATAATGTTAAACTATGTCACATTGTAGTTTGTTTGGTTTGATTTCTTCACTCATTTTCTACCCAGCTCAGTGTTGTTTGATGATTTGTGAGCATTTTTTATGAAGGGAAAAAACCCAATAAACTCCCAAAACCGGGCCCTGCAAATGCTGTAATTTTGCACTGAGTTAAGTACCTGTTCTTCAAAGAAATAACTAGAAGCCAATAGAGCTTATGGCTCACAAATTATACCAATAGACATTTTATACTAGAATAGTTAGGCAAAGCAGCTAAGTCACAAACCAGCTATGCTTTCGGAGTCAAATTCCCAAACTATGCATTACATAATAAACTCCCAGAGAAAAAACATACCAGAAAATACTGGTTTTTGTCTCACTTTCCATTTTCAAAGCATTCCACATGCATGAAATACTTAAACATCACACCCTACAAGAAAGAATTAATGAATAAAACCCTCTTAGCATCTTTGCCTCATACTTCTTGTTCATGAGATGTCATGAAAACATGGAGTAGGGCTAATGCTGAAAATGAAAGGACTCCTGGGTACAGACTACTAAGTCAACAAAATTGCTGTCAGCAGTGGAACAAGAACTGTGTCTAAGTCTCTTGTTTCCTTGGGATCGCTGGGTTTGATTTTTAAGCATCCTTGCTTCTTTCTTGCAACAGGGAAATGTTCTGATCATCTCCTTTCTACTAATTAGAAAAGGAAAAGTCACCAAATCAGTGCTCTTAGTCACTTAGACCACCTGAGTGATGATTAGTGCAGCACAGAGACAGGGCCAAGCGGCAGCTGGAGAAACCAATATTGCTACATCATACTCGTGCTCAAAGCGTATTTAATCTCTTCTGTTTAAGGTCTGAGTACATCTTTGGAAACATATCTGGGTGCTTGCAAGCATCAAATATGATCTAGCAAACTGTTTAAGACAGGAGTGGCCAGCCTTCATAGTCCTAAGAGCCTCACACCAGCGTCCTCATGTACCTTCAAGACATTTACCCAAGACACTTAAAGAGAAACCCCAGAGATCATTCAACAGGAAAGGGATGATGAGCTCTCGTGAATCACACCTTGATAACACAAGGGATTTCACCGTGGGAGCTGCCACAAGGGGCCCTTTCAGACATTCTCCATCTCTGTAAGCCCAAATGCACAGGCAAGTAGGTATTAATAGACAATCCAGGCTCCTTCTGCAAGGAGCTCAGCAGCTCCACCCGTCTCCACCTGTACCGACACCTTCCAGCCCCTCTGCTCCAAAGCTTCTGTTGCTCATGGGTCACTGCAGCAGGCATCCTGGCAACCCACTCTCCATGGCGGATTACGAACCAAACCGAATGTAACTACCCTGCTCTTTACAAGGCTCACAAGATATTTTATACTGACAGCTAATGCATTACTTTTTCCACAGAGGTCAGCTCCTCTGTTTTCCTCCCAACACATGGCTATTAAGAACATTTAACACCAATCCTTCACTTACTCATAAGCTTTCCGCTGCGTACTAATTTTCTTTACTTCAATGCATGAGTGACTTGAACTTCTACCTTATTTTCCAACTGCAATTCCACTGGGTGGTTTCCATCTGCTTATGGTATCCATAGTCAGTTTAAAAAATAATTAAAAAGAAAAAAAAAAAAACCAAAATCCACACCACAAAAGTTCTTTGCTATCAGAGCCAGGGACAGGTCACATCAGAATCAGTTCAGAGAAACTGAATTTGTGGTCTAACTTATATAATCACTAAGCCAAGAAAACCACAATAAATAAGAGGTTATGTTCGACCGAAGTTTCTTGGCAACAGCTGCATGAAAAAATGTTAGGGCTACTCTCCCCTTCATTTTCCCATATCTTTCAGAAACCACTGGGTACTGAGACTTTTGCAGGTCTCGTGCGTTCTACTAGCAACCTACACAGCGGTAATTTGTGAACATTGCTTGAGTGCAGCTCATATTTTGTCAGTGAAGTTAAGGAAGTGAAGTTGCAAGTCACTTGCTGCATCCATCTTCCCTAATTCTCTTGAACCACAGGAGAAACGGACCATTTCAAATTGATCAAACCCTCAACATTCTCTCTTTGCTATTTCATTCAACTCCAACTTAGCCTCTGGTCACAGATATAAAACTGCACCCTTTGAAAAAATTAGTATCTGACAAGTCATGGATGGTCACTGGGAAACGGATACAGCCGCATGAATGAATTATTCACCAGCTAAATGGGTTGTTAAACATAATCACTTCCACAATAAAATGCCACCAAGACGTAAGTGCAAATAAGTAAATTAACTCTGGGTACTCACTAAAGAGAGTGATTATACAGTAACTATTTGCCCACAGTGAAATGCATTATATCTAAGAAGGTAATAAAATTCAAGTCATGTAAAAATCTGCTTTTTGCTAATTATGTTCCTAAATGCCTACAGAACACATTTGGCTTTACCATCATCACTTGTAAAAGTCATGCTTTATCTTATACTTACTCAGGACAGACCAGGCTTAGACTTTTTTAATACTAGGTGGTAGTATTTATGTAAGAAAACTGTCAAGACCAGATTTATTTCAGTAAAAGAAGGCCAAATATAGCTTAATAGGACAGGAAAGGAAACCAATACATTAACATCACAAGTAGCAAGGTGTAGAAATTGAAGATTCATTTAAGGCAGGCAACAGGCATCTTCACTGTGAAAATACTTTCTGTGAACAGCAGTTAAACTTTGGTTCAAACTGTTACAGACTAAAATAGCTAACTTTACAAACTCCCCCAGTCAACGCTCCTGAGAATCACTGCTAACCTTCAAATACACCTCTTTGAGCAGTTAATTCCAAAAAGTTTCAAGGATGCTGCCTCAAAAAAATTTTTACTGAACTTCGAAACAACTGGTCTCTGATATTCTTGACTTTTTTTTTTTTTTTTTTTAAACAAACAAGGCAAATCCATCTACTTAGGCAGCAAATTCAACCCATGACTACGTGGACACTTGGAAAGAACACTGCTGTAAGAAATTTCAGCTGAATGCAAGAACCATTGCAAGTTGTTGTTTTGCTACAGCAGGAAGTAAAGACTGGAAGGAAGGCCTTCCTCTGCATCACGTTCTTATAAAAATGAGGATTTCAGAAAGTATACAGTTTTGTCATCCATTCAGTTGATTGTTTCCAAAAACAAAACTAGCAGAAATTGTCCCGTAAAGATTGCTACAATTTAACTGTTCTCAAACTGAATACTTCACAAAAAAAAAACCATGACAAACCACACAACACACCACACACCAAACAAAAAACCCACACACAAACACCACCACTCCAGTGCATAAAATAATCTTTAACAATCTAATCATTTACATTTTACTGCAGAAGTAGTTAGAAGATGACCGATGTGCCAGCCACTTTGATAACACCTGATGAATGCTTATGCCACTGTGTCTGAAGCTGTAAGTGGCATCTCTTATATGAAGATACCACAGCCTCTGTCCCTATTCATAGGAAGTAGCAGGAAGTCACTCACATTACACTTTCCATACTTCTAGCAGCACAAGAGGGGTGGCACTTTTCAAAGATGTCAGAGCAATACTTGCACATAATAGCAAGTCATAGGGGCCACTTCTGGTTGTCAAAGTAAAAAAATAAATAACTCTAAACTGCAACAGCAAAAAGATCGAAGAGCATTAATAAATAGCCAGTTTATACCATTACCTGCTGCATACTATCAGAAATCTTGGTTCAAGTGAAAAAAAAAAAAAAAAAACACCAAACAAACCACACTATTTTCAGAACTTGTTAACTCTTGCGATTTTATGTCAGAAACACCTTGGCTTCCTTGATGTGCTGCATAGAGATTAACAATTTCAGAAAGCTTTGCCTCCTGTGTAGAAAGGATAAAACATATTTGAAAATCCACTTTTTGGAAAGCTTTATAAAATCACAAAGTGTGCGGCTGAAATATCAATTGCCTACAAAACTGAATTAACTGTATCTCAAAAACTTACAGTAGACACTCTTTGTTCTTAAAACTTCCAGATGATTGAAATGTCACTTCCTTCAGAAATTTTTTCCAATTACACTGCTGTTCCAGTGAGAAAGTTTTTCCCAGTGTTTGACCTGATTTTCCATTGCAGAAAACAAATGTTCCAAGTCTGTAAACTTAATAAAAAAAAAAAACTAAGTTTTTTTCCTGACGTTCTCTTTCTTTCCTGATGTTCAAGACGGGAATAATTCCAGCACCAGTGAGGGCAATGTGAGTTTTGCTTTGCATTTCACAAGAGTCAGAACTTTACCAACTGTTTTTTCATTAAAACCCACTTGTAATTTCTGATCCTTCTACCCCAGGAAATACCAAAAGTATCTTCTCCTCTCTTCATAAAACCTGTTCTTATTTTTCCTTCTCTCCAATTTTACCCACTGTACCACCCTTTCCTAACTATCAAATAGCATATAATATAGCAGGCCAATGTACTGGTTCTCACTCTCAGTCAATCGCTCCTTTACAACTCTTGTCAACACCTTGAGCTTCATCTTCCTCTATTTCTTTCACAGCCTTTGTGCTATTTTTTTAAAAATAAAAGAAGTTTTCCTTACCATAGGCAATCCGTACCAGCACTACTTGTCACTGTCTAAGACCAGGCAAAGAGCCAATTATAAACCACATTAGTGTCAGAAATACATAGAAAAACACACTGATGGGTAACAGTCCAGCACAGAGAAGGCTCAAGTTACAAGGCTTCTCCTGCAGGTATCCAGTTATTTTGAAAGTAGTTCGAATAACCTTGCAGCTACTATTCACTGTGTGTCCTCCTAAAGGAATCGGCACAGCATAGCTCGTACTGATTTCACACCTCAGCTTTGTGTGAATCCTCCTCCTAGGGGTTCAGCTGTCTGTGATCCAAGGCCTAGTTTTGACACAGCAGAACTGCGTAACCTTGGATGAAACTTCTCAGGAAACTGCCAGCTTGCAAGAAAGTTGTGTGACAATTCTTAGACTAGAGCCACGATAGATAAGAACGGTAAATTTGCAGCTGGACATAAGATCCTTGAAACATAGTTCAAGGACTCAAGAAAAAACAAAAACCCATGAAAAGCTATGAAAACCTATGATGGAAAAAAAACCCAGGGAGTCAGAATATAGCAACTCAGCAAAACTGAGAATCAGTCCATCCAAGAAGCAATAGAAGTCAACCTTTCCCAATACTGATGACTGCCAGACCAGCAACAGTGCCAGGATGGGTGAGGCCATACCTGGAGTACTGTGTCCAGTTCTGGGCTCCTCAGTACAAGAGAGACATGGACATACTGGAGAGAGTCCAGCAAAGGGCCACAAGCGTGATGAAGGGGCTGGAACACCTCACATAAGAGGAAAGGCTGAGAGAGCTGGGACGGTTCAGCCTGGAGAAGAGAAAGCTTGGAGGGATCTTATCAATGTATACAAATACCTGAAGGGAGGGTGCAAAGAAGACGGAGCCAGGCTCTTTTGAGTGGTGCCCAGTGACAGGACCAGAGGCAATGGCCACCAACTGAAACACTGGAGGTTCCCTCTGAACATCAGGAAACATTTTTTCACTGTGAGGTTCGACCGAGCACTGGCACAGGTTGCCCAGGGAGGTTGTGGAGTCTCCCTCCTTGGAGATATTCAGGAACCATCTAGACACAGTCCTGAGCAACTGGCTCTAGGTGGCCCTGCTTGAGCAAGGGGGTTGGACCAAATGACCTCCAGCGGTCCCTTCCAACCTCAGCTATTCTGTGAACCAGGTGTCTTACCCTGGTTGGTGAACAAAGTGACCAAGAGAGAGCATTACAGCTAACTGCATTAGCTTTTCCCCATGGGGGTAGTTAGCAGGATCTGGATCTATCTAACAGGATCTATGCTGCTGACCAAGTACACTGAATAGTTCTTAAAATTCTACTGTTACGAATGCACTGATGAAATAAGAATGTCTTTGTTCATAACAAGTCCCTACAAACTAGGCATTTTATCTGTGTGTGCAAAAACTGGAATACCATCTCCCTTACCAGTCCATGGAAGACATTTAAGAATTAATCATCTAAAGACTACTTCTGCAACAAAATTCTCCTTGCAATCAATTTTATTCAATGTTGCAGTTATACTTATTTTTCAAACTGTTTTGAGTTGATGGGGAAGCATTACATCAGCTTATTCTGGTCTATCTTGCGGTATCTCTTCCTTGGGTCCATAGTTGAACATGGTCTATCTATAAACAAGACTAATAAAATTCCACCAAAAAAAAGATTTTCTTGTATAATCAGTCACTTTCGTATCATTCTTGGCACTTATGATAATTACAGAAGTGAAACAGTATTTAATTCAATACTAAGGGATAATCTCATGAAAACATTTGTTTAAACATTTTTCTATGCCTTTTTGTGTATACTTTGTTTTAAATCAGCCATTCATTACAAATCCATGTTCAGAGATGAGGTTTTAGTCTCTTGTTTCTAATTATAAGCTGCATCTGATATTTTAAACTGCAGTTACAATGCATATGAAAAACATTTATGTTGAAGCTTCATCTCCTAGCCCTTCAACAGAGACACACACAAGGTATCTGAGCTTGTGAAGAAAAAGCAACTTTCAAATATAGTTCACTGGCTTCCCCAGTTCTGACTACTCTATAGTCCTATGGCAAATTCTTCTTCTGGAAGATAAGATTGTGACGGATATGAAGAGGAAGGGCTGATGCTGTCATTTTTCCTATAAGCTGCAAGTGAGCTTTCATGATATCAAATCAAAACTGACATAAATATTTATTTAGAATCTATCAAAGTTAGCACGGTTGCTGATGTCACAATGAGAAGCAAAATTAAAATTAAAGTTACTCAAGCAGCATTTAATCTAGATGAAAAGACAAAAGGGCTTTTCCTAAATTCAGAGAAAATTACATGTGCCTTGAAAGCTTCTGCTTGCTTTTTCTATGCTTGTCTATGGCCATCTCCCACATGTACTGTCAGCCCCAACACACAGGAGCTGTCATTGTATTTTATACATCTGCAAAATAACCAAAACCCAAGCTGTAGCACAGCAAACCTTCTTCCGTTTCCTCCACACAAGTGAAGCTAAGACTCAGCCCAGGCCATTAACACAAGCTTAAGACTGAAAGCCTTTCTGCAAGTTCAAAAAGAATATACCCAGGCAGTTTACAAGCTGCCTGCAATCCCTCACAGGGAACTGGACCCTACTTAAACCACTCTGACAGACAGGCTAGTCCAATTTCCTATTTCCCCTTCCCTTACTCTTCTCCTCTTCTTCATCTATACACTAATTCCATACAAATAATTTCATAGATTCCCCCCCCCCTCATTTCTTTGATCACTATGCAAAGCTAAGCCTATCTGGCCAGATGTCTGGCAAAATCTCCAAGTCATTTTCAGTCTTTCTCAGTGAACCATAATGATCCCATAAAACGTTCACCATAAATAAATAGCCAAGTAAAAGCATCTGCTTATATCTGTTACCAACACATGATGTACCAAAGCAACATTTGCACTGGGAGTATACAAATGATGTGCAACTCCATCAACTCACAAATGCAATGGTAACAGCAGCAGTGATTAGCATAAACCCAAATATGAAACAGCTGTCTACATTACTTAGCACACTGTTAGCAGTGGATTATTAATTTGTCCACATTTCCAAGGATTTTACTGGCACTGACATCAAAGTCCCAGTCACTTACAGCCTTCACGTAACTGTACAGATATTCTCTTAGTGCAGATATTTTACAAGACATTTTTTAATTCAACAATCCAATTCTGCATGTATCAGAATATCCAGGTGCTTATTGACAGAATCCTTCTAGATAGCAACTAACGTATTAACAATCCTAGTCCTTCACATTATGCTGAGCCACAATGACAATCATTACTAAAGACAATGATCTTGCCTGAAGGCGCTGGACAACATAATGCAAGAGGAGAAACTCCCTGAAGTAAACAGACAATCAAAAAAGAGTTAGAAATTAATTCCAAATACTACCCATATACAAGCTGCACCCCATAGCCTACTGATTGGCTCTTGCCACCTGTGAGAAGGGTGTCTTGCCCTCTCTGGATGTACAGTGAACATCTGTCTTGCTGCCTCACAACTGACAATCCACGTAACATTTAGTGATCAATTCACAGTAAATAACTTACTGGAGGAAATCACAGCAGGCAGTAGATTAGGAAAGCATGGATTAAGCGCACAGGTGTCATGCCAGAGCAGTTCCATAGTTTACAATCCTTTCCACCAAGAAAACTTTTCTTGCCTAGGGCACATCTGCTTTCCATTTGTCCGCTGTTCAACTAAAGGGAATCTTATTCCGTACTACCCCAACTCTACCTAACAACCACTTACAGACTTCGCTGATCTGTGAATGACACTCATTAGCAAATAGAATGCTGTAGGTACTCCCCTTGTGTCAATCATGCATCTATTGAAAATAAATGAGGAATCAAAGTCACATGGGTAGCTACAGCCGGGAATCACTGCTCTAGCCACAAACAGTCAGTCTGGCCAAGGATCCTCTTAGCATCCCATCCTGGGGTGCTTCTTGCACTCCATTCAATCAGGCTACCAAAGAAGCTGGCAGCCATTTAATTTCCAACTTTGGAGGGCCTGGGAAGGTAGGAAAGGCTAGTGGTAAGAAGATGTCAGGGAGGGGGTTAGACAAGCTAAGGGATGGACACCAGTCAGGAAAGGAAACTCCTCCTGGCCAGACAAGCTCCTGTACATAATCAGGCTCACAATGAAAGGACTTTGCTGTCTTCTCTAACCTAGAGAGTGAGCTTGTTGGTGGTGAGACACAAACAGCTGCTGAAGCAGCGTTTTCCTTGCCCCACATCCCTCTTCCAGCAGCTCACCCACCAACACAGAGGGCCCACTCCCCACAGGAACCAGACAGGGCACTTGGCCATCCCCTCCCCAGGGCCCTGCAACACCAGACTGCTTTGCACTGGGATGCACTGCAAAGCTCATCTGAACACAACTCCGAAGTGGATCACTTCGATTTTGTTTACACCTCCATGCAGACCACCTACGCTGACTGCACTTTGAGTGGCTGTATTTTGGCCGACTTTACCTCGCTATTGTCAGTGAGCTAAGGCCAACGTAACGCAGCCCGTCACTGTGAACACGAGAGCCCCCAGGCAGGTGATGTGGTTTACCCGAGGAACGGATCGGGTAAATTGGGATTAATCTCCG
>NW_008825493.1:780747-784691 GCF_000699105.1 Pygoscelis adeliae | reverse complement strand
AGCCGAGGCCCCGCTCCCTTCCCGCGGCGTGAGGCCAGCAGCGCCTCCGCTGCCCTCCGTAGTATCGCTATCAAATCAGTATCACAGGTTGCCACAAAAATGTTAGTATCAGGCAAATCCCATAGTTTCTGCAGGCCACTGGTGGAACCCCCAAGGCAGTTTACTTGGATGCACCCTTTGCATAGTCATTTTCTTAAGGAATTCAGCGGGAATCGGGCCATTTACTGCATCAGTTTTCACCTAGTATTTGAGTATGGGAGAGAAAGGGAGAAGTCCCGCTAAGATTTCCCAGCGATGCCTGAATTAAGCCACTTGCAATGTTACGTTTCCGTTCTTGTCTGATAGCACGTACGATCCTTCTCCCAATTCATTTTTGCAGTTCAGATGGTCGCCAAACACCTGCACTGAAATACATGACACGTACTGTACTCAGCCGTAGCAGACTTTGCAGGTATAGTATTTCTGCACGCTCACAACTGTGATTCAGCAAAGTGCTCAAGCTTATTCGCCAAAACAGTTGGGCACGTGTTAGTTTTTAAGCACCCACGTAGCTCCCCTTATCTCTGTGTAGCTTTTTCTAGGGCACAAATGCCACTTTCAAACTTACCTTTCTTTGAGAAGCAGGGCTGTTTAAGGACATGCACACCACCTTGAAAAAGAATACGTTCCTAAACCAGAGCTAGAACGCAACTTCACAGCTGTGTAGTGTTTGCAGCATAAAAGGGCAAGCAGAAGCAAATTAACACAACTTCTTTTTGTTAATTTGCAGTAAACACAGAAACTACAATTGGCTGATTAGTGGGAGACAACATGAGGGTTTTCAGCTTCTCAAATCTGAGTTTGCACAGAATAAATGCCTCTCACTGCCAATAGCCAGCATCAGTGGCACGTGCAACTGAACCAGCAAAGGACACTTCAGTTCCAAGTGCAGACAAAAGGAGAGCTCCTCAGAGCAGCGTGCCTTTCTATGCAGAGGTTTTGCTGTCAGGCATCTTGTAAAAAACTATTTAGCCACTCTCTAAAATTGCATGTTGCCATTTTTAAGAGCAAAAATAGACTTAAACTTTGAGTCACGAACACTTAAACCCTGAAGTTACCATTTTCACAGCAACCTCAGCACAGCTCTTTGTAGGCATGTATTCTTCGTCCTCAAGTTAGGACTTCCTGTCACCTTTCCGATGAAGTACACTACAGCAGATGTTATTAAATTTTAGTTTGGATATTTATGTGAAGTTTTGCTGACTAATGGTTGCATCGGGAACCATAATGCTGACCACTGGCGATCTCGCATTCAAATTCCCCACTCTAACAATCCATTAACAGAGTGTTGTTTTTGCATGGAGTCTACTAGATGATTTTAAAGCATTAAAATAACAAACCTAGGAAAAGGGAAGCTATGACAGCATAACAAAATACCAATGCCTAACAAATACCATGTGCATGCAAAGACATAGAAAGCCATATAATAGAAAAACACTTTTTAAATTTCAAACATTGTCAGCCAACCAGTGGATGCAATACCTAGAAATATCTTTATTTTATAGCATAATTCAATCCATAACAAACAAGGCAGACAATCCAGGTAGGATTGCCAGACTAGACCTTTTTCCATCTGGCTTCAACTTCTTGCTCTTTCAGACTTCCCGAGTGACTCGGCAAGGCACTTAGTCTCTCCACATCCATGGTACTTTCCTGTCCCACCCCTATGAAGACAAATCGGCAATTGTGAGATATCAGTGATAGCTGCCATATAAACGTCTCCTGTAAAATAGCACTGAACACATAACACCACAATACGTACTCCATTAGCTTTTCTGCACATGGAGAGCTCCAAGCTTTGGCATGCTACTAAGAAGATCGTTCTTCTGTCCAAGGTACAAACATCCAATCTTATGAGTACAATTAGTTCACCATAATTCACCTCACTTCAGTATTGTAAACTGAGGTACATTTAAGCACCCTATTTTAGAAAAATATCTCCCCAAAGATTAGGAGATGGACAGACAGGCATGATGTCCCTGGCCACGGCAGGGGGGTTGGACTAGATGACCTTTAGAGGTCCCTTCCAACCCAAACTATTCTGTGATTGCCCAGCTACATGCTGGCTACCGAGCTGCACAAACGCTCTTCACGTACATAGTAAGAATCTCTTTTTGAATGTTATTAACAGCTTTCCTGAATACTTTTCACTTCAGTGATACACAATTTGTTTTCTATTGTCCTAGCCCAGGAAAGCTGTTCAGCACATGCCTGAGTTTTTTCCATAGACTTACCCTTAAGTATATTACGCATCCAAGCCTCCAATGTGGCCATGAGGTTAGCAATACCAATACATCTATCTACAGACACTGAATTTACATGCATGTATTCGTACTGGATCATGGTCTCAGTTTGGGAACACCAGTACTGAAGTACCAAAGCTAACAGTTACACTGGTACACCCTACTTCAGAAACACTACTTGTTCTTTTATAACCAAATCCAGTTGCCCCAAACATAGCAAATACACCTGCCCCACTAAGGATTACTTTAAGGCTATTTGAAACTTTCCAGTAATGTGCATTTGAACTCCACAGACCACAATACAGTGCCTTTTTCTCACTGGAAGAGCTAGATTGATCAGACTTTTGCCACTTGAAATTCCAAGGACCCAAGAATGAACTTGAGAAATGCCATCCCAAAGGAGTTTTCTCATCTGAAAGTAGTTACAGCACAAAGAAAAAGTGTTGGGTTTTGTTTGTTCCACCCTTCCCAAGTCTGGTCCTATACCACTGCTATTTGAAGTGCAAGAAAGTTTCCATTTTACTTACTTTCACACCTTAAAAAAAGCAATTTGATAGCAACGTTTGCAGTTGCAGCAACAAGAAAAGTTCCACAAACAACTGACTAGAATCTGTAATCTGCTTACCGTCAGGTATTTTAGGAACACAGAAAAAATGGAACAGCAATAACTGAATAGTCAGCTCACGTGTGTGGAAATTGCAACGTGCAAGCTTTTCTGGGAGCAATGCTCTGTTTTCTGTAACATTTCTGCCTAATCACACCAGAAAGCATGCTCTTTAGTGGAGAGACTATGATTACATGCATGCCTGTACATCTTCTATTACAGCTGGGTCCCTGGTTCTCGACTAGGGCTTCTGAGGCTCAACTGCAACACAAGCAATAAGGAATAAAATGCATTCAGGATGAGAACAGTTGACTTTACCTGGCACTGCCATCAAAACACATGGAGCATTTCTAAATTTCAATCACTATCTCCAACAGGTGCCACCCATATCTCTGTTTAACCATCAGGTTTACTCTTCTTTAAGGCTGGTAAAACAGTGCTCCTGCTCCCTTGGACATGTCAGGTGGAGATGGCTGACTCCTTAAAGTGGAGCACCAAAACTAATTTGACTTGAAAGTACTTCAGCTGGACCAGTGAAAACAAGACCCAGATGCAAAGTTATCTAACTGAGCCCATACTGCACATCTACAGCCAGTTGTGTAACAAACCTCAGGACAATTTTACAGGTCTTAATCAGGCAAAACTCCCTGCTGATTTCCACGAAGGAGCTCTAATCAATCAAAAGCTGCAAGAACTGGATCCCGTTTTCTCCCTTGTAATGAAAAGGTTTATTTTGAGCTACGAGAACATCAGATTATACGAACTCTGCAAGCCCGTAACTCTCGCTTTAATGGCATACAGAATTTGTCCTGCGTTTAATCTACCAACCATAGAAATGAATCTCATCAGCACTTTGTCTTTGGTAGCATACAGGAAAAAAAAAAACCAAACCCTAAACTGACATAAAATAATTTCACAAATAACGGACCTGTTCTGCGGCTGCGACCTTTGTACGACAGCTAAAAGAAAAGACGGCACGGGCGGTGGGAGATTCACGGCTCTTTAAGCAAACTACATCACCTTCGGGTAAACGGGGAAGACCAGCGTCCCCGCTCGGG
>NW_008825493.1:767853-780095 GCF_000699105.1 Pygoscelis adeliae | reverse complement strand
GCAGCAGGGGGGACACGGGCTGGCCACGCCGTGGGGCTAGGGCAGGGGTGGTGCCGGAGATGCTCCGGGTCTCTCTCGTGCACATCTCCGCCCTCCCAGCCGGGAGCACCGAATTCGTCTCTGGGGCTGTTTCGGCTAAACCTGGTCACCAGGGGAGGAATTCCGCTTTGCTTGCACTGCTGAGAAGCCGCGAGCACGGGGTTAACTAAGTCCAACCAGTATGTCCAGTGAGCCTACCGGTTCCAGTTAAGCATTTGGTTAAATTCGGGCTGTAACATCCACATGCTGGCAAGCGGTGCAAAGGCATCAGGGCCCACGGGCTGGGGAAGCAGCAGGAGCGGGCAGGCTTGGTTGGTCGCCGAGGGGCCACTGCTCCTCCTGGCATCAGGGCTCTCGCTGATTCTGCAGTGCCTCTACAGATGTCCTAACAGGGAGAAGGGATAGGATGGCCCCAACTAAGCAGAAAAGAGTTCTTACAGTTAAAACACAGCACAAGGGCTTGGGATATCAGGATTCACTGTTTGACTTTGCCCACCCATGGCAGGCAGCCACTCAGTTCTTGATCTACCGAGCAGCTGTGGCGATGCCAAGTGTGTTCTTGTGAAAAGTCTGTCTGGCTTCCCAGAAATCCTCAGGTTATGCAGAGAATTGAGTTTGCACTTGTCAGTTAAACACGCGCCTAAATGTTTGTGGGATACAGCGCCTTTGTGCCATAGCTCCCCATCTGTATAATCTAATTTCCCCTCCCTACCTCACAAGAATGTGATGAAGATAAATTCATAAACCTCTCCGAGGCACATCGATTTGACAATGATGGAGCTCCTGGAGCATATGCACAGAACAGTAGATGCTGCAGTTGCATCCCATCCTCCCCCCAAATAGGCATAAAGATATATACACAAAACATTTTGAAAGGAAGATATCTCCAGTGATGCAAATTTTCCCGGAAAGGGAAGGTGCGCAAAATAGAAACAAATCAGTCTTATGCTGTGAATTTGATGTCAGGTGTTTGCTGAGCTGGCAAATCCTGGAACTACTGCTCCTGAGCACTGCGAGGTGTGAAACAGAGAGCAAACACATTTGCTAGCCCAAACCAGCAACACTCCTCATCACAAGTCTTCCAAATTAAAAATAATAACAACAACAACTACTTGGGGTGTAGCTGAAATCTCCTGCCAGAAAATCCTGACTCTCTAATTAGAGACTTTAAGATCATACTGCCTCACATGTTAGAAATACACACTGTAAGCCTGATTTTTTTCACAGTGCAAATAAAATGCAAATAAAAAGCAGCATTTTACTGAGCATATTATGCAAAAATATCGCTGATCAGTAATTTGTTCACAGCATTAAAATCAAAGGTCAGTCATTCTATTTATGCATCTACAGAAATAAACTCAATTTACTTTTCTAGTACAGTGAGATTTACACAAAACTCATCTAAATATAATTTACTGTCATAAACAGTATGATTTCCCTTGTCTTTTCTGCTTACCTCTTCTCTGTTACTATTTTTGTAAAAGTAAAGCTGTGATTTTTTTTCCTTATGCAGCCAGTGCATAAGAGCCTAACCACAGAACTAATCAAGTTCTTCAGAAAGCCAAGGTTTCCCTTAGTTTTACTCGGATCTCACAAATCTTTTAGCTTAATAACAGCAGAACCTTATCGCACTGAAATATATTTGTGAAGCCTCCGGGAGAAACCCGTATATTAGTACAAAGGCAGGTTGTGCTATCCCAGAATAACTCTCAGGCAAGGCTGCTCGGTTCCTAGACTCTGCGTGGTGTGTCATGGCTGGGAGCCGTGACAGCACGCTGGATCTGCTTCCTGCTAGCAGGACACAGCCTCTCGGCACACCAGGATGTCGGATGTTTAGCTCGGCTCTCTAGAAAACAGCAAGAAACCCAGGATGCCCTGCAGTAACACGGGAGACCTCACACGTCTGTGGCTTTGGCACGATTTTCACAAAACGTGTTTGTGGTCTAGCTGTAGACTGGAGCCTACCACTTGGGTAACCTACAGTAAGCGGCTGTGAGAGGAAGGAGCAAGATCCAACCTCCATCTGCGCTTAGCTGAGTCCGGATGAACACTAAGTGTGAGATTTCTGTTCTCTATCTTACGCTCCAGCTCCCAGATCATACTTCCCATTCTGAGGCATGGATACAGTAAGGGCCTTGAATGTCACCCTGTAGTTGTGTGCCCACGCAGCTACATGCCTTGACGTTTCCTCTGCTTGCTGATATTACCTGCTAGTCTCCTGCTAGTATTGCTAAAGCACCCTTAATAGGACAGAGAGCTGCTGTAAATTAGGACAGAACTGCTGAAAGTACCTGTGTCCTCCTGTGGGTGGCATCAGAATATCTTCAGTGGACCAAGGCTTGCTTAGGAAAAAGAGAGGAGAGGGATTATACTCCTGCTTACCAACAGCCAGTATCATTACAGTGCAAGTGCTGCTTTTGCTAAGAAGCTCACATAAACCGGTAGACCTTTAAATTAAATGAATGGTATAAAGTAGTAGGAATTAGCATCGGTCCGTCAGCCCTCTTAATTCTGACAAAGAATGATCTACCACGCCTTGTGCCCATGCCCTGAACACGTTGCAGTTATCACAAGAGGAGGTTGCAAATGCATGATTAAACCTCCCAGCTTCTACAACTTGGGCAAAACCAGAACTTTATCATCACCAGGAATAGTTTCATATCTTTGCATGTAGGCCCCGATGAGACAGTTACAAATTGATGAATACAGGTGAATCACCACAGTTGTCCAACAGGACGCAGAAGTGTAAGTGCAAGCCAGGATATCAGAGGCTACAGATTTAAGGTCTCCACTTGTAACCAGAGCAGAGTTGTTCTGTGGTTTTAAATTGTCATGTTACAGCTGTCATACTTGTTTCTGATAGGTGTATAGATCAGCAAAGCCCTTATTACACTGAGACAAACCAGTGCACACCCCCAAACCAAAACGCACTCTCAAACACTCAAGTGCTAATGTCCAAAGCTATATGGGTGTAACTGCCGAGCAAATGACTGCCTCACCTGCAGAGTATTACACAGCCAATATTTCTTAAGGCTATGAAAGATGAGAATACAAAGCTCATTCTTGTGCTAATTTTAGAATACTTTCTTCAGAATTTGAGAGAGTGCCTTGTACTGTTCACTTGCCCATATGACTAAATTGCGCAGCCTGAGACCATAACCACAATAAAGCTTAATCGACTTATGGCCAGCAAACACCACTGGTTGTAAATGGGGGAAAACAGGAACTTCAAAAACACATCAGGAAAAGTGCTGTGGTTTTTTTTTTTTCTTCCTTCCCTTGCTTTAGAAGCATTTTAACTGATATAAATTGGTGTTTGTTGGCTTTGCAAGCATTGGTCTGCTCACCCAACATTTACACCTGACTTTTCTACCAGACTTGTACCAGATTTTGCTTAGGAACTTCATTGACATTGTTGCTTGCAACAGGCCTGAATTAATTGCATTAGAGACGAAATACTTGATCTCCACAATGACTAGTGAAGTGGGACCCCTCTGTTTTAAAGCTTAGGTACATGAAAGAAGGCTGGGGTCCAAATCATCCACCTTCTGAAAACTGGGTTCTTTCAGAGTGTTTCCAGGAACAGAAGTCACATGTGCTGCCCTAAAACTCATCTCTGATCTGTGCTGATATAGGATCAACCCCAGTTTTCCTTTTCCTCCCATGAATTTATTCTTAATGAAGTTGTTATTGCAAAAAAGCAAGACTTGCTCTCCTGAGATTTAGAGTTATGAATCTATGTGTACAATAGTCATCGTGAGTAGGTGGCACAGAGACTGGGTGTTTTTTTCTTGTCAGCAGTGGTGCTATTCTTAGTTTTGTATGTGGTCTTTATGTGTGTCATAGACAGGCACAATAGATACACATTGGCAGCTTTGATAGTATTCAGAGAGGAGCTGATCTCCCAGTCCAGGAAATTATCCTAAAACTCTCGTCATTTTGGCAGCAGAATTTTAACCAGCAGTTCTTGAGAGCCTCTGCCAGCACATCATTGCCTTTAGAGGACTCAGAGCTACTAAACATATTAGACAAAATTAAAATGACACAGGAATTATAAAAAAGAGAAAAAAACAACAACAACTGGGGCTACAGCTATAGCTTTGGATCCCAATGGTTATACAAATCAACTAGGTGATCTTGTGATGTGTGGTAGTATCTGAACCCTTACACTGGATTCTCTTGGCTTCAATCGTTAATCACTCTGGGGTCCCAGAGTGGGGCACAGCTTTGTGGCACAAAATAGCCATAAAGCTGACACCATTGCTGTCAGTAGGATGGGGTACTGAGTAATGTGACAGAGCAGAAGGTACACATTAGACTGAAGGCAGGCACTGTGCTTTCTAGCAAAGCTCCTTTGGCTCTACTAAGCAATAAGATCTCTTGCTGCCTGCCACTGCTGCATTACAGTCACTCATTCCTTGGCATGACTGTAAGGAGCCTGCGTAGCACCCAGCAGCTCCCAGGAGACAAGAGTTATCCCAAGCAAGACAATCACAAGCAATAACTGACACAGAAATTGATGTCGCTGACTTGGCAAGATTGTATTATCTTCAGTGCCACCTGCTGAGCTATCTGATATCTCTGGGAAGTGACACAAAGTGGAAGAATGGGAAAAAGACAAAGATACCCTTGTTTCTCTAAGAAAGATTCCTGTCTTGAAGAAAATTATTAAAAAAGAGAGATAATCAAAGAAAGTGATAAGGGTTGAAGATTCTGATACAAAAAAATGGCTTAAGCTTTGCCTGTCCAGCTTGCTAAGCGGTCCCCAAGCCATCTTGCCATAGGTGGTACTGTTACCCTTCTCCAGTGTATGCATCCCTATTGTGCAATCTCACAAAGCCAGCCCTGCTTAGTGACATCAAGTCAATTAACAGAGAAGACAATAAAAATAATCCCACCTCTGAATAAAAACATTTTTTACTGCCCGAAACTTAACAAAGGAGAATCAAATCCTCCCTCATCCTCCCCAAAAAAGTCACGGGGGATTTCTTGTGTCTACAGTGACAGGCACCACCAGTGATGCCAGAGAACATCTCCCGTCTTGTAGCAATGCAATTCAGCTGCAGCTGTAAGTAAGTGGACTGCAATGTGGATCTTAACGGCAATTGTGCTTCCACCTGTGGAGTTTAGGGCTTTAGTTCCTCTGATTTCAGTACCTGTCTGTGTGGTTCTGGCCTGAAGGCTTTACTTGCTGGTTTGTTTATGAAGAACCATGGTAGCTCAGCAGAGATCAGAGTAAGCAGCCAAACAAGCACTTCACACAACGTGCAGAACTTGTGGCCATGTTCAGATTTAGAACTGCTTAAAAAAAAGGGAGTTTTTTTTAAGAATGGAGCCTGTAGCTCCTCTATAGGCTCTTTAACTATATTCAAAACACATTCAGCTACAGCTACTTTCATTTCATGATAATTAGGTATCACAGAGATGCATTTCACAATGGGGCAATGTTAAGTGTCCTACTGCAAGTCCCACTGGTACCATACTCCACATATTTCATGAGTCTTCACATTATCAGACAATTAGTTAGGAGAGGTTGTGTCTCTGTGTCACTAAAGTGTCACTATTTTGGCTCCATTTAACCCTATATGGATTTTCAAGCCCAGTACAAGTAGCCAGTATGGCCTTTCACTGGCCAATGGACTGGTGATACAAGACCTACCCGACACATAGAATGCTGTCATGGCATCTGGCAGCATTGCAAACAGGCACTGGTCAGGGTGTCATAACCATACTGCCTTCCGTATGGTGACAAGGGATGGAGGATGCAAGATCACAGTACATGGAAGGAAGCTGTTTGCAAATTTTTTGTTATGTCTGAATTTAATGTGGGTGAATTTAAAAGGCAGTTAAAATGTAAATCAGCTATATGAAGATCATGGAAAGTGAAAACAAGACAGATCACAGCATCTAGACAGAGAGGTACTGTTTTAAAGTGGCATTGCGTTATTGAAGAAAATTTTCCTTCCTGGAAAGAATTCCTCCCTGGAACTGGGAGGAATTACAGTAGACCTCATCTAATATACTTCGGTGATGATTTGGCAAAGATATGCTAATATAACAAAACTTTGAATCAAGAGTCTTACAGTCAGGTCTCATGTTTCCCTTACCAGCCTCTTCTGTGTTTTGGCAGCCCATAATATTTTTTCTGTGCCCTCTCCACCCCCACCAGAGCAAAGCAGAGACTGAGAAAAGGTCACAGCCTAAAACAAGCTGAGAATAATTGGTCCATCATAGCCTTTTTTCTGAATGAAACATGACATTTTACTTAGAAATAAAGATCCAATTTAACTGCGTTCTTCTTCATCCATGAGTTAAGAAAGTGTAAAGATTACGCTCCATGCAACACTTTGGCCACACTGTCACCGAAATGTGCTTGGTCATTTGCCATTCTGGCTGCTTCTCGACAGATTTTTAGCTACTGCATAGCATGTGCATTTCTATCACTCTGTCAAATAGCAATTGATTATGCCAGCCTCATGCTATTTTCCTTGGAACGGAAAACTCTAAAGCTTGTTTAACAGTAAGTGTCTGTCGTTTTCTCTCAACAATTGGCTGAGAGAGAGAAAAAGCATCTTTTGTTAGAAATAATGGTTTGCTTAAAAACACCCAGCTCCTTTTGTGTTTAAGTTTCATACGCAGCAGGAGACTCTCTCAGTGTTTCAGTAATAAAAAGTCTCTACCATCAGGGTCAGAGGTGTTTCTTTACAAGGTACCATGGTTCCTGGCGACACTTACAGCCCTGATACCATAGAAGATATTTAATATCCCATATTCCCTGTATCCTACAGATGGTGATTTTTATTGTTTTTATGAGAATATGAATAAGGAGGTACTGTACCAAATGGGAATTTACCAATAAAAGTACATTCAGAGCCCTTAAATATCTTGTTATCTTCACCATTTAAAGACACCGTTAAGCCTGTTCTCTATAATAAGGTAGTACTCTATGAAGGTAAAATCAGTTTTTCACCGTCACAACAGAAAACTCCTCTTAAACATATCCTCTAGGCAAGAAACAGAGGAAAAGCATAAGTTCAGTATCTTCTGATGCAAAGCTAAGACTACTAATTGCTCTGCATAATGTTTAACAGAGAAAGGGGACATTTTAATGTAGCTGATGAATTCCAATTTTATTGATAAGGTTCTTTAGTATTTCACTGCAGAAAAATGTTAACTTGTCTGACCTGTTTCTACATTGTCTTATTATTTTTTATTTTAAATGTCAGAAGCAGCTCTCCTAGGCCAAAATTACCTCTAGTGCAACTCTCTTGTAGTCATGCTATTAAGTAATGCTTTCTTTTTAGCAATAATGATTATGGAAACCATTGCTTCCATCTGCTTACCCTTTGCTGTGGAAAGCCAGTTGTGACATCCAGGGCAAGCAAAGAGAGGCCGTGAAGCTGGTATTCTGAACAGGAGAAGGGTTGGCTTCGCTACTGGAGGAGAAGGAAGAACATCCTGGTGTATTTTCTCTCTTTCATAGGCAAAGCTAGAAAGCCTTTGAGGTTCCCTGCAAAGCAGCTGGGGCTAAGTGTGGAGAACAACATAATTTTATCAGCAACCCTCGCAAAGCAATTAAAGCATAAGAACTAAATTCACCAATGTCTGGCTGCGAGCATTCACAGACTAGTCACAATGACATCTGTCTTCCTGCTTCTTTCAATAGTTAACCCAGAAGCAGCCACGGCCTGGTTTTCATTTCTGTGGTGCGCAATGGTATCATTATGTTCCCCTGCAATGTTATTATTACACATGGCTGCTTCTGCTCTTCACCCCTCACTCTTTAAAGAGACTGCTGGTGACCTGGAACAGGTAAGAGAAGGCAGATTTCCAGTGAATGAGTAGCCGAATGCACAGCTTCAGGAGCTCATAGATAAATGCATTAACAGGAATTATAAGAGAAATTCAAGACTGATGAAAAATGGATTTTCTCTCCTCTCTTAAAACACCGGATTTAGTTCTGCTAAACTTGAAGTTCAATTTTTACTGTTGCAGAAGCTGGCCTGGACACCAGCTCCACTTCTGCAAAGCATAAATTGGTGAGGTTAACTGCTGAATACTAGTATTACAAGTAGCAGCCAGTGATCCCAGCTGAAACTGAAGCCCCCTGTGTTGGGGCTTTATAGGAACAAAATAAACAACCAGTCCCTGTCCCAAAGCAGATTAACAGAGAAGGTGGACATGAGAGGGCAAACAGTGGCAGAGGTGAAATAAGTGATTTGTTGAAAGGATTTCTTAACAAACCAGTGTCAGAGCCAACAGAAGATCCATAGCTTCCAATCACGCCTTCCCAGTTCAGCACCTGGTGTGCTAAACTGAACAAGCTAATGCTAAACATGAACAACCAAATGGTCACAACTCACCTACAGGTTTTGAGCATAGGGAAGTAATTACTATTAAGCAGCTGCTCCTTATTCAAGAAAAGGATAAGCTTTACAGCTGGAAGTGTATAGCTACCTCAGTGAACGTTTCAGACAATGTGAGAAATCCAGAATGGGATGAGCCCCAGATTTTCAGAAGGGAGGCAAACAATTACCGCCAAATGCATGGGTACACAATGTGTTTTTTCACATTTGGGTAGGGAGAGCTATAGCAAGGACAGGGTGAGGAGGATGCCAGATGTAAACAGAGATGCCTGAGCCACTCTGCCAGCTGTTGTGGCTAGGGCTAAGAGAAAGACTTACAAATCTACCACAGTGGCAAGGGTGGAAGAGGCCTTCAGGGGTGATGAAAATATACACTAAAAGCATTTTACACAAAAGGATGCATGAAATGTGTTCTTTGCAATTATTTTAACTAGTAACATGTGAAGCAGGATGCTGACCATTTTCTCTCTTGTTGTTTCTGCTCTCCTAGCAACAGGAGAAGTGTTTAACAGGTGTGAGCGACGGAAATTCAAACAGAAAATAAAAATATGCTGAATGAAACCAGAATAAGGTGACCCTTACAGGGAGATTCTTGCCCTGTCAGATTACAAGGGTGTTCTGCAGAATTTAATGGGGATCAGTCACAACAAATCACATGACAAGACAAGGGCTTGAAAAAACCCCACCCTCTATATTTGTAACTGCACTTTTCAGAACCTATGACTATTTAAAAATCTAGTTGTTTAGAAGGAGTGCAGCTTTTCACGCAGCACAGCAAATCCCAACCCCTATCTGACAAGATTAGGAGGAAATTTTGCCTATGCACAGGTTATTCTACATTAATCACCTGCCTACTGAGGCAATGTCGCCATTCACAAAGATAAGATGTCAGAACAAGATGAAGCATTGATCTGATTCAGCATGAAAGTTCTTACATGCTGCTGCTTAAGGTTTTCCCCAAAGTGCTGACTTTTATCCTACCTGACTTTAGCTCATACACAAGTATTAAAAAAAAAAAAAAAAGGAAAGATAGATTGTCATCCTCCTTTCTTTAGACTGGTGTGTGTGCATGTGTTTTTTCAACCTGTAACAGGGCTTCCAAAAATGGGGCCTGTGATGTTTCAATGTTTCAGTCGTTTTGCGTCATAAATAAAAGGATTGAGGAATCCTTAGATTTCCTACAGGAAGGCTTTCCTTTGTATTGTGGCTAACACTGCTGAGCTGATATTTTTCTGCGTAGTTGCTGGAGATGGAGGCTGAAGGTAATGAGAAGAACTTCAAGAGCACTATGATTTATACCTAAGTTTTAATGAGAAAGGGTTATCTCCTGGTGTGTCCCTTTTCAACAACTTTTTTTCTTTTTTTTTGCAAGTTAACAAAATGTTTCCAAGAGTCTACCTTGATGCACCTGAACTGTTACCCGTGAAGAAGACATTCAACCATCTGCTAAAAGCATTTTTATATAGCACCTTGCTTAAACCAAAAATGTTTGGTTTGATTCATGAGGTTCTAATTCATGACCAAAGGGAAAGGGTGCATGTGCACATCCATGCCTCAGGGCAGTTCTGATGCTCCATGCAGGAAGCCTATGGAAAAATCAGAAACTCATTGGTTTATCCTTTCTAGGCTCCTTTTTTATCTTCTCTGTATGTGTCTTGCCTCTTTTCATGAATCTTACCTCTGGCACTTCATCTGGGCTTCCATTTTTTTCTCTTCTGTCTCTTTCCTCACCCCCATCTACTGACTCTTCTTTTCCAGCTCTATCTCGCTAACCTTAGGTTTGAGTTTATTATCCTTTCCAAACAATATTCAGGACTATCAACATTATTGTTAATGACGTATTTTATCATTTTATTAACAATCTTTCATTATGCATCTGCTGCACTGCTGAAGTTGATTAGGAAAATAATTACCTTCCTGTGCCTCAGCAGCGAATTGGCTTAACTCCAGAAAAAGGTGTTCCCCAGGAAGGCTTCCCACTAAAATGGAGCTTATGGCATACAGTAGTCTGAACGCTATTTATCCTATTTACTGAGTCCTTCATAGCCACAGTGTTCATTTCCCCTAGCAAATTCATCAGTGATAAATCAGTGGGTTAAGCAGCTCCTGTCAAAAGATTCGCGCTTGCTTACTGGAGGGAAGCCTACATGATCTGTTATCCACAGACTACCCTCAAGGGTCATCATTAGCTAAGAAAGAGCCCGTTATTTCTTATATGCCATACTCTAGCCACACACAAATCAGCTGCTGAAGTCTTTCCAGCTCCTTGGAGGCCGTCCACAGTAACAGCCAGGGCCTGAGGGCACCACCAGCCCTGACTGTCTCTGCCCAGCCTCCCTGGGGCTCTCCTCACCCTGCCCACTGCCCAGCACCCCCAGGACCATCAGACCCTGCCCCAGCAATGATGCATCAGGGCCAGTCTCCAGCATCCCACAGCCCTGCCCTGCCCGGCCATGGGCCCACGTCGCATCCCATCTGTGTGCCCAGGGAGGTACGTGATGCCCAGGGCTGGGGCTGCTTTGTTCTTCACTGGGATGGTGGGATGGGCCCTGGCTGGTGAGGTCGTGCCCTGCTGCCCTGGGATGTTCCCTTGGGTACTTGTCCCTTAGGGAGTAGCTGGCCCTTGCAGCACCCTGACAGTAACCACTATTAAATCTGTACATGCCTGACTCATTGGAAGAGCTGATAACACTAATACTGATGGGCTAAACAAAAAATCCCCTTTCTGAGTGTGGAGAACAAGAGATTCCCCTCCCAGAGAGGAGCTAGTAAGTGAAGTATTTGCCCCAGCTATGGACAGAAACAAATACGGATCACCAGGAAGAAATAAAAGGGACCAGCTGAATAGGATAACAGCAGCATGAAGGTATTGCAGCCGTCATCTCTTCTCCTGCTCCCATTTGGTGCAGTTTTTATTTTTGACTGCATCCAGTGGGCCTCCCTCCCATCCCCATAACGTCCACACCTCCTAGCTGCAAGGACAACAGGACCTGCCACATGGAGGTCTCTGTAAGAGCTCTGTCAAGTCACACAGAATCAGATGAGCCACAATTCAGTGTCTGTACAATTGCAAATATTCAAACATTGTTTGGTACATCTGTTCCACAGCCCAGACCACTGTCTGTCTTGATTCATCCACGGATTTGCCCATCAGATGGAACATGCCCTCTGTCCACAAGAGGGGAAGAGCACATACACCGCACCAGCCACGTCTCTGATATAGCCCCCACCTTGGCCAACCATCTCCAACCCTGGTGCCAAGGACCCTCAAGACTCCAGAGTTTGACCAACAATCAACACAAGCCGTTTACACAGGAGATCCTAGGCTCTGCTCATGACTGCATGAAACCAGAGGGCAGAACGTTCCTACCTTGGCTGGAGCTCTCCTCTCCAGGCCATCCATCTTTTGCTTTCGTTTCCGTGACTCTTCCCAAGAGAGTGGAGTTGCAGGGTCTTTCATCTCCACTGTGCCACCCATCAGTCACATTCCCAGACGTGCTTTCTGAGCTTCTTTCCAGCCCCACGCCTGCTGCTGTGCTAACAGATGTAATTTTCTGTCAGCGTTACATAGCATATTGTGAAAGGTGAGCCTTTCATCTCCCTGCTGGGGCCACCCCTCACAGCTTTTCATCGAAGTGGGCTCTCCTTACTGTACAGCCTCCCCCGTGCCTGGAGAGTGCACATCAATTAGGATGGCGGCAGGCAAGTACTTACCACCACTGAATCAAACACTTTTCGCTGTTGCTTTCAAGTTTTATTAATGTTTATTAATTCCTGTTGATATCTTGCCAAAGCATTTTTTGGAGAATGGCAAAATAATTAGAAGGTATCCACATT
>NW_008825493.1:757190-767792 GCF_000699105.1 Pygoscelis adeliae | reverse complement strand
GTGAAGGGAAAGACTAATTCATTATCCACAAATAGTTCATAACCCAAATACACTGCCACCTGCACACATCTATGTTCGGTAGCCTATTGAAATATTCTGCCTCATAAAGTCCTTCACTTCTGAAGCATGACAACAAAAAAATTGCTGTGGAAACCTGAGGGCAGAGGATGACTAACCCCTAACTCTAGCACTTGGAAAGGTGACAAGTCTGCATTTTATTTTATTTACCAGCTACAGCATAGCAAGAGAAGAGTTTACTCCCTTCAGTCTGTGGTTGCCACTGTAACAGTAACAGCAGCAGCACTTCGGCAACTCTTTCCATTTCTAAAGCACTTTACACCCATTAACACTTTGAGCCCCACAACTCCTCGAACTAGGGTAACAAAAGGAAGAAACCTGAAGCAACTTGCCATTGAGAAATCACCCAAGCCACAATTACCTTTCAGGAGCTCAAAATGTGTTCACACTTGTGTCTTCACAGTCTGCCAGTTCCTCAAATAATATTGCGTTTATTGTCTTTTTCCTCTCCCATATAGATAGCCACCTCATCTCCAAGTGAAAAAGGTAATTAGGTTCTAACAAGGAATCTGGAACAAAATCTCCTCAAGAAACAAAAACACAGCCAAGTACTAATATAAGAAAAAACACAACTGAGTGTAAAGAACAAAGCCAAGACTCTGCCCCATGGTCTGTAGTTAGTTGTCAAAATGGACAGGTGTCTACCACGCCATCATACAGACATTTTAAACATGCACTCTGCAGATGGGGACTGGAATATAGATCCCAAGGTGACTTTGAAATATCCTTACTTTTATATTTCTGTTTGACCACCAACCAAAGGTATTTACCTATTCATGAAACACAGACCTGAGTGTAGAAAACATTTCCCATTCTCAGGGCTACAGAAACCTAAATAGGAAACCCTCATGACTTTATAATAACCCTAAAGATGCTATAAGAGGACTCAGCGTATAGCTCATAGACAAATTTCTGGTGAAGATAACAAGTCTCCCATCTCCTCACGTGACATCAGAGAATGACCCGCTAGTTCTTCCAGGCTGAACTTATGATAGTGCCGTCTGCATAGATCTGTCCTGATTAAAGTGGATTGCATCTCATTGCACATTATTATTCTACCAGGGCATACCTAACTGGTGAAACTGAGTGGCAGAGGGATAGCTACCTCAGGATAATTACCTCTGTGTACAGTACACTCCAGAGTAAATATAACATTTTTCCAAACCATTATGTCTCTCCTAAATGGAAGTAGGTATTCTGAAATACTCCAACTTTTATTCTGTAGTGGAGGGTTCCCATAGAGAAGTGTTCCAGTACAACTATAAAGGAATAGTTTATGGCAGTTACGCTGAGTAGGTCTTATGCCTCCTTTAAATTCATTACACGGTCCTGCAAACAGAAAGTAAACTGAGGATACCATCAGCGAGTGGAACACCTTTCACATCACCTCTTTGGCACAAAAGCAACACTTTTTGAGGCTGTCCAGAGAACACATCTAGAGACATGAAACAGCAATAGAGCACGACCAGGTTATGCTGTTTTGCAGTTCACTATTAAACCTTTAAGTGCTGACAGTAAAACTCCGCTGCGTGTTCTCTGAATAATAACAACAGGAAGCAAGAGAAGATTCTGAGGCTCCTGGGGAAAGCTTCTCTTTCAAGAGACAGAGATGGGGACAAAGAAGCACAGAGAAAATGTTTTTTCTCAAACTGACAATGCTTTCCTTAATACTCCAACAATGCAAAATTTCAGTTTCTCTAGAATTTTATTTTTTGAAACAGTGAGTTCCTTTTCTTAGCCATTCTCTAAGAAAAATGGATTACTTCTTTCATTAGTAAAGAAAATCAATGATGAGGTTTAGTCAAGTTATTTAGTACATTAGTTTTAATTCATCTAACATCAGCCAGATCAGGAAACTGTGACAATAATCACTGGCATGACAACACCACAGGTGCATCCTGTGTGCTTACTACCATTCTAGGATGGAGCTATGTAACTTGTATGGCTTTCCTATACTTTGTAATGTATACAGAGTAAATTTTATTTATTTCAGTTCCATAGCAATTCCAAAAGCGAGAAGACAAGCAGCAACCTCTTGTCATTACTTGCAACCGCAAAGCTGTTATGTACGAAGATTTGCTTATTTATTTTTACTTTAAGGGACAATCTGTGTTCCAAAGGTTTCAGAGACACATAGAGCAGAAGTGACTGGGACGGTAAACTGAGGCAATGTAGAGGGGCTGTCTTTTATTCAAGGTCTCACAACAAGTCAAAAACATCGCCAATAATATAAGACTTTCCCAATTCAGAACCCAGGACCTACCTGGGTTTTGGAGACTACAGCATTTACAAAAGAGATGTTTATTGTTATGAGTCTTGTAAAAAACCTGCCATTCCATACTATGCAATTATAAGGTGACCAGAGATCACTCTGCATATGTTATCTGTCTGCTGGTAAACATGGTGCCAGCAAGAGATGTTTTTTTAACAGAAGAAAAACTAGGGAATAGCCAGATAAAATGCTAATCTCACATCAAGTATTATTTTAGGATTGCATTAAGGGAGATTAAAAGATCAAAACAATGAAAGTTCTGAATTTCTTACTCCATGACACATTCTAATAATGTGTTTCAGTTTTCTGAGCAACGAAGATCAGAAGGACACCCTCAGAAGACCCCTGATGTCAGATCCTTGCTGAGGGATATTCTAAGCATCTCTGGAACTGATGGTCAAACTGCATTCAGAGCTCACAGGGACATGCCCCTGCCCTGTAAGGTATATTGGACTGCAGGTAACCTCTTGTCACCAACCTCTCAGAGCAAAAATTACAATGACCACTTGCAAAGTAAGGATGTGCAGAAAATGAATGCAGTAAATTTAAGAGGAAGAGTTTTCAAAAGGAAGAATTTTGACTTGCACAAAAGTGCTTAATTTGATCCCATTCAAGGGCTAAAGTGCACTTTGGGTCTTCTTGTTGAGCAAAAGGTAATAATTGAAGTGTTACCCCCAATAATAGTACAATGAACTGCAGACGTTCCTGTACTGTCAGATAATAGTTGAGATGGAAGGAATATTAGTGTGGTTGATGGAAAGGTGCAGCACATTTTCATAGTTCATGGCTTGGTCAGCTACTCTGAAGAGTGAATAAAGTAAGGAACAGCAACACCCAATTCCCTACCCCCCTCCTGCCAGCTGGAATATCTATGGAGGCTGCACTTCCTACTAGCTCCAAAATCCAGGCAAGTTTGAGGAGAGCAAAATCTACCCTCAAGAGCTGCCACAGTTCTCACAATTTATTTCAGTACAAATGCTAAATAAATCCCCTGGAGTAGAGGAGAGCTCTTCAGGATGATGCTGGGGTACAGAATTGTATCCCATGATTTGTATGTTTTTTCTTTCCCTTCAGCACTGATTTTTGCTCAGTGCTATGGTCTGATCGTGGGTCATTAATGGAAGTTTTGAGCTTATATAACTGGGCAATATTGTCTAGGTGATGGAGTGAGTACCTAGTGTATTGATTCACTTAATTTCTCTGCGAGCATTTCCCAAACCTGTATCCTCAGAGGATCTAAGCAGTCTACTGTATCTTTCTATTCTGTTGTTCAAAATGGCAAAAAATGCTTAGCAACTTCATTGTAAGTTTCTGCTATCGAGGAGCTGTTTCTTTTATGTAAAATGTTAATGTGTCAATACTTCATAACTGAGATATGTTGGAGAGGTTTTCTTCCTTTAGCCAGCTATTTAAAATAGCTAGTGATGTGTGATGTGTATTTGTAGAGGCTGTCAGGCAGTGCTATTTTTAATGATACAATATGTCTGTTTTCCTTTACCACACAGGAAGACAGTAATGCTGGACTGCATGTTTTCCCCCCAAATGGGATATCTTTGGCGAACATCAAGACAAGTGACAATACATACACAAGAAAATAGCACAATTTAACAGTCCCTGTCCTAAGCCCCATTGTTTAATTGAAAGAAAGAAAATATTTCATGGTTGATTTTATCAAGGAATTTAATGTCTTACCAACCTTAAACCTACTCCTGCCCTCCCTGAAATCAGTAGCAGATTTGACTGCTTTCAATCAGACCTCAGGCAGTTCACTTATTAGTGTTGTTGCTGTACTGGATTAGAGAGAACAGTCTGCTAATAAGTTAGCATTCTAATACCAATATCAGTGTCACAAAGTAGCAGAGAGAAGCTGTAATTTGTGAGCTGGTTTGTCGTGAGATAGCTGTAGGTGTATGCAGTAGGAGTATAATACAGGCACCAGGACTGTGTTGTGATTCATGTTATAGATCTCAATATAAACGAAGAAGGAAAACACATTAATTAAGAACTAGAGTATGGCTATCCCTTGCAGGAACACACAGAAGTAGAAGAAGAGTGTGCTCTCTCTACCCAGTGGTCTTGGTATCAGCAACTAATGTCCCAAATGTGTTCATAGCCACCCTGCCTTTGCTGTTTAAGATCAGATGCAATGGACAGCTAAGCTCAGCTTTGCCCTTTGCGCACACAAATTTAATCGTTCTGCAATTAAAAAAACATACAGTTGGAAAGACTTCTAGTAAAATGAAACAAAATCCCAGAAGGACATCACTACAAGATGGATGCTAATGTCTGTGGGAACAATAGCGGGCACAGACCAAAGATCTCTCAGTTCTTTCAGTAAAAGGAAAGAGTAGAATCTGGCCATGACATAAAAGCCCTTCAGTGTTGGTTCAAATCCAGCATAAACTGTGATAATGGCAAGGTATATTATGACCTATAGAAAGCAAGTAGGTGCTTGTGACCTGATCAGCTCCTACAAGACTGAGCATTTGCACCACAAACCAGTCTGCTTCCTTCCAATCCCATCCTTAAGGATCGGACAAAAACTGGATAAAAACTGTTCTGGCAGATAAAGAATGAACCTCAGGAGCAACATGACCCATAGCAAAGTACCCTGATTCTGATTGCTGAAGTTTACATACTGCTCCTAATTAATCCCAACTGAACCTCCACTGGCTTCCCTGGAGCTAGAGTACAAATGAGTTTCACCCATTGTATCTAAAAACAATAGCAAAACCAGAAGCCAGATGAGAAATTGCTCCATGTTGGTGGCAAGTAACAAATCAGGGCTCAGAAGAAACCTCCCATAAGAAGCATCCATAGTTACATACCTCCTGAAACACCAACATTGCTGTTTCCTGGCATAGTGATCTGCTTCCGAACAGTGGATTTTCAGGCCATGAACAGCAAAATAAGTCACCAGGATGTTCAAGAATCTGAATATGCATAATATCAGGAGTCAAAACGTTATTATTAAACTTATTACTGATCCACTGTAGCTATGAAACCATAAGATCCTGAAGTCCTATAACTGACTCATCACACAGAATATGGTCATGCTAAACTGTACCTCATCTGACACCATTTTGGATAAGAATATGTCCTATGGATGACAAGGCAACTAAGCATGGCCAACAGCCACAAGGGACTCCTCTCTTTCCTCTCAATTTCTTGGTGTTCAGAGTTACAGGTTTTCATCCAGCTGGTGGGAGAGCAGAGCCCTAGGGCAGAGGTCTTGGCTCAAAGGTGGGAGCTGTAGGACTGTCTTCTGGTCCAGCAAATGAACCATCATGTGCCTGCCCAGTGTCATTAATCTACCTATGTGCAGCCAGGGACCTTGCTGTTATATTCAAATCAAAGTTCCTGTGTGCTGGACACTGTTCAAAAACAGTGAGAGACCTTGCCCAAAGGGCCTTGAAGCCCAAAATAGGAAATCAGCAATATTTCAGTGATGCCTCCACACTCAGTGGAGTCTGTTTCTCTGTTACAGATGACTGTAACTGAGACAGGCTTGTGAAATTGATTTTAAGTGAGAGTTAGGTAAGATGTTTTCATCCTGACACTGTTCCTCACTTAAGATGTGGCCCAAACTGAGTTTTATATAAGAGAAGGTTCTACTATTTTGCCCAGGTCTCCTCACAGCTCAGAAAAGGAAGCTACTTACTGCTTGATTTTCCTTGGGAAGAGCAAGAGCACTTGGTCCAGATGCACAGAGAACACAGGAGCAGACAGCTGCAGGTTTGTGGAAGGTACATACAAGTTGCAATGCACCACAGAGAAATATGTGAATGCATATGCAAACTTCCTTGCAAAATTTCCAGTATCCTCCACCAATATAATTTCACAAGTTAAATTTGCTACTAGTAAGTTGCCAAGTTCATAATGCCTTAGGGTGGTTTGGTACAGACAGTCCCACAACACTAGCTGAACTTCCTTCCAGGGAAATTAATCCCTAACTTTTTAAAAACACCTGATAAGCCTTGGCCCCTGATTTATCTTGCAGAGCTGCAGTATGGTAAACTGCCAGCTGCTAGGGAGCACCATCATACTGCTGCCAAAGCAGAAGGTGAAGAAGCTGCAGTGAAGAATGACCTGCAGTTTGTATTTAATTCCCCTTTTTAGTTTCTGGGCCAGCTCAGAACAGCATTAGGGGTTCAGAGGGGCTGAGAGGAGTATGAGGCAAGATGTGCTGGAGAAGGCATGGAGGATTGTAAGTCCTGGCGCAAGGAGAAAGTGCCGGGGTGGAAAAGAAGGAATGTTTTCACTGCAGAGAAAGGGGAAGAATTGCTGAAACTTTTATGAAAAAGTGAGATTTTTGGCTGCAAATTTTTCGAGAGTAGCATAGATGTATTCAGTCAGTTCCATAGCTTGCAAAGTATCTTCCATGTGTAGCTTTTCCCCACAGAAGGGTGAAAACACTTCACAGTAATAGAGCTACAGAAAAACAATTTAATAACTGACCCAATAAACAGCTTCTGCAATTCTATGTCTATCTTTTCTTTCCTTCTATAACTGCAGAGTTTTCACTTGTGTCTATATAGTAGTAATTTGGTTTACAAACTTCCTTGGCCAGTGAGGAAATCTCAGATGTATTTCCACTTCTAAATGTTTGTGCATCCAAAATTTCTGAATGATGTGCTGCATGACTCCACCTTCCCAGGCCCACTTCCTGTCAATGTGGTTACTAGAGGGAGCAGACATGAGAAACTCAGCAATCACAGGTGCACGCAGCACCGTGAATGTACTTTATACTTAACACAATTGCTTACCAGATCTGATTCTCCAATAGGCAACTTTCCACTTTAGCTATTTTATGTTATTATTCCTTCATAAACGAATTTCTTTCTTTTTATTTCAGTGGGCTTTCGTTATTAATTTCTGTAGAAGAGTGAGCTGACTGCAGTTATGTTCTCTTATTAGATCATCCATTCAACCCACTGCATCTTATAGGATTAGTCAGGAAACGGGAGAGCACACACTATTGGATTTCAGGCTTTGACTCTCTTGGTGCATAGCTCAGATCACTAAAAGGGCCACTGCAACTTAATTACTCACTAAAGTCAAGAAGACAAGTGCTGAGTAGTGATGAACCGCATTTTTCCCAAAGTCCCCACCAGCAGTCAGCATCTACGCAGAAGCACTTTACTGGTTCTTTTTCTGGCAGGGGATAAGCTGCATCACATCATTTTAAGGGCCAAAGTACTTCTGCTTGACATTCCCAAATCTCTTAGCATTCTAAAGAGAGTGAAAACTTAATTTGTCTCAGTAATCTAGCATCAAATTCCCACAACCACCTGTGACCTTCCTTCTATATCCCTCCATAAGTACCTATACACACATAAAACATTTCTTTATAATTGTAAAATTTCTGTGACAGAAGCATTTGTTTTATGCAATATATCTGATGGAGTTGCAGCTCTGGAAATATATTTCTAGCAGCCATTCTTAGACATCTGGACAGTTGTGTAATAGAATAGCTAGCGAATTCAATCCGGATGTGTTTCCATGTGCATTGAACATTTTCTGTGCAAGATGACTAGATCCAAACATATAACTGAGTATTAGATCATAAACAGAGCAAGTGAAATTACTGTCTTTGGATCCTGAAAGCATATTGTCTCCAGGACACTGAAATAGTCAAATTTCTACTGATATGCCCAGTTGTTTCATTGGAATCGTACCAAAGATGAGGCTCCCTTTTCCCCATGCACATAGCATTATCAGTCCCATGGAAAAGCTTATAGGAAGAAGGAGCCTACAAGTTCATTGCCACATCCTAGAGCATTGCACAAAGTTAGGATGAGAGGTGGCATTTCCATCCATACCACTCACACAGGGTCCATGTGAGCTGCTTGTTTTGCCAGCACCTTCTTTCTAACCCAAATTCTTTCCATGACAGAATTAATTTGAGCAGCGACCACCATAATGGAGATACAACACTCTCTGCTGGGAATACCAGTCCTGTCTTAACTCTGCTGAATCCCATAGTCCAACAATAAACAACAGTCTTCACCCCTGTCTTATGCAACCCTGATCTTTGCCTGACCATCAGCAAATTAAATATTTAACACGGTCCCATGCAAATACTAAACCTCATCCTCTCTTCATAGGCATTGAGGATTTACAAACAAGTCACATCCTTTACTCTTATTTTCAATAATTGTCACCTACCTGCAACTCTACTTTCCTCTGGCAGAGGGACAATGATGCTACTCAAACTCCGTATGTAACACTGACTCATGGGAATCACAGCTTTACTTCTAGGCATTTACCAGATTCAGGAAGGAATTATTTTATTTAGTCCTCTAACACCGATCCTAACCCTTACCTTTTTCCTGGCAGAGTGCCCCAGTCATCTTACAAACCACATATTCCACACTGAGCTGCAGAAGCATGAACTTTCACCCTAAGTTTGTGGGCCATTCTGGATTGGTCAATGAATCACTTTAGTGTGGTCTCTGCCTCCCACAATCTTATCAGGAAAACTAATCTGGAGCTTTCCTTGTCGGAGCGAACTCAATATTAGAAAAATGTTGGGTTTTCAGAATAGACTGCTGGGGGAAGGCTGCTGCCTCTGACCTCATATTTCTATTTCTTCTAACCTACATTTCTATTTCCAGATGTTTGTTTTAAAAATGAAGTTAGTGCTCTTCAAAATGTGACAGACGGATTGTACAGAAGTGAAATTTTTCTGTCTAGAGAAGGCTCACCTGTCAAGGCTCATCATCACAAAAGCAGAGAAGATATATCCATGCTGTTGATTAATTGCAGTGCAAAATCTCAGCCCCCACAATCCCTTCAGACATTAGGGGGTTTTTCAGGAAATCCTCAAAATGTTGAGGTTGGTATTCTCATATCAGGATCTAGACTTGCACTCCTACCCTAAAACTGCTCAAATAGTTCAGCCATAGCTGTCTGACAGCTTGTGAAGGGGGGTTATCACCACCTGAATGCAATGCAAGGCTCTTTTTAGAAATTAAGTATCGGAACCATCCTCCTGTTGTTTTGAATCAAGAGGGTTCATTTGAACTACATGATAACATTCCAAGCTTTGGGGGAACATCTTGCAGGATCTTGTTAATAAGTAGAATACTTGCATAAGAGTCATCATCATACAAATCAAAGTTTGAGTAGGATTTTTCCCTCATATAATCACAGCAGACAAACTCCCTCTCTTTTAATTATTCACCAGTCAGTCAAGTCCAGACACAGAGTAATATTTCAGAAAGAACAACTTGTTCTGTGGGCACGAAATCTTTCATGACCTTTACAAGCCCTTGCATGGAATGTCTTGTGGCTATAGATGTTGTTGCCAGAGTCCATTTCTCCACCGTTGTTCACATGAGACTGGGACAGAATTTTTGCAAAATCAAAACCTGCTATCTATGCAAATACATTTATTTGTGCTCCTTTCCCTAAGGACACAGTATTCCAGTGAACAAGCTCATAAACTTTTAAAGAAAGCCCGATGTGGATGGAGCATCCACTGCATCACTACGTGTCATAATGCAGATTCTCAGATGAACAGTAACATTTACTGCTCTGAGGCTATAAGCAGAGTTCTCTGGTCCTCATTATTTCAACCTCAGTCATGTGCCAGGAATGTGCAGTTTTTCCCAAAATAACAACAACAACAAAAAATGTCTAAGCCCTTATGTGCCCAAATAAGGGTCTTAAATATTTATTAGAGTAAAAGTACACCTTACACCACTTCTTAACTACCTACAGGATTTTGAATAAGTACACAGTGCAGCTCAGGACCAATCTAATGCAAACTCTTAATGTCAGAAGAAGATTTACAGCCTGTAAGAATGTCTGTTTCTAATTTACCTTGATGAAATTTGTGCCCGTATTTCCAGTTCCCTATGTTGGAGCAAATATCCGCAAAATGCCCTTAATTTATTAGTAAAAGGAGAAGTAGGATCAATTGATCTATACACTAGCCACATGCAACACTGAGGTACATCTTTCATGTTTCATGTCATCCAGTGCCAAAGGAAATTAAGATTTCAGTAAAAAGAATTGATTTTCTTAAAGAGAAAACCAAATTAACGAAGATGTCTTTATGCAAAACGTGGGAAGATGGAATGATGTTCATTTTAATAAACACACTCAGCTAAGCTGGACGATCTTCAAGAAGGAAGTCTTAAAGGCGCAGGAGCAGGCTGTCCCTGTACGCCACAAGAAGAACGGGCAGAAAAGACGACCGGGCTGGCTGAACGGGGAGCTTTTGCTGGGACTCAGGAAAAAAAGGA
>NW_008825493.1:744415-755211 GCF_000699105.1 Pygoscelis adeliae | reverse complement strand
CCAGGGAAGTGGTTGAGTCACCATCCCTGGAAGTATTTAAAAGACGGGTAGATGAGGCGCTTAGGGACATGGTTTAGTGGGCATGGTGTTGTTGGGTTGATGGTTGGACTCGATGATCTTGGAGGTCTCTTCCAACCTTAATGATTCTATGATTCTATGATTCTATGATTCTAAACCAAAGCTATGTATTAGTTTCCAGCAGTATTCCATAGGAACAAGCTTGAACATGTTAAGATGTAAATAACAGGTGGTTTTGGTTTGTGCCTACCATAGGGAGTATGGCAATCATTCACTGACTTCAATTTCCAGTTGTTCACTCCTGTTGCACACCAAAGGAATATATTCTATCAAACAGGTCAAGATACAAAGCAGTCAAGAAAATCAAAACCACTGACAGTCCGTATAGACAGAAAACAAACTAGCCTCTGCAACAAGGGCAAAATAGTGTATATGCTTAAAATCTGAAAAAGAGAGTTTCTCTGCGAGGACCTTGCAAGAAGAGGTGGAAGAAAACATCTAAGATACATGATATCAGCTGGCCTTGCAAAATTTCATCACGTCGTACTGAAGGTACATAGAAAGCTGAGAAGATTGCAGCTTCAGCAATACTCTCTGGACTTTGAGCCCAAATTTAACTTAAAAATTCAGTTCAGAGATCATCTTGATATATCTTCCAGAAGTACTCCCATCTACTCTACAGTTACACATTAACATTAGTTTCTTATGCAAGTATGATCATGCCAAAGTTAAGCAGGTGATTTTTTTTTTTTTAAACAGTGTTACACATGGAACCTAGAACGTGCACTTGCATATACATATATTTGCACTCTGGTATATGTTAACTCCTGTATAGATATCAGCCATTGCCCTTACAGATAGGAGAGAGTTCCAGTAACCAACAATTAGCAAAGTGTCATATGAAGAGGCAGATAAGTTCAATCACTATTTGAAACTACTCTTTTGCTGTTGAACATCAATCATTTCATAAGTATGGAGTCAACTGGACAACGTAACTTAGCAGAGGGAGCACTCTAAAGACCCTTTCATCTTCATTCAATTTTCAACATTAGGTTCAGCATTGCCTCTGTGTAAAAAAAAAATTCATCCTCCCTTCATCCACAAGGTCAGCAGCCCAGATGCTGCCTGGTGATACTGACAGGGGGATGAGAAGTGACAAGATGAGCTACTAGGTTATATTTCAGCATTAAGAATAATGAAAGACATTTCTACACAAAACAGAATATGATGATAAATATGTCTGTGGGTAGTGGTGAGAAACAGCTGTTCTGTACTGCTAAGTACCTTCATTAGGAGGGTGGATCTCTGTCTTCAGAGCTCATTTGGGAAGGAACTGAACAGTGATTTCAGGAGTTAGCACAGATGTCAACATCCAGGCCCTTTCTAATTCTTCCAGTGAGTCACTCAGTGATGATGGGAAGTCACTTTGGCTCTGAAGGATGAGGAGAGATTGATTTGTGGAGGGTGCCTGAGAAAGCGCACTGAAGTCAGAAGGCCTGCAACAGTTAATAGCAATTGAGATACTATTTGTTCCTTTCCCCACCCCCACTGAGATTTCTTCCCATTTTTCAGAGTCTACGTTTTTTCTTCTTCTTAAGCATGAATTTTCTCACAGGAAAGCAGAAAGAATTAATATCTTGACTAAAGGCAAATGAAAGACCTGACTAAACAGTCTGTGGAAGCAGAGAAAGAAGCACTTCACAAGATAACAGGAGAGAACAGTTCCCCTCCTTGTCACATTGCCCACACCAGGTTTCCCTTTAATTGAGGTGAGAGGCCAGCTTTATAATTCTAATTGTGCTGTAATTATCTGCTGCGTATCTTTAACATCTGCCTGTGCCATAACAATCAATACCAGTTAAGAATTTTTTTTGCCTTTTCCCCCTTCATGTGGCAAGTACCGTTTCTTTTCAGCTTGTGTCGCAGTTCATATTATCTTTGTTGACATCCCAGTTTGTGAGGGAGCCCTCGTCAGTATTATGTTAATCATTTTAGAAGATAAATACACAGTGCTAATCCCTAAAAGACAGGCAAATAAAACACCACTGTGTACCTGGCTATAGCTTTGAACCTGAAATGACAGAGCTATTTTGTCTGAGTGCAATGGCACTGATCTCTCTCTTTCCATAAAATTATGCAACCGTAAATCAAACCAGTGGTTCCATTATTTGAGTGTCCAGCAAACAAAACTGGACATTCTATCCTGGAACCCGAGTGCCTGGTATATGGCCAGATGCGCTAAATGTTTGGTTGCTGGTAGACCATCTGCAAGATATGTCACTATAAATTGATTTATGGGGAATGGAAGCTAAAATTCTCTAGAGATATAGAGTAAGTTAGACTCACAATTTGAGTAGATTTTCCTCCTTAACTACTGCAGTTATACTGAAGATTGCAAGAAAAAACAAACACAGATGTTCCCCAATTTTGGCTAGTGCTTGGTGATGGGCAGAATATAAAAGTCCCAAATCTGCCTTTGGTAAAAGGTCATGAGAACTCTGGGTCCTTGTCCAAGTGTTTGCATGTGACCTCAATAGACCTTCCCCTCTAACCAAGTCTTCTCCCAGCTGATTCTCACCTGGAGAAATAAGCTGAAACATTGAAACAACAAACACAAAGTAGTCTGTATACTTATTATTAGTTTTTATGTTTGGAATTTGCACTTATGCTGTTAACTATGTATGTTATCAGGATTTTTCATATTCTGGAGAAGACAAATAAATGGTATTGGATATTTCATATCCCCAAAGCTTTTTTTTTTTAAAGAACAAATACAAGTTTGAGAGCATTTTATTTTCACTGAAATGAACAGTATCAGAATTAAACTAACTTTTCTGTTGAGGCAAGACACTAGTCTAAACTCTGCTGTCTTGCAATCAATATAGTTCTACTGAAGTCAATTATATTTTATTACACCAGAAACAAAATTGGCTTTTGGGCTTTTTTCCCCCCTTTTGACTTCAAAATAAGTAGGCAGACAAATTCAAGCTACATAACAGTGGTCAACTGTAAACCACATATCATTAAAAGATGGCTTAGCGCAGTGTCCCTCATCATTTGGCGTTCGTTATTCTATATCCAAGGTCAAGTTGTTCACCTGACCAGAAGAATCGGTTTGTGTCTGTTGCCAGGGAGGCACAGGGGAGAGCTGCTCCCCAAGCAAAGGAGAGTTGGGAGCCCAAGGTGACACCAAAGCAGACATGGGGCAGTGGCCTCACCGAACAGAGGTGTGCAGTCCCGTGGCACTTGAACAAGAGCAGGAGCTCAAGGCTGGTGATGCTAACCTGGTTAAGTCACTGAGCCAGTGATCGTCAGACAAATCCATAGCAATAAGGCACATTGAGCTCAAGCTGGAAAGTAAAGTCACAGGTAGGGGTTCATCAGTAAGGTACATGGCCAGGCATGGGCATGGCTGGGATGTAGCTGAAGCCTTCTCCTTAGCCCGTGCCTGATTTACCTTGTGGCTCCAGAGCAAACAAGGGAGCCCCTGACCAGTTATTACACACCTTTTCACAGGAGCGTGATTCAAGATCACACAGCCATGCCGTGAGCCCCTACAGCCAGGCCCCCAGGGTGGGAGGCAAGAGGTCACACCTGGGGCCCTCGCACCTAAATAGCTTCTCCCTGACACTTCAGCAAGGGACAAGTATGAACTCCATATATGTTCAGGTACAGATTTTAGATTGGGATAAAAAGCCAGTCTCTTGAAAAAAATATATACTTTTCACATCTTAAGCAGTGAAATGAAGCAGTGACAATCTCCAAGATTTTTATCTAGAAAACATAACATTTATAATGTCTTTAAAAATTTCCCACGAAGAATATAGATTGCATAAATCAGTATTTACCAGTGAAACCAAAAGTTTTGCTCTAAACTTAACACTGAACTAATATTGTATTACATACTTAGGTATGCCTGTTTTTCACAGGATGAAAGTATTGAAATATTAAAAGGCTCTCCTCAAGATAGTCCTTGCTGAACAAAACCCAAGAAGTTTATCAAGATATATTTCCAGCCAGTGGAGTTTGAAGAAGTTTAAGACAAGGCATCTAGGTTCCTAAATATTTACTTGAATCAAAGCTCTGAACCATGACAGGTAAAAGCATTCAAGAATATAAAAGATATTAAAAAAAAAAAAAACAAAGCCAGTGGGTAAAATATAAAGGGTATGTGACATCCTGTAGTTATCTATGACAGCTTAATAGCATTCCAGGGATATAACAGATACAGCAGAGATTTCTCCAGAACATTAACTCTCAGTCGTACTAGCTCAAAAATAAAATGAATGATCTGATATTGATACTTTACAGAAAAAATTACAGCCTTTTCCTCCCCCATCATAAACATCACATATCTTCCTTACAGGAATATCCTTAACAGCCTCATCCTGTCAAGTACCACTTTTGAAAAGAGATTGCCATAAGGCTGGAATATAGCTCATGTTATCCACCCATACCACAACTCCTGCTTCTGACGTTAACGTTCATGGGAACTAGCCAAAGAGCACAGTAATAGAAGCCCATGAATATGAGAATATATAATAGATTTTTTCTGTTCTGGCTGTCTTTTTGAACCATTCGTTGTTTGAATTTTTGTGGTTATATATTGTTTTCCTATGTTAGGAGAATGAGATGACAATTCCTTTAATGTATTTCTTCATCCTCACACAAAACTAGCTTGACAAGTTAGCTAACTTAACGAAAGCTAACTTGAAGGTAAGAATGGAAATGGTGGCATTCCTAAAGAAGTGTGGGTGGGGAGGAAATCTTTTCCCTAAGTAGTTGACTTCAAAATAAGTCTTCAATAGCTCTTCTCTACAGTGAAATATGCGCCTTCATAACTTTGTGTACCTCTCTGTTAAATGCTAACCTAGAAACACACACCAACAAAACCATACTGGTTCTCCCACAATTGTATGTTAATATCTATATGCTCCAACTAAAATATGAAAAATTCTGAAGAGAAAGTATCAAAGTATTTACATTCATTACATTCACCACTGCCAGAAACTGCAATTTCAAAATTGCTGAATAGAATTTAGTAAGAGAAACAAAACCAGGTACAGCCAATTCAGAAATAAGCAAGCTCTCTAACTGCCTTTTTTAAATACTAAGTCATAAACCATCAGAAATAAAATATAGTTGCACAGATCATATCATTTAGGAAACCTGGTTATGAGAGGGTGCAGGAAGCAAAAAAAACTTTGTGAAAAACACTGCACAGGTAAAGGCAGTACTGCAGATACAGCCAGACTTAATTAAACACTTCAAGGGGTAAAACATTCTGAGCACAGGCTTAGTGTTAAATGCATGATTCTTGTGAGAAGCTGCAGGTGACAAAATACAGCACGGCAGTAAATTGTGACTCTAAGAGGAGAGGGACTTTACTCATTAATAATTTTGATCATTACCACTGTTGCTATTTTTTATAATAAGCAGCATCTATAAAAGTGAGCAACATCAGGCTAAGTGAGATCCGTGCACAGTAGACTACTGCCCCTGCATCCCTAGGAGCACATTGCTGCCCAGCCTCCAAGATGGAAATGGTCCGAAACAGGTGGCCTCTCGTGCAGTGTGCTAACAGCAGTATTGGCTTCCGCTTAGGTCAGACTTTTAGAGGCAGGAGAAATTCCTGAGAAGGTTAAAGATTTATTTCAGGCTGCTTATATCAATTGGCTTCCTTAGGAAGAAACCTGCTGGAAGGTTTCTCCTGAGCTGCTTCCCTCAGAACCGGCCTCTCTGGAGGCTGTTGCCCAAATTCAGGATTTACACAGAAAAACTCCATGGACGACGGCTGAGGAGCTCTTTAGCTTCAGTTTAGTGCCAGGCCTGCTGTTGCCACCACCAGCTCCCACTGCCTACTCCTGGCCATCCAAAATTGACAATTTCAAGAATTAAACCTAAAATCTTAGTGTTACAAAATTGCTTCAGAGAGAATTGTCATCAACTCAGTGGGAGCTAGTGAAGGCAAAGAGTCATTCTAGTCACCACACAGACTTCTCCAGGAGGCTGTGGTCTGTATAGTTAATTCATCACACAGAAAGCAAGGGCGTAATTAACATGTCTTACATAAAGAGCAGTTGAGAACGGGAAGATTTGGTCCTGGCTACAATTCCCTATCTGTTTCCTGACGCACCAGTGCTATTATTTGTCCTCTCGTTACTTACTCTTACCAAATGCTAAAACCTCCCAGCCTTTTCTTTGCTGATAACTTATCATTACTGGCAATTGGCCACAAGGTTAAAAATATCCAGTGGCAGCACTCCATGCTGTTTTCAGAAAAAAAACTCCTTAAAAAAATAATAGAGTGAAACACTGTAAAATTCCTTCTTTTGTGTATTTGACATGAAGCCCAGTGACACTTCAGGGTCAGAGGCATAGTTAGCTGGCACAGGAACTATCACAGACATCCACAGAAATACTGCACTAAAACGTCTAAAGATCATCAATTATTACACCATTTAAAATAAGTCATTTTTACTATAAAGACATTAGGAGTTCATTGATCCCTCCCATTCCTGTCTGAATCCCAATAATGCTGTCTTCCTTGATTTATTAAAAGGAACTAAGAGTTCATCTAAATCACTGCAAATCTCTGTAGTTCACCACTGAGATATTTGGGAATTTTGATCTGTAGGAGGAGGTTTCACTTTTCCACTGAAGAAACCTCTTCTATATCCACTCTTTAATGCTGGGCAGTTAAGTACTTTATGCAGAGCCTACCTGATAGCAGCATAACTCCTAAGAATTAATTATTGGAAGTCTATTAATTAATTCATTCACAGAATTAAATGAAGAGGCTGATGATATGATATTACTAAGAAATCCCAAAAGAGATTTTGGTCAGGTACTTTACACATTACTCTTGGTGAAGCACAGACCTTATCAGGAAAATACCATATGATCTCATATGCTTCTCCTACAAGAGTGAAGTTCACTTTTCTAAAGAGACCAGACTGAAATAACCAAGAAAGAACACTAAATAGCCAAGAAAGAACACTCCATTCCCTGGCCAATACACTGGACATGCATAGAGAGGAGCAATGGAGAATATAAGGAGGAACTTATTGTCTGCTAGGGAAGAAATTACTGACAAAGCACTACCTTCCCAAATATTCAGCACTAAATAACTTTCACTGGAAAAAGAACGAAGAAACCAACCTCACAACAGTCAACAACAGAATATTTAGAGAGCTAAAACTACTTTGTGAACAGGGCTGTATAGAACTACTAACTTGTTTAAAATGCAGTTGTAATGAGGGCCACTCACCTTCTCATGGGCACATAAGGGCATGAAAACAGCAGAGATGGTCCAAGGTGGAAAGTCACCTACCCCAGGCATAGGGCCAGAGTACATCTATGTCCTGGAGGCAATGGCAAGAATTTCCTGAGGCAAGCCTTTCACCTGGGTACATGGAGAAAGGCATCACCCTGTTATTCAAAGGAATCTTTTCTCTAGGCACACTTTTCTTTTTTTAATTTTGTTTTCCTCAAAATTGCATTCTCTATCCCAATTTAAGAAAAGAAGTTTGATTTGTTTTTTCATGATCATTGTCAAAAATATTATTCAGGTAGTTATCATACTTAAAAATAAACTTTAATGTTGTATATTTGGAAATTAAAAAAAAGAACACCTTGAATAGCAGTAATTTTTACTACTACTTTTTCAATCAATCCTGTTGTTTAGTGAAACCACTGCAAGACACAGAAAAAGATGTAAAATACCCTTCTTCCAGCTTACCAACCTCCTGAGTATCTCTCTTCCCAAAATGGGAAAGGACTAGAGCTTATGCTAAATAGAAGTACACTGCTGTATCATCTTAAGAGCACACAGCTGAAAAAAGGCCAGTCTTCTTAAGCAACTTCAGCTCTCACAGTACGTCAAGCAAACCTGAGAAAGAGAAGATAAAAATAAACCACCGCCAATATAATGAACAGTGAATGCCTGAGGTTAGGGTAATCAGTAGTTATTGCTATGTGTTTCTGGAATGAAAAATCCCCAGAGATGATAGGACAGATAACAGAGGCCAGACCACTGTAAGTCATCTCATGCTCACCCATGGCTGCCACCAGAATACAGGGAATAAGGAACCTAAGTCCAGCTCTAGGATCCATACTACCGCTTCACAGTACCTCCACACATTACCACATTACTGCATGTATTATTGTATATACATGCACATATATTTACAATTTGCAGGTCCAGGTCTGGACACAGAAATGACAATTCTTCAAAGAAGGACAAGAGGAAAAAAAACTTTCTTCCAAACACTGAAAGTCATTTACTTGAATCTTTCATTTCTTTTTTATAAATTAGCATTTTGAGAATAAGGCACAAAATGTGTCGTGATTTTGAAGGGCTTACTTATCTCTGATGTGGTCTTTCATACGGAAATCAGACAGTATTTCTTCCCTTGAACAAACCCCATGTTCGGTTTATACGAAAATCAAGATTTCCATGCCCCTAAGAAATGTAACCCCCCATTCATTTCCAAACTCATTTTGAAGTACAACCCAAATTCTGGCAATTAAGTGATTGACCCACTGCCACCTACCATCTATGCAAATACACCCAGCTTTGGCAAGCCTTTGTCGCCTGCTCTTCCAGGATTTCTGCATGTTGTTTAGACAGAAGTTCACTCAAAATGGTTGCTACAAATCAGCAGTGCACAGCTGGTGTTTTCTGTGTTTTTGCTAAACCATATCTGGAATTCCCAAAGTTTTTGGCTTTCCACATATTGGGAAGATAAAATACTGATTTAACAGCCCAGCTAACTGGAAACAGCCCAGAATCGCCCAAAACATTCATTTCTGTGAGAAGAATGAATAATCAGCAACACATCAGAACAGATAAGCATTATCCATGCCAAACTTCGCAGAATTCACATTTGCTCAGCACCTAAAATTTGACAAATACCTACCCTAACATCCTGATCCAGATGAGCATTAAACAATTGTGAGCTGAAGATGTTGCTTCTAAAAATTCATGTTAATGCTTCAGTTGAGTAATACAATGCACATTTCAAAATAATCCTTTTGTCTCATTGTTACAATGCATATAAACCACAATGTAATTTTCACTCAAAGTATTTTAGGTTTTTTTTCCTTCTTTTCCTATGAACATTCATATCAGAGATTTTCTAGCATTTGATTATTTGCTAAAGTTTAGAGTCTGGAACTGACGTATGAACACATTTGGGAGAAGGACCAGCACAGGGATATTCACATGGAAACAAATATGGATCCACTTCTGCCAGTCAATGTCCTCTCCAAACAGAACAGTAATAAGTGACCTGGGGAAGCAGTTCCATGGCACTAAGAGCAAGGCATAGGAAACAATTTAAGGACTAGTCAGCCTAGTTTTAATTAAGATGTTGACTTTCAGTTTCCCCTGTTACCGTAAGTAGGCAGATGAAAAACTCTCTAAGACTCAATTTGGAGTTTTAGAAAGCAGGCATTCTTTATTGCGGCGCTGGGCACACAGGGGATCGCTCCACCTAGTGTGCGCACCGGGCTGCTCAACTATGGGAGTTATGTACAATCAGAATATACATATTCATTAAATCTCTAAGAAATGATTAGCATATTCATGTTATTTCTTGGAACTCATTAACATATGCAAAAGTCTTTAATGCATGCGCTCTTTTGTTCATTGGTGGTCTTCCAGGGTCCTCTGGTGGTCATCGATAGTCTTCCTCACTGTGTCCACTAATTGAACTCAGTCTTTTCACCTAGTTGCAGTAGCTGATTTCAGCATAACTTTCTTATTCATTCCACCCCTGTACACAGAGCTTCAAGGATTACTTTTATCTATGGAATGTCCAGTCTGCAGAACATTTAGTTACTTCACTTCGACAAAGAAAACCGTATGTCTCCTTAGTATTTCGGTATCACCCCGGTAGTATCAGGGAGCAGCGAGGGCCAGGGAAATGGAGCCAGAAGTTGCTGGTGACCGCAGCACAGGACACGTCCTTACTGCCTGGGCACAGTCCCACAGGGTCTGAATACATCAGACAGACCTGAGGACTGGTAAAAGGACCCTTCAATAGCCCCAGGCACAGAAAGTGATGAATGAGGTCCAGAGTCCAACCAGGGGCTCAAGTCAGGAGCAAAAGAAGACAGGGCCAGAGATAAAGCTACAACATACAACCAAGGGGTTCATCCAAGAGACGAGCTACCTGCACTACATGGCAAAGGCCCAGCCAGGAGGCAGAGCAAAAGGCAGGCAAACCTAAAACATAGCTCAGGAAGGGACCAAAGGCCCCAGACTGAGCTTAAAAGAGGCATTAATGGGTGTGGGTGGAGGCCCCAGGTGAGGTTGCTCAGAGCCAATAAAGTCTGTTAGTGCCCTGAGGGCCCTGACGAGAACTGGACAATGTCTCTGTTAAGGACCTTCCCCTGTACCAATCATCCACACGGCAGCAGATGAGCTTCATCTTATTTTAGGAATACTTTTATAGATCATATGGTTGCTTACATATTATACACAGATAATAGCATCAAGACCCTATTGTGATTAATAAAAGCTTTTGCCATTTGCTTCAGTGAAGTCAGGATTTCACTTAATATGTAGTCAGTGCACTGTTTGGGGACATGAGCCAGAGCAGAGCTTCAAAAATGAGGACCTGCACAAGCCTTTGATTTTGCAGAGATGCATGTGAGTTAAAACCATCAGTTCTACCAATATGAAGCTGTACTGGGTTTGTGTGGCAAGGTTTTGGTAGCGGGGGGGCTACAGGGGTGGCTTCTGTGAGAAGCTGCTAGAAGCCTCTCCCATG
>NW_008825493.1:738719-743920 GCF_000699105.1 Pygoscelis adeliae | reverse complement strand
CCGACGCTGGAGCAGTTTGTGAAGAACTGCAGCCTGTGGGAAGGACTCACATTGGAGAAGTTTGTGGAGAGCTGTCTCTCATGGGAGGGACCCCACGCTGGAACAGGGGAAGAGTGTGAGGAGGAAGGAGTGGCAGAGACAACGTGTGATGAACTGACTGCAACCCCCACTCCCCGTCCCTCTGTGCTGCTCAGGGGGGGAAGGAAGTTGAGAAAATCAGGATTGAAGTTGAGCCCAGGAAGAAGGGAGGGGTGGGGGGAAGGTGTTTTTAAGATTTTTTTTATGATTTCTCGTTACCATACTCTGATTTGATTGGTAATAAATTAAATTAATTTCCCCAAGTCGCAGTAATTGGTGAGTGATCTCTCCCTGTCCTTATCTCAACCCACAAGCCTTTTGTTATATTTTCTCTCCCCTGCCCAGCTGAGGAGGGGAGTGATAGAGTGGCTTTGGTGGGCACCTGGTGTCCAGCCAGGGTCAATCCTCCACAGAAGCTTATGATTAAAAGCAATTTTTGTGTGCTGTCATCAAAACCTATGTGTTAGGGGCTACATACATTCATCTTCTGTGATGGTAGAGATCTCAGAGAACCAAATACTTACATACAATGGCTTTGGCTTAAAGCATTAATGTTGGAGCCCTTTATTTCCAGGTGGATGCATTCTCTCCATTTCCATTTTCACAGGACACACTGGATGCTGGAAGGACTGTCGCTCACCATACATCGCAAACATCCCCAGACGTCATCCAGGATAACACAAAGGCAAGTAAAACAACAATGTAGCTCTATGAGGCTTTTTTTCTGAGTGCTTTATTTAAGAGCATTAGCTACAAGTGAGCTAACACACATCAGCAATCTAGCAGCTGCCACCAAGTGACCGAGAAAGCCAGTACATGTAACGATCTGTCCCTGGTAGAGAACACTTTCTTGCATTTGTACACATCAGCAGCATTACACTGACTAAATGCATACAGATGTCTAAAGACTCAGTGTAAACTGCACTTGATCACGTATTGTACAATAAAAATAAAAGCCATCCTTTTCCTTGTATTTCATTTGCGTCTAACAATTGCAGAGCTGAAGGACGATAAATGTGTTGCAGAGCTAAACTGTTGTTGCTGAATTTGAAATGTTGATGTTTGACCCTGTGGAATATAAATTAATTCTAAAGCACTGGGATGAAGGACATATTAAATGAGAAAGCTCTAGCAGGAAAAGCTAGGCACTGTGTACGCTCAGGTATGTCTGAGGTGTCTGGAATCATTCCATGATTCTTTAGTTTTCTGGTGAATTTCTGAGAACGAGTACATTTTTCTTCTCTTCTCCCCCCCCGCCCCCAATCAACTTCATTTGTTGTTAAATATTACTCAAATCTCTGTACAGCCCCATAGCAGTTCAAGCCACCCTTTGGTAGCCTTCAGAAATCTCTGAAACAAACACATTCAGATCAGCTTTCTGCAGTATGAATGTTTAATCCTAGACCCATCAAATTCAGCAGCAAAATTCTAGCTGCTTTCTATAGTATTGAATGGAAATAGTCTGAAGTCAATGGAAAATTTCTACTTACTCCAACAAGGTAGGATTCTAATACAATAGCCAACAATTCTAATACAATAGAAATTATTAATACACTATGAAGTTTCTCACCTTTAGGCTCACTCTTTGCAACAAAGAAAGACTGCTAGTGTTCACACAGCATTTTTAGCATCAGTTAATTATCATCTATAACAGGGGGGAGTCCTGGGCAGGACTGGGGTAGGTGGGATGGACATCTGACAGGAGCCTGATTTGTCCAGCCTTAGGAAGAGAAGGCTCAGGGAGACCTTGTTGCTCCTCTACAACTGCCTGATGGGAGGGAGTACAGAAGACGGTCAGACTCTTCAGTTGCACGGTGGGTGGAGGAGAGGCAATAAGCACAAGCTGGAACTTAGGAAACTTCCATTTGAAAAAAATTTTACTGTCAAGAGCAGTCAAATACTGGTCCAGAAAGGTTGTGGGATTGAACCTGTTTTGAGCAGGGGTTTGGACTAGAAACCTCCAGAAGTTACTTCCAGCCCTGGCAATTCTCTGCAGCTTCACCAACATGAGCCGCCACTACAGATCTAGAAACACTTTCAGACTAGTCAAATTGGGGTCGTGCTCATTTGACCAGAAAAAGGAAGCCAGAAGGAAGATGTAGAGAGAAGAAAAATGCCTGAAGTGAGAAGAGAATTTCCTCAGACCAGGAAGGAAGAGTAAGAAAAATGGTGCAGAGTTCTTTATACATGAAAGATGAGCTTCTCACTTCACATCTCACCACCAATGAGCCACCCTTGCCTCTGTCTTCAGGAAACTTACTCCAATTCATGCTGATGTAGCTAGAAATTGCATCTAGTCTAGAGAATTTCCCAAACTTTTCCATAAAGCATCACCCCCACAGCATGCCACTGGCACTTTGCCTTAGCAGTGTTCAGCACTTCAGGTCTCACTGTAAAGCTTATGCATGCCATAATTTTGATGCCTGTATTTGTAATTCTGTCCCAGGTAACACTTAGAAGGCACTGCTACACTCAGAAAAAAATTTTTAAGGCACTATATATGTATTTTTGCCAAGGACATCTGAAATTTTACAAGGTGCTTATTCTTCCAGAAGTGTCTGATCCTTTCATTTATTTCCTACCTGAAATCATAATCATCCCAAGGTGCATAATCATCCCTGCAGCAACCAATTGATTTCATAGATTATTCTTTCAGTTGAGGAATAAGCAGAAGGAGATGATGAAACCTGCAGGAAAAAAAAAAAACATCCTTGAAAACTTTCCCCCCATCTCAAGCTAAAAAACAGAACATCAGGCAAACTATTTATGTAACGATTTCCAAACTTCTTTTGAGAAACAAGTAGACAAATGATAGTCCTAATCTGGCAAAGTAATGAAGTATCTGGACAAGCTGAGGATCGTGAATGTTGCTAAGTAGATGATGCTCTGAACTGAGGCCAATGTTGAGCTACACTGTGTCCTCTCCTTGCCTGATTTTCATTGACCAAAAGACTCCTTCCTGCATGGCAGATGTATCAGGAGAGCTAAGTAGGCTTCATGGGTACGACCAACTGGTGTATGTCACCCACAAGTGGAAAGTTAGCATAACTCCATGTAGCACTGCCATCCCCCACAGCAGCTGAGTTAGGCCAGTCCTAACATCTCCAGAATGCTATTTAACCCAACACCCTATGGGAATACAGTTGGATCATAGCCCCCTCTACACATCTGCATCAGGTAATGGAGGCACCTGAAGTACAGTCTCTTCCCCTATTACCTCCCTTCTCTTGCTCTCCTGCTTCCCAGAGTAAGATAGCACACTCTCTTATTAGATACCGTCCTGCTCATTACACTGACTGAATCAGAAATATAAAGAGTAGGTGCTTCATAGTGACAGCCTAACACAATGGCTCTTAATCTTATATGCGCCACAGCCACTTTCACACAAGGTCAATTGCACCTATAATTAATTTACACAAGTCAAACCCTCAGCTGCCACCTTACACAGCCTTGCAAATGCACAGGCTGCACAAAATGGTATTGGTAATTAATTTGTCAAGCAAATGCTAGGGAAGAACAACACTGGTAATTTATACCATAGATATTCAAATGAAACATCTTGCCTGAGTAATTTAATGTCAGAAAGTAGAACAGCGGCAAAGCAGAACAAAGAATTGGAGTCTTCCACCAGACATTACTGTAATGTGTTATGAGCCAAATTCAGACACAGTAAAAACACATGTTCCTTCACTGAACTAATCTCGCCAGATTTTGGGATTAAAAATGGTTGTGAAATTATACATGCACATCCTATGTACAGAGACTCTGCAATGACAGAGGATGCTAGAATTCAACCAGAAAAGATCTGTATGGAAAACACTGTATGTTATCCCGAAAGGAAAGATATAGATCAACTATTGCAAATACATGTTGCATACTAGTTCTTTGCAAAAAAAGCAGGGCTGGTCACCCCACACCCTCCTTATTTTTCTCCTCACTCTACCACCCTTAGTACTGTCAGAGGTATTGGGACCCTTATCATTTGTTACCAGCAGTCCTCTCCACAACAGAACTAGTTGGTTGTAGTTGTTGTTGTTATTATTGTTACTTTTTTTGTGTGTAAAATAGAATTTCACTTTTAAAAAATGCTAGTTGGGTGATACTGCAGTGTTTTGCCAGGGTATCTTGGATTCAGTGGACTTTAAGCAAACCAAAAGTGGGATTCCCTGGCTTCATGACTATGCAATGGGCTTCATAGTCACTGACCTGGGACACACCGTAAGATAGAATGACCTAGCCTTGGAAATACCTGCAGTCCTGCCAGAGTACTGTGTCTGAAAGCCCTAGAAGCTTCAATTTCAACTGGGGCAGCACCTCATCTCTGCTGCAGCAAGCTTGGGAACCTTGGTGAGAATTACAGAATTTCTGATCTTGGATAAAAATTGATCTCAAAACCTGGTGTTCCAGAGTCCCGCCCTGCAAAAGGACTTCCTAAAGACTTCCACAAATACCTGTCAGAGGTCTGGGCCAGCTGACTTAAAGAAACTAAAATTACTCAGTCCAGAATCCCACACGATCTTTCTTGGTTTCCATTGCCTGGAAAGCTCTCGCCTTAGCAGTCAAGCAGCAGGGGAGAAGGAGGAATTCTTCCTCATGGCAGAAGGGAAAGCTTTTCAAACCTTGCTGACAGTAGGAAAACCTTTTATAATATAAACTGTGATATATATTTCGTTAGATGTATTCATAATAGAGGATGGGACAAACTGCACCTCTATGTAAAAAGAGGAAGGGTTAATTGATGGTACAAAAGAGTTGCTTCTTTTTCTGTGAGTGTCACCAGTTAGGATACTATAACCACGTGAAATAGGCCTTCTCAGCATCAAGATGATCCATTTTCCTGGCTTGTGTGTCTTAGGATGATTCAGTGTGGTAAACCACTGTATTTCTGAATGAGTGCTGATAGAGCAAGCAAAACTCTTTTACTTAATTAGGAGGGCATACATGTCATCCATAAGTACTTAGAATCATAGAATCATTAAGGTTGGAAGAGACCTCCAAGATCATCGAGTCCAACCATCAACCCAACACCACCATGCCCACTAAACCATGTCCCTAAGCGCCTCATCTACCCGTCTTTTAAATACCTCCAGGGATGGTGACTCAACCACTTCCCTGGGCAGCCT
>NW_008825493.1:719455-736039 GCF_000699105.1 Pygoscelis adeliae | reverse complement strand
GTTTCTGTGATGGCGACTAAGTCATACCTCTCCCGCTGCACAATGGCTTCCAGCTCCTCCTGCTTGCCGCCCATGCTGCGTGCATTGGTGTAGATGCACTTGAGCTGGGCTATCGATTTCGCCCCAGCATTGGCATGCCACCCCTAGGCTGATCTCTAGTGGGCCTGGTTTTATCCCCTTCCCCCTTCAAACCTAGTTTAAAGCCCTCTCAATGAGCCCTGCCAATTCATGAGCAATGATCCTTTTCCCCCTATGAGGAATGTACTTAATACATTCTCAGTTTTTAATGCCACTAAACTTTTTCTCCCTTTTCCTCCATTAGGCATTTTCTTCTTTATGGGTTTTGGTGGAGTTTTTTTCATAAAAATTATGAGTGGAGGCTTGCTACTGCTGAATGTTATTGAACCTAAGCAGTCAATGACCTCTTTAGGTCTTGCCATTACTAACTATACTTCAGTGGAGATAACAAAATCCATAAGTATGAAAAGAAAAAATGAAATCTTTCAAACATCCAAAATAAAGCTGCTTGCAGAAATGGGTATTTTTTCTAAACTCATACTAGTAGAGCCTTACAAGATAGAGACACCAACACATGTTAGCGCTAACATTTTTGGTGAACAGTAAACTGGCCAAGACATAGGATCAATTATTCCAAAACAACTACACAAAAAACTAGCTGTCTGTCTAGTCAAGAATCCTTGAAGGGAAGTAGGTCCTTTGGGGAAAATATGAAAGAAAAGAAGGATAATTTGGAAACAGCCTGGCCACTGTTAAAAGTTCTTTCTATTTCCTTTCAATTTAGTTGTAACCCAATGCTTAAGAGTTTTCATGTATATATAATTTTATTCTATTTCATGTAAATGAGGATTTTCCAATAATCAATATTAATTCTGTATCCTTTTTTGACTTCTTGGGGATACTTTTTGGCAGCAATGTTTTCCACAGGTTTTCTATGCTTAGTAGAAATAAATAAACTCCCACCAATACTAATACTTCTGTCATAATCTTACATAATCCCGGTCTTTCCCCATGTCCAGTTTTTCATTATACCTTGATTTTATACTCCATAATTCATCCACAAACAGCAATAATCATTTCCATAACATCATCCCTTCCAACATGAAACTCATTGCAATAAGGCACAAAGCAATTATAACAGCAAACAATGTGTTGTACATTCATATAGTGATGAATCAAGACCAGACCAGCAAAACTTGTTACTAGTCTTGAAAAAACTTTTGTTAATATAGCTCTGATTGTGGAATTTGCTTCCTGATTTTTGACACATATCATTTTGTAATAATGCATATCACTACTACTACATATTCATCCAGCTGTAATATTTATGAAATATCTCCTACTGAACAGAACATAATAAAACAAATGAAAGAAAGACAGTATGTAGAAGTAAGAAGGAATATTTAAAAAAGGCAGATGGGAAATACACTTCATATAGAGCTGAAAAGTATAAGGTCTTTGAAAAAAGTGAGAGGAGATGAGGGGACCTCCACATACAACTTCTGCAAAAGCATGATTAGTGGCTCTCCTACGTCATAGAAATATCACTGTGCACAGACTGTCGGTCTAGGTGTACTTCAACCATATGAAAAGAGAACAAAAGAGCTATGCCTTGAGCAGCGTGGAGATATGTATGTAAAAGAAAAAAACAACAAACAGAAAACCCACAAGATCAGATAAAACAGAAACATCCTCTGCTGCTTTATAAACAACTCTTGGTCAGATTAGAGTTTTTAGTAAGACAGAGTGGTGAAAATCAGATCTCTGAAAGGCTCATTAAATTCGGAACTGTTCTCCATGAGGTAAAAAAATGAATTGTGGCTATGATGATAGATGCATTTCTTCACCTAAGCCAGGCATGACCATGGTCGGTTTCTGTTAAGAGGCAATTTTGAAATAAATGTAAATGAGAGATTCAGAAAGCTTAATACAAACTAGATATCTCATTGTTTATCCAATTATGAATAAGGAATGCTTGGTAAAACTTATATGTAAAGTAGGCAATATGAGATATAAAAACCAGTTTTTCAGACTTTCCCCACAGAATATTTGTTGACAGTAGGTCACCTTGTTCTGCCAAAGGATAAGTAAAACTGTAAATTGGGCCCAGAAAGCAAGGCAAGGCCAGCTCCAGGCTGTTACTCTGCATTTGTGCAGATTTGTAATAAATGAATGTGAATTCCTGACTCAGTTTCAACTTTACTAATTTAGCAGTAGCTTCTAATAATTTCAGAGGAACTGCTCAGCGGGATTAAACTAACATTGTAACAGTGTTTAATTGATACAAACTAATCCAATCACCTAGTGTGGCAGTCAATGTAACCAATCTAAAAATACAGGATGGGTAAAAGGTAATCATGAGTAACCCATCCAGAGTATTATACTATAACCATAAAACAGTAGACATACCTCATTATTAAAATATCGTTAAACTGTTTGGCCTCTGTTTGGTGCAGGATCAGTCATCAAAGGACTGAACAGAAGTCATATTCCCAGCAAGTGAAAGTATGGGTAGCTTTAAAAGGGAAAAGAGTAGTAGAAAAAGTAGATAGATAGCCTAGCTTCCACAACACAGGTATTGCGGTTGGAGAGGACTGGCTTTGAAATCCCACCTTTTTTATTCATCTCCTGGGAATCCATGAACAAGTCACCTCTTCTCTTGCCTCGGTTTCCTTGTGAGTAAACTGGAACTGGTGCATGTGTGGTGGGAATGTGACAATCCTGATGTGATTGCCAGTTGAAAAGCGTTTCAGAATCTCATAAGGGAATGTTACAGAAGTGCTGCAGTTATAGCCCTTCCCAGGTTTCTATTCACAGGTGTATGAGGGGGAGGACCAACCTGTTATTTGTTTAATGAAAATTATATTTCCTCGCAAGTTGGATTGATACTTTCCCCTCTCAAGAGAGAAAGTTTGAGTCAGTAGCTGTTGGGAAGCTTGAAAATCATATCAGTGGCCATACAAACCAGCTACGTGTCCATTACACTATCACCCAATTAGACATGCAGTACAGGGACTGCCAAATTACCAGTTGGCTAATGCTTCAAAACCAAGGACAAATAGAATATTACAATTCAATAAGGAAAGAGACCATTTCTAAAGCATAGTAATCATACCCTGAACTCCACACAGTAATTGTTTGATGGTTTTCAGCTGTAAAAATATGCTAATAGGATCAATAAACAAAAAGAAAAAAGACTTTGAAACGATGAATACAGATAAAATAGCTCAGTGAAGCAGAGAGATTTCCAAATGTCAGCCAAACATGAGCTAGGAAGCATTGCAGTATCTTTTCTGTACACAAAGAAATAAGCAAGCACGCAGAAACAGACCTTAAAGCTGTACTTACACAGGGAGAGAAACTCAATATTAGTTAGGGGCAAGGATTGTGAGGTTGAAGCAGACAAATCCATACCATCTCATCTCATTTACAGTCACTGGATACTTATTTTTTGACACTTTGGTCAAAAGTCCTGCTATACTTTTAAAAAAGACTGTGGTCTGTGATGGAGGCCATCTTTTCTGGCTGTTGTATTTCGTTATTCATCTGGATAACCTCATTTCATACCTTTTGCTAAAACCTGCAAAACCCAGGATCCATCACTATTTTGGCTGAGTTTTCCCGAGTAATTCTCTCCCTACTTGGAGATCAACAATAAAAACTCCCTCAGCTTTGTTTGGGTTCTCCTCAAACATTGCCTGAAAATACCAAAATGCTATGCATCCATCCTCTCCACCCTCAAGTCATCAACCAATACTACTGACCACATATATCCACACAGATGACATGATATGAGAGTTTATATTCCAAGGCTGAGAAAGAACAAAGGCATAATGTCTGTTGTGGTTCAGTGCAGTGGTTGAAAATTGGTTAGCTTCATCTGATGCGAAAACCTGGCCTATTTAGTCCCTCAGCTGTGAAACTGAAGGCAAGAACCAGAAACGTCATTGCAGCAGATGATTGAAAAACACAGAGCATGCCAAGAGGAGGAGGACAGAAGAAGAAAGGACCTGCTCTTAAATTTTTTGTTGTTTTTTTTTTCACCAGAAAATCAGAGACTGGCCAGGCAATGCTATTGAGCTGTACTAAAGTAACCTCCTGATCCTCACATTCTCCTCAGACCACACTGGCTTGCAGAGTTACTGTACAGGCAGCTACATCTTTCAGAGTATGTAATGGAAAGTTAGCAACACAATAGCTGTGGAGGTGGGTCATTTTTTATTAAGTGGATTTCAAAAGAGGGATGGTTCAAGGAACAATGGCTTGGATGCTTTGCTTAGTGTTGTGTTAGTTTAGTTACACAAACATAGGTTCGTTACTTCAAGTCACAAATCAGAGCTGATGTGAAAAGTGCATAGGTCTTGGTGTGGATAAAAGGCCCATGTAAGTGTCTAGCAGACAACCACTGATGTTGTTCACCTTCTGGAAACTGCAACTTTCTTTTTGATAGAACATAAAACTTGTCTGAAAAGCAATCACAGGTTGAACTGGTGCTTTGAGATGTCCATTGTACTAACATAAAATAGGCTACAAGAAGCTGAAAATTACTACAGAACTGCTGTGAACAAGATCAGATTGTTGGATGGGTCCCATTCGACATGGGGAAAGGGGTCACATACTGCATGGAATCACAAAGGTTTCAATTGTGAGGACTTCAGAAAGGGGCAGCACTTCAGAGATATTTGTTCCTTCTCATTCTTGCTTTTTTTTGTGAAAAGAAGGGGAGTTGAGTAGCTGGCCATGTGGAAGTCTGCTCTTATTGCAGAACAGCCTACAAGAGCAACTTCTATGGTGCTAGGACCTGTCACAGATACTCTGCCACGGTCAGGAAGGACACTATCCTTGAAAAGAAAAGAAATAAATTAGTGAAGAAACACTTGTTCAATTATAGGACCAACATAAAGCAGTTTTAAAAATATTATTGACACATGGACTTTTCAGTCTGGCATGCAGCAGAAGATCAAAAAAGGTCATCCTAGTAATCGTCTTCCATCCAACTACTGTACTAGCTACTAGAAAATGTGCTTCTTCACTGTCTCCTCCCTCATTGTCTCATATCAGTCATTTCTGTTTCCTTCACTGTAACACAATCTATGCTGTAGCTCCATATAAGAATGAAACTATTTAATCAAATCATCACTGTTATGTATAATACTGCAAGTATGCACTTCTGCTGTCCTTTTCAAGTTTAAGCTAGACGTACTTCTTTTTTATACTGGCAAGCTCAAAGGAAGAATGCCTCTTAGGGTAACCCTCGTAATTTATATGCAGCACAAATTATAGACAAAAATGAAACCTCAATGTATGCCTCTTTAAAAATGATGAAAATAAGACAACTGCTTGGATCAAATATTAGTACATTATAGAATTTAGCCCCATTACTTAAATCACTGAGGTCCATATGTAATCTTTTATAATCTAGTACAGAATATTTCATATAATTGAAACACTGACAGGAAATCTATGCTTGCTTGCTTTTCTTCTCACTATTTAAATGTTCACCCTGAGAAATCATTCTAAAAACATGAACAGTTTGTCAACTGTACAATATTCTTCTCCTAATATTGCAAAGAGATGACAGCTACATGTAGTTTAATGCTGTAGAGCATAAAAGACTGAAAGGGGAAAGTCAGGTGAACCAGATGAGATCTTTTTGTTAACAGGTTGTATTTGCTTGCTCTCTAGGGCAGGAAATACACGTACTTTCATATTTGTATGTGCCCAGCAAAGATATTCTGGGCCTAAATGTACCTCTAAGGCACTACAGCAGAAAACGCATGTTTTTCAGAACTTGAAAATTAAGTCACTGAATTATACATTGGCTAATTAAATTGTGATTCTTACAAAAGACACTAGGTGAATATTAATTTTTGTATTGCACAAGGTAATCATCAGAAAAAGAGATGATTCGTGTTTGATATTCCACAGCCTCACTTTCACGGGAGTTCAAGAACAGCACAGATCTGAGCTGGCTCTGTTTACCCAGTAAAAGAACATTAAAGGCAGCCTCATGTTCCCTGAGTGACAAACCCAGTGGAAAGAAACATGTTTTACAGATCAGAGACGTCAGAGTCTGAAGCAAGCAAGCATCAGATGTTTCTATACATCACAGCAAAACAGTTTATAATTTCTTGCGAGGCAGGTCACTGGGACTTTTGGAGACCAGTAGTTTGAATGCATGTTTGTGTGTGGGCATGCCCAAGCATGTTTATATAGACATTACAGCTGAGTCACAAATGTGATTAGAAACAAAGACTAAGACAGAGGCACAGTACAACGAATGCACCGTTTGCCTACAGCAAATATATTTCTTCCTCCACTCCATCCTGTATTAGGTTTCCAAAAAAGTTCCTCAGTTTTTTCCAGGCAAGATTGCTGTCATAGGCAACATACCAGCCAAAGCCAGAACAGATATGCCTCAGAAAGGAAACACCTTCACTGCCAGCTGTAAATAGAAAACACTGTGAGACTAGGTTTGCCAGATGCATCTAACCTTACTTTAAAATTAGAGAAAAACTCAGTAGCAGAGATCAGATAAACTGCAAGAGGGAATAGTTGATTTACGAGTTTCACTCTCATCTAGCTTTTGTTAATGATTCCTTGACTAATATAAAAAGGAACATCTCAAGCACTGCACAAACTACCTCTATGCAGCGATTTTATAGCATACAAATCTCACATGCTCAGTTTGGCCCTCCAACCCTACTTTATAGCTGTCTGCACAGATAAATGGATAGTTTATAGATATCCATACTTCAAGGGCTCTGATTTTTTACCATTTAACTGGAGTTCTTCCTATGAAAATGGAGTTATGGGAACCCAGTACTTTGTTAAGCAGCTGCTATGCTTTCCATTTTACTGAGCCAGTCTATCCGATATGCACTCCCAGCCATTCATCTGGTCAGGGCGTTATGAAGACCAAGTGTTTGAAAGGACCTTTCCTTTGCTTAAATCCTTGGCTATTATAGTAGCCATTTCTTTAACTGCCTTTCTCCCTTGAGTAGGAGATGACAGTTTCCCCCACAGCTTCACAGTTGGATATGTCACAGTTTCCAAGGTACTTTCACACTGTTGATGTGACTGACATTTCTTCATGCAGCAGGACTGTGTTCACATGAAGGAAATTTTTTTGGTCCCCAGGATCAGAGAACTTCCTTTTTCTTTTCAGGAATCAATATATTTATTAGCAAAAAAGGCTCCCGGGCTAAAACTTCATCCTTTAATCAGCAGCAATGAACACCAAGGGTGAAAGTTTATCCAAATCCCTGACTATGTGAAGAAACAAACCAGCATGAGCTTCTGGCGCAGAGAGTGCTGAGAAAGCATGCCTTCCAGCTGCATGTTCGGTCTAGTTCCCACAGCAAAGTGTGTGATCCTAAGTGAGGAGCTGTTGTCCCTTCCCTCTGAAACACTCCCAGAGCTCTCAAGTCTCTGAGAGATGCATCTTGCAGCTCTTTGTCACAGGAAAATCCGTCTGTGGCTCATAGGGACTGAAAGTTTGGCCATCTCCACTCTTATGGAACACAAGGCTCTAAATGTTGCTTTACAGGCAGTACTCTTGTAAAGAAGCCAAAGGTTAAACTGCTTTTCAGCCTGAAGACTGTGCACTTGAAATCCAAAGGGTATTTTCCCCTTTTCAGAGAATGCAAGGATAAGGATGTATAGGCGGCAGATTTTGATTATCTGCGTGTAAGTGGTAAAAGACATTGCAGATACAAACTCCACTACCTACACACTTCTGTCTGTCCTTGAAATATGTGTCACTAGGAGAGGTGGAGAAATGTTTACGCATAAAAGCAGTAGAGACAAAGAACACTTTCAGGGCCATGTATCCACACATCTGTGGATTCACACATGACTCCTGAACTGGGAAGAAAGTCAGGTCAGCGTTTATTGAGATGAGGCTTGGTTTGGTTTTGTTTTTTTTAAATACAGTTGAAGTATTGTAGGGACTTTAAATATGATGTTTCATTCAAACCAATTCAATGGCTGTTGTAACAGTGCCGTCTTATATGTAGTGCTAATATGAGTGTTACCCACATGAGCAGAAGCAGAAATCATTCTCCCAGTAGAAAGACCTTGGCAGTGAAGAGCAGCATCAGACAACTTAAAATTCAGCATTGCCTGACAGTAGTCAGCCACGAAAACTAAGATGGTCTAAGATGAAAAAAAAGTTTATATAAAATTTGAGTAAGAGCCTCTAATCATGCAATAGTATGCCATGGAGACACATTTCTTTATGGTCTGAACCGGTGATCAACTTATGCTCTGGACATCTAAAGGGGAGAATGCTTCCTGAACAGTACTGTAGAAATCCTATTCAGAAAACTCTCCATTTTGAGCTTAAAAAAAAAAAAAAAAGGTGATATTTATGGGAAAGTTTAACATTGGGTTAAAATGCAAGGAATAACGATCGGGGCAAAGAACTGGAAAATGGAGCAGGCATGCTTCCTACTGCTCTTCTACTGAATGAATTATCTCACCAGTAGTAACAGACCTGCACAGACAGAAAAAGGTATACCCACGCTGAAACTTTAGCAGTAACAAGCCAGGGAGGCTGGGTCTTGGAGGGATTTCAGCCTCAGTATCACAGAACCCCAACTCAGCTCATTCATTTGGCTTCTCAGGCAGCTATACTTAGCTCTGTGTTACCAGAGCAGGCTCTGCACTGCAATCACAGGGTGCTACAGCTGATACTGCTGGGGACAGTTTATAACAGCGCAGTGGCCTTATAGCTGTGCTGTTTCTGGTATACGGAATAGCTAGATCAGTGCTAATTCATTATCTCTGCATTGCACTGTGATTTCTAGATATACCCTAAAGTTCATGTAGGAGGTCATGCAGGAAATCAAGCGTGGTCTTAAACTGAAGCCAGGTGTCTTGCAACTCATATCAGGGCTTCACCCCCAAAAATAATTTCTCCAGAATACTGCAGATCACTCCACAGACAGTCCATTCAATCTCCTGCCGTTTTCTGACTGAGGAGGCTAAGTATCTGTTCTTCTGCAAGCCTGACAGTACCAAAATCAGCAGCTAGTAGGCAACAGAGATAGTCATGCCTTTGTGCATAGTGTGGATTTAATGCCCATCAATTCCATGTGACAGCTGATCTTCAACTATGTAGATGTTTTCCTGTCACGCTGCCCGTCTTTTACACTTTGACTGCACAAGCCTTGGTTATGGAAAGGATTTGGAGTGTTTTGCAAAATCCCAATAAGGGGAATTGACAAGGGGTTTGAGGACAAAGTTAATTTCTACAGAAACATCCAGGATATGCTTCATTAATACAATTCAAAAAACATGTTGGCAGGGAATGTAATCTCTTATCTGTGTGCATCAGGGGGAGGGGCTAGTAACTGTGCTTGATACTTTGAATTTGGTCTCATTGCCTTCAACCAACTCATTAGCTTCAATTATTCAACAGTACTATGGCAGAGTGGAGGTAAACATCAAACAGGTGAAAATGAACTCCATTTTTTAAAATGAACTTCAATAATTAGAAGCCATTACTGTGCAATGCATAGAAATTAAAAGCACCCAGGAGATGGTGCTGTAAAGTTGTCTCTAAGGACAGGAGGATATAACTATTTTCTGCTATCCAGACCCAATACTCAAGTTTTTAATTGCTAGAATTTTCAGTCCCAAAAGAATATCAGGTCCCTCAAACTAATTATTAGTAAATAGCACATCCCAAGAGGTTCATGCTGTGGAATCATAAAACTGGTGAAAAATGGGAGTGAAAGGGACACCAAGAGGTCATCTAGTCTATTCCCAATTCCACACAGCAGGTATATAACTATATTCCTATAGCAAAGATTCACATAACTCACTTAAACATCTTCAGTGATGGAAAATTCACCGTCTCCATAGGCAGTGCTTCACTCTCCTTATTTTTAGCTTGTGCTAATGTCTAAGCTCAGTCTGCCTCTCTGCAATTCCAGTCTATGTTTCTTTTCTTGCCCAGCATGGGGAAGATTATTACTTTCCTCTTAGCAGCAGCCTTTAAATATATGAAGACTATTGTGATGTCTTCTTTAGTCTAAACAGCCCCACATCTTTCAGCCCTTAAATGGTGGTGAACATGAACATTCAAATTTCAGGAGCTCTGAAAAAGATATAAAGACTTTTAACCTTTTCACTGTATCTCAGATAAAGAATTTAATTTTGTTTTTCACTTTTTTTTTTTTTTTTCAGTACAATAGAATATAGTGAAGAGGATTCCTCCTTCCCAAAAAACAGAGGTGGAAAAGGTATTTGCATGAAGATTTTATAATGCTGCCCTTGATTTTTGAGAGGAAGTTGATAACAGTAAAATAAACCATTGCCTGGTCAGAGCTGCAAGCCAGACTTCACATTCCTCCAAGAGATTTCCCTTGTACAGTCTTCTAGTTTCAAGGAGTTTACAAATTCAGTAAAATTTTCTTGTTCTGATCAGGAAGCCACAGGTCTCCCACATTCTTTTGTACATCAAGACATAATGTTTGAGTCTCATTAGAGCTGACTGGTTAGGAATTGCCAAGTCTTATGAACAGGCAGAAGTACCAGGATATTGTGTACCAGGAATATGCTTTTTGTTTTGCTTATTTGTAAGATATTTCAATTTTCATAAGCAGTGCCTGATACATCTTGTATTTTCTTCACTTCTTTTGCTTCTCTCTGTTCTATTATGTATTTAAGCAGGGGAAAAATACACATTCTTAGTGATACACTTACAAATCTCTCCTGGCAGGTGATTTTATCCTTCTATGCATAAACAAAGAGGTCTCACATTAGGGGTGGTCTTAACCTTGTTTAAGATGTCATAAGAGGCTGCAGGATCTGAGGTCACCAGTTCATGGTGGTTTCATTTTAATGAATGTTCAATACATGTAACCAGACTACATGAACAGGCTTGCATTGTATACACAATACGTTAAACCAGGAGAGTTTACTTAACATTTAGGGGAGTCACACTTAAAACTACTGAGTGAATGAGGAACCCCATGAAATAAGAGTCACACAGTTCCTTCTGTTATATGTCTCCAGGCGATTCATTGATACCAGAGGAGGCATGCTCTGTGTAAATGTCTATAGTATGGATGGGCTGACATTTTAGTCTCTTTTCAAGTCACCCCTGGGAGAATTTTGATTTACTCTTCCAAGACAATGTTGTGCTCTCTAACTATTCTGTGTGTAACACCTCATGGCAACACAACCCTCCAGCATCCATGTGCTTCAATTCAGAGCTTCCTGTTCACTAGGAAGATCGACCAATAGCCAACAGGTTAGACAGGAGAAAACAAACAAACAAAAAAGTCTTTTTTGGAGCAGAAATGATGGCTCTTCAGGGAAGAAGCAGTAATATCTGCCCACAGTTTAAAGAAAAGGGGAATTCAGTTATCCAATGGACAAAACAGCCAAGTCAAAATGCACTGATACCGCATTGCAATATTTGTATCATCCTTATGCAAAGTTCTGCTGATGTTACTCCATGGTAGTGTCACTTACAAAATAAATCTGCAGCCATTATAAAACACAGGTCAGTCCCAGAACATTGTGTCTGTCTCATGGTTTCAGAGATGGATGGTAACACAATTAGAAAGACATAATGATATCTGCCAATGGGATCTCTCCCTTTCCTTTTTTCTTAAAGGGAAATAATTCATATCATTCCCAAAACTGCATTTACTTGTAATTTTCCCAAAATATCCAAGACTGCCTATGTCATTATCAAAACTTGGAGACTGTAATACAGTGACTTCAGTAAAATGTAGATTTCCAGTAGAATATTATTAACAGTTTAGAGACAGATCAAGCCATACTAAGCCTTCTAATACATCACAAAACATTGTTTCCAGAAAACTAAAATTTAAACAGCAGGGTGTAGGTTTAGGTACTCTTTGCTTCACAAGGCGATAATGAAGGGAAAAAAATAAACAAAGGTCTTGAAAGTAATTATATTAGGCCATTACTGACAGGAGGTGAAGAAAGTGCTATGAAACCTGTCAGAAATGACCAACCTAGCAATCAACAAATGTTAGTTGTTTGAAAAAGAGTAAGTGAGGAACAGAGCTATGTATCCAAAGATAAAGACAAGCAAACAAACTATGGCAGTGTATGAGAAAAAAAAATCCATTGCAGCCATGATTTTCCAACAGCAAAGTTTTATCCGAAACCGAACCAGCTCCTTAAACTTGTTTAGTAACAGATAGCAAACACACAAGATGCTGCTAACTTGACTCAGACAATTCTCTCTGGGTGCAAGTACAGGAGCTATACTTGCTATTCTTAAATATGTTCATAGAGTTAAGAAAGCTTCTTATGTTTTTTCAATTGCTCATCCTCAAGATGAAAAGAAACAAGTTATATTAGCTGTCCAATAGTTAAGTTATACAAACATATTTAGTAAACAGATAAAACTCCGTATTTACTTTTACATTTCCAAGGTTAACAGGTGATGAAATATACAATAAACTTCTCCTTTTTCCTTCTCCTTCCCCCACCCAACAACTTTCAGCAAATGTTCCGTGCAAATAAGTTGGTCTGAGTGGTTGAAAACTGTTGCCTCCCATCATTTGAAAAAAATGTCTTAACAGAGAACGTAGCATTGTTGGCTGTACTGGAACTTTTGTGGTACTGTTTTGTAGGTAAAACTACTTTTGGTTTTTTTTAAACCTAAGTAAGTCATACAGATAGGAAATTACAGCCTCAATCACTAAAGCACAGCAAAGTTTTATACAACTGTAAAGCAGGATGTCATAGAGGCAGATGTCCTTTCTAAGAGGAAGTGTTGTGAGCCAGCTGATAAAATTCTTACCTCCAGTTCACTGTCTGGAAGTCATTGTTATGAATCAGGTGAGTCCAAAGTTAAGAGAAAACATGGAAAGAGAGATGTGAAAGCTATGTCATCTCTGAATACCATAAAAAATAAACTACACAGAATTTCTCTGTTTCACATTAAGTAAAACTCAGAACTGAGGTGCATAGAAAAGGAGAAAAAAACCCAACAAAACATGTGAAAAGACGAAGAGAAGAAGCTACATTACCCCTGCTCGATCTTTGTGGCCACTCAAATTGTCTCAGTTTGTAAATTAATCCAGATGCCTCTCTCTCTACAAAGATGCTGAATTCTTGTAAAAGATGCTGAATTCCTATGACAGCACAAATGAAAACATACAAAGAGAAAATTATTTAAGAGTTAATACTACAAATCTATAAAAAAAACTACATTGTTTTTTCACCACTTCTCACAATGCTGAAAGAAGAACTGGACACTGACTTTAACAAGCTCTTTCCTTCTGGAGAGTAAATTTATATTGCCAGCAACCCTGAATATAGGTGTGAAAATCATGGAACTTAATTTTTATTTAAATTTGGAAATGTGGTCATGTGTTCTTGACATCTGGTTGCAGTGATACTGTTCTGCATTTATCAATATATTACTGGATTTCCAATGATTCTCACAAAAGTGTCTGTCAGAAATCTACTGCAACTACACCAGCCCAAAGTACAACGAATAGTAGAAGAGAGTTTAACACTAGATGGCAATATGCCTTTGCAAAATATTTCTCTGAGGTGCCTGTAGATATAGGCAAATATTTTTCCAGCTATTATACTGTTTCTTAGTTCTTGTATAGGTTTAGGCATACAGTTTTTATTTGCTTTGCACTAAAATAAACTTTCCTTTCATGCTATTGCATTTTTCTCATTGTTTGCTTTAAATTAAGTTTAGACAATGCTCTGATCTAGAGCTGACCAAACAGAAGAGATTCACAGTTTAACTGAAAGTATGTTATGAATTATTCACTATTCAGTGTGTGTGTAAAACATGAAGAATCACATAATGAATGTTGACCAATTCTATCATGCTTGGTGAAATGTAAATCCAAAGAAAGCTTATTTGGTGGGCTACCACCTAGCATCTACTGATGCCAATCAGAACATGAACCTAATCACGTAACTATGAAACTCAAGATTCCATTGGGTACCATTTTTCTCCGTTACCTGAAGCATTAATCTTGGTTACCCATTTTGTGCTCATGCCTGAGCATGTAGCCTCTACTGAAGTCCAAGTCAGTTACGCAGGTAGAATAGCCTGGATTGTACTACAGTTATCCAAAGTACTTTGGCTGGCTTACCTGTACGTAGTGTAGGACATTCCCGAGTTCCTTGGAAAGCCCAACACGTTATAAATCAAACCTACAAGCCCACACTTTGTAAAACTAAACCCACAATTATCAACTAAGCTGCTAATTAATGGGTTGCTTGGTTATTTTGAAGAATGATCGGTATTAATCTGTCTCAGCAGTGGCAGCAGCTCAGAAAGGCCTTGGCCAATTCCCTGCATGACTTTAAGCATATCTTCCTTCTACTGGCACTTCTTTTTCTATGAAAATGGGTCCCTGAAGCTGTTACCACTCCCACACACAACTTACTCTCCCTCCCTCCAACTCAGTAAGAAACTGATCCCAAAACAAAACAACAGGGTAACTGCCAGTACCATTTTGCCTGTTCATCGTTTTAGCTATTGCCCTCTGGATAGTTTGTCCCATATTTCTGCAAAAGGCACTTTTACAGCTTTTGTGCTTTATATGGATGTGTCTGTGAAGACAAACATGGACAGCACAGGATTATAGTAGGTAAGAAAATGGGACATCTTTTCAAGGTACTTTGTAGAGGCAGATCAAAATATCTGACAGAACAAGCTCAATGACACTTGTAAATTAAGTGGAAGTCTCCAAAGCATCTCAATTTCTATCACCCTGATATGCAATATTTATTCTCCAAAACATCTCAATTTCTATCACCCTGATATGCAATATTTATTTTAGTTTGAATTACCATCAGAGAAACTGGATATATGACCTAAAGCAAGAATATACAGTTTGCTTCTAGCAACCATATTGACAGTCAATGAAAATTTCACTGATAAAAGTCACATTGGAAATGCCAAGGCAAGCTTTGAAGTGATACCACCATGCAGCCTAGTTAGTATTAATAGGCACAGTGCAGTGACATAAAACCACAGTCTTCCATTGTAGCAGTTCTGACAGTTTCATTCAGAAAATGTTTGTGGCAATATTTAAATCAATCACCAGCCTCTCAAGAAAACACTTGATAAAGAAAGATTTGAAATGTGCCATGAAAGTATACCTACATCCTAGCATAAAATGCTTCACTGGTTAAAATGAATAAGAGCAAAAATAACCAAAAAATCCAAGAATCCAAAGAGACTGAAGAATGATAATAGCATGAGAACAGAATGGAAAGGGGGAAGGATGGGATAATAGTTCTGAAGCAAACAGCTAATTTACTAATTCTTCACTCCTAATTCAGGATTTAAGTACCAAAAACTAAACTATCCACACAGGTAGATGACGCTCATTACCAGCAAGATCCAATATCTATGAGAAATTCCTGGCTTATACTTGACCTCAGCTTGGGTTTTTATAAAGGACTTTTTGTTTTATTCCAATAGAAATAAAAAAGTTATTGAAAGAACATTTCTTCCCTCCCACATATTTGCATTTCAAATCTTGCAGCATTGTGCTAGGGCATGACCAGAAATCATTCCAGCTGAGCAGAACAATTGCTTTAATCATAGTTATTGTAGCCTACCTCAAAGTTAAATATAATTATTAAAATTTAAAGAAAGCAGCAACCCAAACCCCTCAGGTATTCTAAAGTGCGCAAGGACAATAGCTTGATGCTTGATTACACACAGGGAGGTGGTTGTTTGGACTTACGTCAGCACCTGGATGAAACACTTCTGGTTTATGTCCAATCTAGACAGCTGTGATGACAGCTGGCTGGAAGAAAATGTTCTTTTCCTCCAGTACAAGAAATATCTCACCTCCCACTGCCAAAACAACATGATCCTGTCAGTCCCATACAACTCATTATTAAGTCTAAATGACTAGATAGTGTTAGTGGTCTAAAGATCTTTGTCTCCTAGCAATTTGCTACAAACCTTACCTCTTTCCTGCAGTGGCAGTCTGGTTATGTGGTACAGCCGTCCATCACACCCAAGCAAGGTTGCTTGAACCCATTCACGGAATTTGGGAAAAAAGAATAAAGGACTTTTACACTGCACAAACTTCAGGTTTGTGATGCACTGATGGCCTAAGACCAAAATAAGCACCACCACTGTGTGGAATAATGCCAGCAAAATCCCTTTGTTCTGATATTATAGTAATCATCTGTTAAGACACAACTACCAAGCTGCATCTTTAGCACAGGTAGTTTTTTCATCAATCCTGCCGGTCAAAGGGAAGGGGTTTGAAAGGGCCAGTCGAATCTGGCGAGTCAACAAATGGTTACGGGACTGGTGCCACAGCCAGGGGTTCGGCTACTTAGACCATGGGACTCGCTTTGAGAAACCTGGTCTACTGGGGGCTGACGGGGTCCATCTGTCAGAGAAGGGGAAGAGCATCTTCGGTCATAGGCTTACCAAGCTGGTGAAGAGGGCTTTAAACTAGAGATGCTGGGGGAGGGGAACCTCAATCCATCCCACTCCTACCAGTTTGATGCCAGGGCCAGCAATAGATGCCCAGAGCCTGGAGAAGGATCACAGGTCAGCAGGAGAGC
>NW_008825493.1:714207-717157 GCF_000699105.1 Pygoscelis adeliae | reverse complement strand
TGAGAGCAGCCCTGCTGAGAAGGACTTGGGGGTACTGGTGGATGAAAAGCTGGACATGAGCCAGCAATGTGCGCTCGCAGCCCAGAAGGCCAATCGTATCCTGGGCTGCATCAAAAGCAGCATGGCCAGCAGGTTGAGGGAGGTGATTCTGCCCCTCTACTCTCCTCTGGTGAGACCCCACCTGGAGTCCTGTGTCCAGCTCTGGAGCCCTCAGCATAAGAAAGACACGGACCTGTTGGAGCGGGTCCAGAGGAGGATCAGGGGGATGGAACACCTCTCCTATGAAGAAAGGCTGAGAGAGTTGGGGCTGTTCAGCCTAGAGAAGAGAAGGCTTCGGGGAGACCTTCTTGCAGCCTATCAGTACTCAAAGGGGGCTCATAAAAAAGATGGGGGCAAACTTTTTAGCAGGGCCTGTTGCGACAGGACAAGGGGGAATGGCTTTAAACTAAAGGGGGGTAGATTTAGACTAGATATAAAGAAGAAATTTTTTACGCTGAGGGTGGTGAAACACTGGCACAGGTTGCCCAGAGAGGTGGTGGATGCCCCATCCCTGGAAACATTCAAGGTCAGGTTGGACGGGGCTCTGAGCAACCTGATCTAGCAACTATGGCAGGGGGGTTGGACTAGATGACGTTTAAAGGTCCCTTCCAACCCAAACTGTTCTATGATTCTATGATCTTAATCTGCAACTCCTCCATGTCAGTTTTGCTTCTCTTGAGTTATGTATTTTATGATGACAAAGGTGAATCTCATGGAACTGGAGAGAAAGTGCTCACATTTGAGAGGAGGGAGCTTTACAGTCCAGTGAAACTCCAGATGAAGGTTGGGTCTGGAATTTGATCTCTTTTTGCATCAGCACTGGGATCCAGTTTTTTAATAATGGTTTTTCATCAGAACAGGTGAAGGAAATGGATTTAAACATCCTCTTTTTCCTGTATTTTGAAGCCCCTGTAAACCAGTGCAACTCTATAAAAGATAAAGAGCTAATCCAACTCATACCAAATGAGGATCTGGAGCAGCAGATGCACATATCCCAAACACAGCCACAAAATGCAGAAGATCAGAAGGTGCGGAGAAGAACATCAGTGGAAGAACAGCTGTGTAAACCTCAAGGGAAACATATTTGGAATAAGTTCATCAACTTCTGTGCAGTTACTCTATATTTGCATCAGTGTAAGGGAGAAGAAGCTGGCCACTGTGCAAAAAATTACTTTATCTCAGATTGACATCAAGAGTGCAGCTTTGAACCCAAACAGAAGGCAATTGCCTAGGATGCTGAATGGCCTAAGAACGACCACAGCCCCGCTCCTTACAAGTCCCAAAACCAATTGCTGTCTCCTATTTTCTGCTGCCATTTAAGGAAGGATCAGAGAATATGGGGCAGAAAGTGATGTCTCCTGCCAGCGGCAGCAAGAATATCGTGCACAGCTCTTTAGGGCCGCTGTTACCATTTCAGATTACTCTATTTGCAGGGCACAGATGCTCCATTTTGTTCATACTCCTGACACGCCTTGACCCAGCTCCTCAGGACAGCTGAACATGCCCAGTCTTAAAATGGGCTGAAAGAATATTGCATGCCAGCGCTGAAATCATTAACAGAAAGTGTGTATCTGATTGGGGCAGAATTCTTTTTGAGGTGGGGGTAATGTGTCCCTGTGACACAGGCATGGTGACATGACATGCCTTTGTTTTCCTAACATAAAGGACCAAAGAAGTCTATGTTAAGCATTAGCCAAATAAAGGCAGCTGATACCTATCTATTTAGATACTAAGCAAGTGAATTGGAGTTGGAATTTTTTTGTTCTGGCTGTTAGTTTATTGCAGCTGAATGAATGATATCCTCACTTTTCTTTATCGTTTAATCACAGTGTGCAAGCAAGAGACAAACAGGTACACTGTAAACCAGAGGAGATACTGAACTCTATTTAGGGACAGATACAGCTCTGATCTGACTGGGGCTGAGAAAGAAGACATGGAAAAGACATGGAAGTGGACATGGACATCAAAACTGCAAAAGCCACGGAGTCATGACTTCAACACCAGAGGCTGGAATAAGTATCCCACTAGGGGACATTTCAGGGAGGGGGAAGGAGGGGAGGCAGGGTGGGAAGGTTGAAGTCCTCCTACACCTGCCTCCTTCTCTCCCCACTAATTCTACATTGGAGTCATCTCCTAACATGCTTATCAGTGTATCATCTTCAACTGATTCTGATCCTCCTCCACTGCCAATGAAGAAGTAGTATCTCAAACTGCAAGTCCCAATCCTACACTGTGTTTAAATACCAAGCAGATTTAACCCTACACTTAAAAGCTGGGGGAGGGGGTAAGCATCACAGCTTGGAGAAGATTCTTCCTATTGCAGTTTGGGGGTAGAGGGCCGAATTTTGTCCTTTGGATTACTAAGCTTTTAAATACTTAAACCGTGAACCTACTTTAAAGCACTGAAGGACTGTTAATGAAAGCTTACATTCCCTAAACAATGTCAAAGATCCAGCAGCATTTCTTAACACACTGACTTTTCAGATATCACAATATGGGACACAACACAAAGCTGTACTTTTACTTGCTTAATAATACTATGTTTATCACGATCCCATAAATATTTCATCGTTTACTGGTAAGATAAAGGCATATGATCTATACCTCATATATTTTCCTTTGTACTTCCAAGGCAGTGAGGGAGGTTCATTTATTGTCATTATCATTATCTCCTCCTCTTACGCTTTCAACTGTTGTTTTAACACAGGCTGCAGGCATATTAAAGAATCAGTTACCTTGACTTTGAAAGCAGCTATAGTTTTCACACCTCTCACCACCTGCAACAAGGGATTTCTGCAGGCATGAGTTAGATGCCAAGAAAGCTCCGTCTCCTGCTCTCTAGAGTTTCAGTCTCAGGTACGATGGTACATGGCGTAGCACACTGTTTCATTCTCCCTCTATGACCTTCAGC
>NW_008825493.1:663573-714182 GCF_000699105.1 Pygoscelis adeliae | reverse complement strand
AGAGTTAACCAATATGTGATGTACTTTAAAATAACTCCAGCCCTTTATGTGTCTTCCCACAGAATTAGCAGCACCAAGATCAGATCAGAGGAAACAAGTAACAGCTTTTACACTAATATTTTATCACGTCCAAAGTAAGAGTAATTTCACCTTCCTTGTTAAAGAAATCTTACATAAAGTGTGAGGCAATGGGTGCTTGAAAAGAATGAAGTTAAACCTTTCTGCTTCTGTTGTATATCTGCTGTCCCTGCTAGACGTATCTACAGTCTCTGAAGAACCTGAACGGAGCCTTGCAATTCTGAGAACTTGCCTATTTTTTCTTAGTCATATCAGCTGGTCTCATTAAAAACCTTGCCTTGCAGAGCAGTGTATTTTAGGAGTGGCGTCTGATGTCAAGTCCTCTAGAAACAGGAAAACACACAGTCTCTTCAAAGAGATTTTTGAAGTATGACAGCCAGTGGAGGCAGGAAAATGTAGAGCGTGTGAATAGCTTTAATCTGTTGACCCACATCTCCCCCAGGTCCCTCATATTAAAAATATATATATATATATCTTTCTCAGTAAATGTGGGCAGCTTCCCATATTTTTCTATTTCTGCATGAGTGTGTTAGACTTGTCAGGCACAAAAGCAGAAATGACAGATGAACCATCTTGCACCAAGAAAGTCTGACCTCTGAATGTTTCATAGAGGAATCTCTTTAGCTCTGACAGACGTGAAAGATACGACATTGTTACTTCAGGAAAGAGAACTGATCCCTCTGGGCAAGCCCATATCTAATAATTAAGAAGGAAAGTTTTGTTATTTGTGCCTTAAACTAGCTTAAGATTATATAACCTTTTTGCATAGCAACATGATTTTTTTCAGTAATTTCTTTTAAATTTTTACATACAGAGAGCTTTTGATCACTAAGAAATCACCCTCAATTTTTACATACTAATGGGGCTTTCATTAACACATGAATGTGACTGAACATAGACCAATAAGCTTGCAACATCAATCCTGTCTCTTGCAACACTGTCTCTGAGATAGATTTTTTCTTTATTTAAAATATACTGGGGAAATGACAGAAACAACTCTTGATTTATGCACGCTGTAACAATGAGAGTGTTTGCAGCAAGAGAAATTTGAAAATAAAAAAATTACCTAACTGTATAAAATTCTGGTGGATAGTTCTAGAAAACAGTGGCACACGCTTTGCCACTAGAGACATAGTCAATCTACTGTAGAGATGAAAAGTTCATTCGGGTATCTTTATTTTTTTCCAATGAATTTAGGCTTATCCCTGCTCCCGTGCAACAAAACCTTCTGCTGTTTATTCCTCCTACAGACCACAGCCAAATTCAGGGAAAAACCCAGAGGTGCTTTATAAAAGAACAATCGTCAGCACTGCTCCTTCTAGCTTTCTAGTACAAAGTGTTCAGAGAAGACTGTGTGAGCACTAGGAACGAGGATGGCTCACTAGCTCTTTTGCATATGGCAAGAGACAGTATATCTGCAGCATTTTCAGTTTTGAGAAGGCTGGCTGACCCATACTAAATCCTAGCTTAAGCAATAGAAGGCAACTTCTAGTTCTTTACTTTCACCTGCCTTGCAAGTGCCAGGGGCAGGAATTAGAGGGCTCAGAGATGCCACTTCATGTTATGCATGGGACACAGAAATCGAGTACAAGTGCAAAATGCACTTTTCATTTCACGAATCCCCTGAAAAGCACTAACCCAAGAAGGGAAAAAAGGGAGGAGGAGGCAAGCTCACAGCCCACTTTCGGACTTCACTGAGCACAACTGACTCCTCCCCTCTTAGCCACATATCTACTGTATCACCACATCCAGCCAGGGACCCTGGTGTGCAAAATAGCTGAAAGCTACCCTCAGGATGAGAGCAAGGCAGCTGGTGTGTGGAATTTGGAGTCTGTGTTTCATGTTCTGCCTTTTCTGCATCTTTCTTCACCAAACGACAGCTAAAAGAAAACTGAAGTTTGTGTCCATAGTAAGTAGATAGTTCACGGGCAAATGGAATTTCTTCAAAACCTGTCACTTACTGCTCTTCTTGTACTCTAGGGCAAGGGGGAGGGGGCACTTTTTGAATATTTAGGTGTTTCCTGCATATTCAAAATTCACTATTGCACTGTACAAAAAATTCCTCAATTTTAAATAAGAGTTTATAATTTTGTCTCCTTTGTGCAGTCCTAGATGAACTTAACTTTCTGGATTGAAAAATAATGTGGTTTTTTTTAATAGCACTAAGAGAGGAATCACATAGGATTCTTTTTTAAATTGTAAAAGAGGATTTCATAACTAAATATCAACTGTGCAAAACCCCTCTTTACCATGGAAGAGTTTCCACTTTTCCAGTGGTTTCAGTGGATTAACATGCAAAACAAATTTCATTATGTGAAACCCAAACAAGTGTACAATGGCATTGAATAAGCAACATAGAACCAGCACTGTGAAACTAATGCTATTTGCAATGATTATGAGGTACCGTTTGTTTGCAGGAAGCCTGAATCTTGTTCTGAACGTCACACATGCTTGTAAATCACTTATATACTTTTTGTGCTGCAGTTTTTTATTTTATTTCTCCCTACTTGGATTAAGAAATAAAAAAAATCTGGTGGTAAAATTTTACAATTATATGACACATATCTACAGGAATTATGCTGGACAAAGAAAGAATTCATTGCAGGAATGAAAAATCTTGATGTATCTTTATAGATGTATCTTTTATCTGAAGTGAAATTCCAGAACAGGTTCAATGTTTTCAGAGTAACAGTTTAGTCTGTATTTAGACATTAGATGACACTTTCATCACCTCTTGTGATGAAAAAGTCAACACGTGGCTTTTTAAAGCTGATTTCTTCCAAGAAAGAGCTCTTCACAGCAGTCAGCCACAGAAACTGTATCTAGAGCAGTAGTCTGAGTTTTTTCCTTCTGAATTCCCGGTTAACCCTACCAAAATATTAATGTTCTAATATTTCTGGAAAATTACTTACATGCTTCTGTTTGTTTTCTGTTTATTGTGGTCTATTATTTCTGTTGTGGTCTATACCTCCTGAAATGTATAAAACCTCTTTAAAATATATTAAGATATTTTATGGTTTTTATAACTTGCAAAAATTTATTTAAGCTAATTGCTTTTCAAATGCCAGGAAAAAAAGAAGAGTTACATTTGTCTAAATAAATCAAACAGGTATTGTAACTATCTAGACCCAAGAAAAGCACCATGAATATATTTAGCATCTGTCAGATACAATACTCACTGTCATTGCATATACCTCGTGACTGCACTAATTATATCCATTACAAAAATCCCAGTAACATGAAGGGAATTCCACCTATTTTACCAGGTATTTCGCCATGGCGATCATACCCCACAGGAGTTCTTTCCAACCGACAAGCACAAAGAAGTTGCAAGGCAGCAGGGATATGGACAGCTTACCAAGGTGTGTTTGCTTACCTGGGCCAATATACTGAAATATTGGAATGTGGTCTGTTGATATTTGTTTTTTGGAACTTTGTTTTCACTTGGAGAAGGGCGGTATTGGGTTGCCATACACAGATCTCCAAAAGGACAGCCAAAGAACTTACCAGGAAGCTACAACTATGAGCAGTCACCGATTTTAAATGACACCGAGTCAGCCTGTTCTGGTCCAATAGCAGCATATGCTGAGCTGTTCGATTGCAGACTGGGGTCTCCTGGGAGGAGCCAGGCACTGGTGACCACCGCGGTTCACCTGAGACAAAGCATGGAGCTTTAACCATCAGTAGCATAAGGTGGTGTAAGTGCTCACAGACCACCCTCAATCTCTGCTGAGTAGGAGTGCTTCCTAGCTCATGAACTACTAAGATCAGTACCAGCAGAAACTTCTCTCATGCTATGCCAGGGAAAGTTGATTTAAAGCTCAGCTATTTTAGTGCAGGCATTGGTGGAATACAGCAGAGCTGAGCTCGCACGCAAGTACCAGCTGATGGTAGTAACTAGCAGCAGCTAAGGCAACTGCAGAGTCCTATAACTAAAGCAGTACTGCTTTTTTTCCTCCTGTCTTCTTTCCTCCTTCACTTTAGAAAGGAAAAAGGTCTTTATCAAAATAATATGAAATATTATCTCATTTTTTAGTTGTAGGAATGGATGCATAGCACACTTCTTGAGCCTCTTACACTATTCTGTTACTTCTACAGCTTGGCATGCAGCAGCAGTATGAGCTTGGCCAGTACATGCGGAGGAGATACTCTTATTTCCTGAGTGTTGTATACAAGCAACGTGAGGCAAGTACTGGATCTGGGAGGGAGGGTGTTTTTCATGGATGCCAATGGGACTTCCTGAATGCATGAGAGTCTGAACCTGGCACGATTGGAGATAACTTAATACCTATTGAATTCAATGTAATTTCAAAGTATCCCTGAAACTGTGGCTCAACATTTATTCAAGTTGATGGTTAACTGAAAACCATGCAAAAGGTTTTTTAGGCTGTATATCAGGTTCAGATGCCTCACTGTTGTGTGGCAGAGTAGCTATGGCGGATATCTCCAATTCTACACTTCCATATGGGGTGCAAATACAGCTTAGTTTTCATTTAGGTTCAGTGCATACACAATGTCCCAGAGCCTAGACGGTCAAATGGAGTCAGTCTTACGCTTTTCACCAGGACTCTTAAGGGAACTGCTGCCATGTTGCAGTTCCCTTGCCCACCAAAATTTTATTCAAAGGCCCTATTCCAGCTTCACTATTTCTCCTTCCCCCTTCTTTCTCATGGTCCTTCTTCATCCCACTCTAATGCCATCTTCCCCAGCACTGTACCTGTCCCCTTCTTTCCTACCAAGAGAAAAAAAAACAACTAACACGAGAAATGACCTCCCAAAACTTTTTTCTTTTTTTTTTTTCTTGCTTCAGATTTATGTTCAAAGCACTGACTGTGATTACACGCTTATGAGTGCTCAGGCAAGTCTTGCCGGGCTGTACCCACCAACACAGGGCCAGATTTGGAACCCCAGAATCCTTTGGCTGCCAATTCCAGTTCACACGGTACCACTGTCGCATGATAATGTGAGTATAAACTAGGGGCATTTGCTTTCCCTTAATCATTAGTAAAATACCTAGGATATGACATGAAGGGGCAGGATAAAGGGCAGGGTAAAGGCAATGAAAAGTACATTATGTTACAAGCATTGTGCAGAAAGGCCTAATAAGCTGAGTAGAAATATTGTCAAGAGTTTCCACAGGAATGGACTTACATATCAGAGACCTGGTGTTAACAAAAAATGAAGAAAAACATAAGTCCTAGGTACAGAGAAAAAGAATTAACCTATAATGTGAGTAAACCACTACAGAAATAGATTAATCCTAAACTTATCACAAACATGAATTTGTTTGTAAGAGAAGAGGAGGCATACCTATTCTCACTTGTGCTTCAACATTTCTTAGTCCACAGCCAACTGAAAAGACAAAAGAATTATGCTGGGATTTTCATTACAGTGAAAATTGAGTCACAGGATTGTTTTTCATGCACTTTGAAGGGTTGGTGGGAAAAGTAAAAGGGAAAAGGAAGGAGGACTCGGAGCTTTAAGAGCATGAGTTTATAGGGCAATGTATTTATTCATCTCCCTTCCTCGACTCCTCACCTTGGAGCTGTAAGGAATTGTGTGGATAGCTGCTCTGTAGCCTGCATATACTTGTCCTAGAGGGGAAAGCTGGGCAGCTGAGTGGAGCTGGAGTTTCCCATTTGTGGAAAACCTATGGTAAAAAGCTAGGAAAGATCAGGAGTGTGCAGTACGAGTCCCAGTTTGGGAGACGAGGTTTGCACATGTGATGCAAGATAAATTGTGTGGGCTTACAAGTCTAGTTAACGCAGTCTGTGCTGATAGGGGAATCAGGTTAAATAGGGACATGGAGCAATGGTTCTCAGCTCGGGGTGATGAGAGCATGAAGACGGAGGATGTGGAGACACATGTCTTCCTGTTCATGCACACAGCCTGGCATAGAGTCAGGGGCTGCTTCTGACACTGTCACAGATGGTAGTACCCCAGCAAACAGTCAGGAATAGCTGGCCAGTATCAACACCATTAGCAAACTCAGCAAGCCGGTGCTGTACCTCATTCACATCTAGGGGAGCAAATAAGTTTATTCAAACAAATCATAAAGTCATGAACGCATACACATTTTTCATACTTTTTTAAACTATTTATGTTTTTTAACTCTATTGGCCTTTACTACATATACAGGCTAAGCTTGAGACCACATGGATCCCACTACCCAAAACAAGTGTCCATCATTTATTGGTAATGTCATGCCTGTTCATGAACCTATGGTTATAATTCAGAAATACCTTCCTACTTTCTGGAATAGATAGATTATATTTCCAAAAAGATAGAGGAACTGCTGTGAAGCTTTCCAAGCTAATTATCCCTTCAGGACTCTCAAGTTCTTTTAAAAGTTCTTTCAACTGTGGGACTATATAGATAGAGCTTTATTACTGGAAAAAGGACAAAAAGCTCATTAGAGAAAACCACTAAGAATATCTCAGTGTCAAATTTTAACTTTTGTTTAAAATTTAACACAAAAAACTTCAAACAAGAATAAACTCAGTTTAGTTTAGATAAATGAATTAACAAATTCTTAAGTTATCCCAGTCACATGTAACCTTTAACCTTCATATGTCTGAATTAATGAAAGGCAAAAGTGAGTTACAGAAACTTCACAAGTTTCTATGATTTAGCTGAACTAAATGAAGCTGCGGTAAGTCCACTTAATACAGCTGAGTATGCACAAAGGCTCCTATTGCAGTCCAGCTGCTGCTTGGTAATCTGTTGCAAAAAGGTGACGGTGTGTTTAAAAAAAGACTGAACACGAGTGAAATCATCCCTGGGGAAGCCAAGCACAAAGCAGTTTGTGAGTACGTGTGTTAGTCTTCCGTCAAGGTACAAATTTCATCTTGTGTAGATGAATCCTTTAACTTTGAACTACTGCAGCTATTACTCCTCTGAACATTTAATGGTTACTTTGTAAGCAGTCATCAGTATGACTCTTACAGTCCTGAAGATGAATATCCTTGAAAACTACATTCCGGAATTATTTTTCAGCTTGTCCTAACTAGTGCAACCAATCAGAGCAACAATCCTGCAAGGGTATATTGAATTGCAGAACAAGAAACACCTTGCCTAACTAACATTTTGCAATTTTTTTTTCAGTTGCTATACTTACCTTTCTCACACTGCCCAAGATACAATGAGCTTCTGAGAGAAACCTTTGCAACAAGGGATTTCCAAAGGCAACTCAAGCAGTACAGGGTAAAGTATTTTCAGTTCTGGAAATCTAATTAAAATGTACCGCTTCTGCCCACATTATCTAACAGGTAGGTTTAAAAAATGGCAGTCAATATGCTCCTTCCAGATCTCTAATCTTCACAGTGGGTGTAGACAACATACCCAAAAAACAATTACAACATTCTAGATCCAGCTAGACTGGGCTATTCCCATCAACTGAAAATTGCAAGTAATGGAAAAGATAAATTATTGACTACCTTGCAAAAAAGCAGTCCACCTACCTTCTAGAAGAACGGACAAAACAAAAACTCAGATCAAATCAGTGCCAATACCTCTCAAATCGCTCCAATACCTCTCTCCGTTAACTCCCATGTAAAGCAACTCCTCCAACATCTCTGTCTATACAACTCTCTGCTAGTTCAGATTCCTCTTCCACCACAAAATCCTCACAGCTCAATTCCCCAGATTTTCTAGAACAGCCTCAGTGCTTTCCTCAAGTACCTGTTCATGTCTCACACCCAAAGTCTTCATTCACGTGCTCACTTATGTTTCGTTCTTGCCTCTGTAAGGCATCCTTTCCTTTCTTTCTCCACCATCAAAATCTTTGCCATGAGTATGTAATCACTTGTCTATTCTGCTGCAACCTTCTTCTTCACAGGTTTATTCAAAATTACACTATCAAACTCACCTGTTTTTCTATAATCTTTAACCACTGACCTTAGCCATCTATCTCTGGCTCTGCATCTGGGTATTATATGCAAGTGAATCATAATTCCTAGTTTTACCAAATTTACATCATACCTCCCTTCTGCTCAGTACCAACATCAGAGTAATTCTGTTTATCACTCTTCCTTTAAGCACTTTTTGGATTTCTGCCAGACTTCCTCATACACCTGTGTCCCCTCTACTCTAACCCCTTCTGAACATTCCCACCAAGCATAAACCACCACCATACTTCAAACCTGAACTCAGATCACCAACCTTGTCTAGATGAATAGGCCAAATTCTCTTACCACTAGGCAATAGTTCATTGCTTAAGTGCAAAGTGCAAAGACTATCTTGTTTCTAAAAATTACTATGTAGTAGTATGGCAGTGTGCAGAAATGATGTAAAAAGGCCCTGTGTGCTACAAGTTTGCTTTTTTGTATTCCAGCCGTTTCTGAAGTTTTTAGCCACTCATACAGGATACCCATTGAAGAAGTTGAACACTGAACGAATTTGGAAGCTCTCTGACACTTTACAGTATGAGGTAATTAATATAAAGAAAATTCCCAAGGTCCAATAGAAATACTTACACTTCCTCAAAACTGGTTTTAGCTCTTATTTCTATTGTTTGTAAGACATCAAAAGAAGGTAGGTCTGTGCTTCCAAACTTTTTTGAACCACAGACTATTTTCAGCTTCTTCCCCAAAAACATCAACATCAAACTTGCAACTGAAAATCCTGTAAAGACACTCTGACTGTGTGAGGCTGCTGTGGGTCGTCCACCACTATAAGGAACACAAACCAATGGCCTACCAAATCCAATATTCTGTCAGTGACCGCATATGGAGAATTAGGCAAAAGCATACCTTGGGATAAAATTGTCTTGTTACTCCTCTAAACCCCATCACAGAGATAAACAGGAATAACATTTGTTGTTGGCAAAGTAATGTAAGCATCCTTCCACAAAGATTTTATGCAAATTGTATAAGCAAGAGAAGTCATAATTTGCATATGGACAGTAGTGGTCAGAGTATTTTCAGGAATTAAGCAGCCATTGGAATGACACAACTGGCTATTTGTGCAAGTTTGGGAACCTGTTCTTAGCAAAGGAACCAGGCGTATCACAAAGAAGCATGGATTCTATAACAAAAGGGATACTGTAGTGCCCAACTGTCATGGGTATCTGGGTCCCACAGTCTGGTACCTCTGACTGGGATTTGAAAAAATCCTGAATGCCCTTAATTTAGCAACAAGCCCACTTCATGTCATTTCAAAAGTCTAGACTTATCTCAGCTGAAGCAAGTGAAAATTGCAGTCTTGTGTTAAAAATTTATTGTTGCAGGCAGCATTCACTACAAATGCTTTAATGCAGAATTATTTTTAAACTCAAATATTAATGATAAATTGGTCATCAGTACCAAGATATCCACTAGAAAACTGAGAGTGGATCTAAGGTGGATTTCGCAAGCAATATGTAATACTTGGGTGTGATGCTAATGAATTTACCTCTGTCCTGCAGTTTCTCAAAGGTCCAGCTTTGGTCAAAGTAGTCTTGGATGGAAAGTTAGCCAGGGCCTTAAGTTAAATGAAATGTTAACATGTTGGGACACCTCACTGTAATTTCAGTGAGGTCACCTTTCCATATTTTCCAAATGCAGGACAGCTCAGGGCCACAATTTTTATTTCAATTGTTATATCATACTGAGAAACCTGTGTCACCAGAGAAATATGCAAAATTGACAACTCCCATCAGGGATTTAGCTAAATGCTGGAAGACCAAACCAATTAGTTGGGTTTTTCATTCTAGTGTTAGATTTGATGAGCTTTGGTCATTCATACTACTCGGTGAAGACTCTGGGGTTATCAAGACATCTGCCATAAAAGCCACTCTCACCCTTTCAAGCATACAGAGAGAGCTTTCTTACATGGTTTTTTAAACACAATTCATGAAACTACAGTAGCATGCATTTCTCTGTATTTGTTATTATTGGCTAAGTGTCATCTGACTTTCAGGTAACCCGGAGACTGAGGTGCTTGCTTGCCTACAGCACTGTCTTAAATAGCATGCAATTAGCCAATTCTTTCCTCAAGACACAAATCACATTTGTTAAAAGAAAAAGTGATACGTTGTGACCTGAGCTGGTTTAACCTAACATGTTCTATTGTTTCACTTGTTTAAACAAATCCTTTAAGTAGTTGGCATTTTCCTTCAAACTTGTTGTTACAAGAACACTCCCTCTGGTGAGCTCAGCCCAATGGCTCACATTCACGGAGGTTACACTGAACAAAAGGAAAGATACCAACCTTGTTTAAACAGGAATTCAGGGTAGTGCAAACCAGGAGTGTTGGGCATACCTTTCCTTCTCACAGTTGTGACCATTAATATATCTTGGGCTGTGTCCCTAAGGAAAGACTAATCCATTCCACTTCAGCTTCAGGACTGCGTCAGTATCCAATAGACCTGGTATACATAGGTAGGAATTCCATCTATATGTCTAATCCCTATACATATACCTCATACTCTGGTATGTCCAAATTATAGCTATACATATTCCTACTTGATCTCTGGATCTCACTTATATCTCAGTGCTGCCAGCCCTTAAAATCCTGGCATCTATATAGGATTTGTTTCAGTAAAGATCTTGGATATATCTCAGTAGGCAGCTGAAAGAGAGTCATAAAGTGAATTTTTTGCACCTGACAACTGCATTAGCAATTGGCATAAATAATGCCAGTTGCTTTTTGCATAATAATTTTTAGTATTATATTTTCTCTTCTTGTTGAACACTGCCCTTCAAATTTGTTTTAAGCAGTGTGATGCTATAAATAAGAATTCTACATCTGTCTAAATGCAAAATACAGTCATTATTTTATTATAAAGAGAAAATGTTACTTGAGTGAAACATTCAAAATTTGTTATGACAAGCATTTTGTGCTAGAGCAAACAACATTTAGCAGTAGGAATCAGTAAGAAAATCACCATGTTTTCTTTCTTCACTGTAGGACATTAACAATTACTCTTTACCTGTTTGGGCTACTCATGGTGTCAGGACCAAGCTGATAAAGCTCTCAGAATTGTTATTGCAGGCGGAATTTGGGTTCCACAAACAAATACAAAAATCACGTTTACAGGGAGGTAAGCCAAATTCTTACCCCACTTAAAACCAAGAGTAGAATGGGAAAGAAGAAAGGGTATATAATAAACATTGCTACCGATTCCATAGTAGAACTATGAAAGATGCCATGATGTGGATATTGGTGATCAGCACTGAAAAATTTTGATTAATGGGAAGAGATGTGGTGAGGATGTGAATCACAAATATCCTAATCCAACATTATAAAGGTGGTACCGCTTTGGTTACACTGTGTAAGAAATCCAAAGTAATACACAGATTCTTGCTGAACTGAATCAAGTCTGAATTTAATGTAAGCCACCATGCTTAACTTACTTAACAAAATATTATTTGTAATAATCTCTAGGATGGTAACTTTTTTGCCTAACAGTCTTTATATTCCATTACTGAGAGTACTAAAATGAGATTATTAAACTGCTTCTAAATTCAGCAAATAGTAGCTGAAATTTAAAAATAGTTTGTATCTTTTTAACCACTCATTCTCCTCCATTCATCTACTGTCACCCTTTGGGCGTCATTTTTGTTTTATATGGACACTGTACAGTAAGGCTCTGTGAGCTACAAGGATAAATCACATATAAGCATGGGTTAATTTGTTTGTCTTTTTGGAGCTCCAACTTACAAAACTAAGCACAAAGTTCAAACCTCTGCTTTTGCTTTACTAACAATTGCTATTAAAAAACGTGCCAGTAGCTGAAGACAATACATGTGTCTAATTCTGCTAGAGTGTATAGTTCTCATTTTAGGATTATAATTTGTCGAGATTCCAACCTTATGCTAGCATACGAGCACAGCCATTAATTTAATTCATATAGTTTGTCTTACAACTTTTCAGCAGTTAACATTAACAAAATACAGACAACCACATAATTTAAGAAGGCCCAGAGTCCAAAGGATGTGCTCTTTCTTTTTCTCTGGAAATCAGGAAGCCAGTGGAGTTACACAGAAAAGAGGGTGGTATTCATTAGCGTGCTCTTCTTGCACTGTTCCACTGGCACAAAGCAGCTGTGAATGCACTGTTTGAAGCTGTTGAGGCTATTAGGGATCCCCAAAACATTTTGCACAGAAGCAAAATAGGCCCAGTGTTCATATAAAAGATAGTATCAGAATTAACCAGGGCACTCCGCACAAATTACCTATAAAGTCAATTGAATAAATCTGGTGCATTTAAAGACAGATTGTGTTAAAACAGTAACAAGTGATACAGATGTTAACACAAGCATCCCTTGCATTGTCATTGCTTCCCCATTTTCTTTCAGGTATTCTTTTAAAAACTATTCTAAAGCATATCTCAGATGCTAGAAAGACTTCAAACCAGCAAAAAATGGTTATGTATTCTGCGGTGAGTCCTTTCTGTTTCTTTTATGCTCCCTTTCTGGAGGTATTAAATGCAGTGAAAGCCATGAAACTTTATTTCCTTCATGAAACACAGCTACAAGCATTTTTTATTCGGTTAACCTTAAATATCGTTGGATTATTTTCATTCTTCAATGAACACATACTACTTTGAAACCTGCAGCATTCCATTTTCCACTTGATATCATGGCTTGTTTCATTGTAATATTTTTTTGACTGAGCAGAGAACTGGAAAAACCATGCCTCAAGTTTTATTGAACCTCTATCACAAAGATAATTTAGAAACAAACCTCCTGCCTCCTCCATTGTTTTCAGATGCAAAAGGAAAAAAAAAAGAAAAATGAAGTTAAAATTAGTTATTTTAGAAGTTCTTATGAAGACAGTTACTCAATTATGACTTTATACTTTCGTTTAGAATGTGCAAACACTGTCATTGGAGAAGGGAATTTTTGGATTGCTCTCGGTAAAAAGCTCCTATTTCTAAACTGCAGTTAGATTATGACCTATCAGGTATATATCAGCCAAAGAGCTTACTGATCTGATCTCAAATAGTGTTTACTTAACACGCAAAATCACTAGTTCTTTTTAAAAGAAATTTTAACAGCTCCTACTAACTTTAACAAGAACTGCAAGTGACTAAGACTTCTTAAATATTTACATATATGTATACTTTATACAGGCAGCATTTCAGTTTGTTCAGCCATAAAAGGAAGTATTTGCTCAATGTTGCAGAGGGCAGAGGGCAAGTATTAATGAGGCCACACAAGTAATGTTAAGTGGACAGATAATGTGCTGGACATATTGTTAAATAATAGGTACATGCAATCATTTTCAATAGGCCTTTAATCAAAGGCTTCTTGTGTTTACAGCATGCAACCACCATTGTTGCCTTACAGATGGCACTCCATGTCTTCAATGGGAAACTGCCTCCTTACAGTGCCTGTCATTTTTTTGAACTTTACCAGGAAAAAAATGGGCAAGTATCTGCAAGCCATACTGTTAACATATTCTTTTTCTAAAAAGCAATTTACTGATACCCCAGACTAATTAAACTGGATACACAAGGTTCACTACACAGGAAAATATTACAAATTTATTTTAATTATTGTAACTGGACTCAATTTAGCAGTTATTGACAGTAGCACTGTCACAGCACTGCAGCCTGAAAATCCTCTATATATTGCTTCATTACAGTTATGAGAGGTTTTACTCTACCTTTTTTATCTATTTAACTCCTTGACTCTCTACCAAGAAGACAAACTACGTGCAAACTGGTGCTGACCATCTATTGTTTAAAAAGATCTCTTCAGAGTACTAATGATACATATTAATAGCGAGACAAATAAGCTGGCTAAAAGTTTGTCCCAAAGTACAACCACTACAACACAGAAAGGCTGTGTGGTTCTGCATACCTAACTTTGTTTTGACCCTTCTGTATTTTGAAACAGGCAATACACCATAGAAATGTACTATCGGAATAATTCTTTGAGAGATCCTCACCCCCTCACTCTCCCTGGCTGCAAATTTCGCTGTCCACTGGAGAGATTTACTCAGCTGGTCTCCCCAGTCCTAGTACACCATTGGACAAGAGAATGTAGGATGTAGGACATAAAAAGAGGTGAGTTAAGTGCTTTGGGCACATGTACCCAAAAGTAAAGTCAGGATTACATCTTCTGCCAAGAGCTCATTTGAAGTAACAATCATTTTCATAAGGGTCTGGTCTGAAATGGAAAATAGTCAGATTCAGTAAGACAGATTGTACCCATGGCCATAATTTCTACTCCATTGATACATTTATCTATTCCAGCCCAACTTTCTGGTGAAATGGAATCAAGGCTGATTAGACTTTAGGGTATTTTTCATGGGTTTTTTGTTTCAGTACAGTCAAAAAGACCTTCAGTTACCGAGGAAGCAGATACAAATGCACTGAATTAGAACAATTCACCTTATCTTCTCTAACTGTGGAGTATTTGTCTGAGCTGATTAACAACATTATGCATTCCCTTGATTTTAGAAGACATTCAGAGATCAAAACAGATGAATATTGAATAGTATATCAGACTGGTACTTACCAGAATGTCAAACATATGCAGACACACATTGGCATACTAACGCATTCCCTAGTAGGTTGTCTGTATCTCCACATTAGGACGTCTAACTTTCCATTTTGAGCACTGGTGATATTTACGTTTGCAGAAAGAGGGAACAGGAAGGCAGAGAATTACATTGTCTCTCTTGTATCTAGCTCTATATTCCTTAAGGGAGATGAAAAGCAAACAGGCCCCAGGATTCAAAAGTGTCCCCACTTTTTTGATGATCAAATGTTGTACCTAATGTTAAAAAATCCCATATGGCCTTCTGAATCACTGATCTCAAGAAGAATTTGAAATGTCAGAGATTAGAAGAATGCAGGCAAGCCAATTCACCTGGTTGCAAATAATTTCTTGTTAAATATCTGGAATCCATTAACAGACTGGAGATAGTTTAGCCAGAATGAATGAATAATTAGCAACTAATGATTCACTAAACACATTTCTTCACTATATTCATTGCTCACAAATTCTCAGGAAACATATCAGAAAATTACCACATTTAATTGCAAAAGGTAATTTGTCAGGGGGAGGGGGAGGTTGGTTCTGACTATTTTTTTTTTCGCCAAGGAACTAATACAGTCAGTCATGGAAGATCGTGATAAATACTTCATGTTTATACTGTGGTGCTTATTAATCTAAGTTTTGTGGAAATTAGTTCCCCTCCTTCACAAAGCAAACTGTGTAACTGACCAAGTAAATAAAAAAATTATCATATAATCAAAATTTGGCATTAAAAAGATACAAATATTTAGCCTTTAAGTTCAACACAAAGGCTGCACATCGTTTCAATTCTCAAATTTTGCTTAAGTAGAAGTTAGATGGTGTTCAGGCATTTTACATTAAGTCCAGCATCACTGCTCACAACTGCCTTCATTAGTAATCCTGAGTGCTGAAAACATGTATGGACCACAAAAGAGATTACAACCAAAACTGACACTTCAATCAAAATATTTGATATTGTCATATCAAGATTTGACACTTTCCCCTATTTTATCCCGGTACAGAATGGTTCCATCCAGTAACTGTTGGGGCCAGATCCTAATTTTGGGGCTCATAACTCTTTTCCTGCAGGCAGAAGTTTTAAAGTCTCTGATGTGGATGAGTGGCACTTGGGAAAATGCCAAGGCAACGCTGCCCCACAGCCTGCACAGTGCAGCACACTGACAGAGGGACTGCACTGTGCTAAACCACTGTGCATTACCAATTCTCAGTCAATGCAGATAGGCTGGAACAGCTGATCTTTAACACCAGGAAGCTAAACCAAGCTGAAGAGTGATGCAAAGAGTTTACAGGTCACATTTACACCTAACATACACAGCTGCAATATCACTGATTTCAGCTGTTTTCAGCTTTGTCAAAAATCATCTCAGATATTGTCCTTTGCTAATTCATATGTTAATACTTTGATTATACATGCATCAGAGCATTTGATGAATAGAAGCCCATAAATGTGATTTTTTTGAATGAAATACAGGAGTGTGACTGAGCTCAAAAATTTACCTTACATAGCTATTCTACACAGAGACACCATTTCCCAAACACAGAGTTGTTTCCAGAAAATGCTTAATTGAACTTTCATGGAGATGACTTATGTCCTCAGTACAAGAAAATACAGGGGTTGGACAAGTATTGCTATTACAGGTCACACAAGAGAGTAGCAGTATTTGAGGGCGGTATAAATCAGAGCCAAGTTCCTCCACATGACGATGACCACAGTGTGGAACATAGGAAGTGAAGACAGCTCAGCATATTTGGGAAAGAGATAATACATTTCTCTGTGCTCTTTTGGCTGCTCAGGAAGGTTTCAGTGTGGATTGGCTCACCATTTCAACAGACTTTTCCTCATTCCATCAAAATGGGAGCAAATTTGTTAACTCTTCTGCACTTAGTCTGAGCTACCCACTTGTTGAGGTACTATTAATAGATTTGCCATGTTTTTGGAGAGTGAGGCCATATGCTAAGAATGATTCTCTCTTTTTGTCTTACCTTTAGGTGTTCCCTCCATGATCTTCAGTGTGATTAGCTTTATGAAACAACTCCTCCCACACTGTGATGTGACTACAGTCTAACATTTCTCATTAACTTCGATCAGCATGACCAACAGTCTCCTGATCTCTATCAAAAGAAAACATTCCTCAGTACAACAAAACAAAATTACAGAAAGCGGTGACTTACCCTTCATGAACATTTGCTTTATTTTATCAAGTAGTAAAACTCAAGTGTAATATGAAACCAGAGTAATTTTTCAAGATCTACTCATTCCAAAGGGACTTTGGCAGAACTAATTCAAGAATGTAATTGTAGTTATAGTGTTTTGGAGGGCTATAGCCTTGATTTACAGCAAAATTGGAAAATACCTCTGAAGGAGTGTTGCCCTCTTTTGAAGAATGAGACAAGAACTTCCAGAATTGGTGAGGGAAGCAGTACTTCAAAAGGAGTCCCCAAAAGGAGGAGTCATTCTAGTGTCCTTATACTTTATTTTATTCAAGAAGTAATGAAGCATTTTACACAAACAGATCCCAGAAGCTACAAAAATGAGGATAATGGCTGTTTACCTACCAAAGAGATGTCTTTCTTTTTCTTTTCTCTGTTTTACACATGCACAAATATCCCACATCTATACAGAAGGAAGGTGAGACTTATGGAAAGAATGGACCATGGATCTAGACCTAAGAGAAGCCTACAAACAGCCATGAAAATCTAGCAGGCAATTGGCTGACCCAACAGGGCTTTTGGATATTAAGCCATTCTATCTCCTTCCAAAAAGACAGCAAGGCTGAGTGTTAATTTTGAAAGAAAAATCATTTGTGGTTTCAAATAGCTTTTCAAACACCTTCCTTTTGTTATGTTACCTTGATTGTATACTCTGATCTGATCATATAAAGTCTGTGCTTCAGGGAAGTCTGTAAGTCCATGCTGTTCTTGACATTAACAACAAAGAGATCTTACTGGCAACACAAAATAAAAAAATCCAGAGCTACATGCTAGTTAAAACATGCAGAACGTGCTGGGCAATCCTTCACTAGTTACATTTTCTAATATTGTTATTGCGAAAACAGTTCATGTTCTTACTACAAAAGCTGGATTAGAACAATCAATCAGATGCAACTAACTTCTGAAAATAGTGGGCACTTCTTTGCTTGAAGAACTAGGCTTTCTTATTTTTTATTTTTTCACAGTGGATAGGACCTTTGTCAACAGCCTTGTTGCCCGCAGGTCATTTCAAAGAGAACCAGAATAATAGATGACATGCAGAAAATTTTTACATTCTAGCTTCCTTTCCTTGGACCAGGCTTTTAAAATGGATGCTAAGCCTACGAAAGGTATATTCCTTTTTAGAAGTACAGCATACGCAGATAACTGCTACTCCATAAGCTACAAAAGAATCAAAAGAATAAGAAGATCCCTTTCCCCTCTAGCAAGAATCTAACTTTCAGAATTTTCACTGTAAAAGCCCATTCGCTTCTCAGCAGGGCCCAAGCAACAACTCCTGTGTTTCCTAAGCCAGCATAGGAAACACAGTTCATCAAGAAGAGTTGTAGTTAGATTTCACAGCAAAGAAGTTCAAACACATAGATAAAAATAAATTATTCCCTCTATTGAAAAAATGCAAGCCCTTTTACCATAGCATCCAAACAAGGGTAAAAATGTTTTCCAACAGCATGAGACAACCAGTTCTAGCTGCTTCTTAACACAAAGAACAAGAAGCTTGTTTTTTCCATATTACCTTAACATCCATAATAGACACCAGCAGAAATCCTTCCTAGGTCTGGCAGCCCTCATAGGAGAGTTAGTGCAAGCTATTTAAATGATTAATCTCAAAACCACGCAGCTGATCATCACACCTCCCTTAACAAGAAGTAATTAAAAAAAAATTGCTAAAAGAAAGCAAATAGAGAGGAAAATTTAAGACTCCGTCTTTATCGGTATTGGACTACTAACAAGATTGTAGCCTTGGCTGCCAAAAAAAAATTTCTAGGCATCCGCTCTTCTATTCTGAACCTGTTTCTATTTCTCCTTTTTCTGAACTTGTGCCAACTTGCGTTGCTTGAGTTGCTTTTAATGTTTTGTTTGCCAGATATTTAGAAGTGGAAGTTCAAGAGCTATAAAGGTGGTCTCATTCTTCTCCCATCAAAGGCAAGGGTTACTTTTCCACTGGTTTCCTAGATTGGACAAGGCTCACATAGAAAATGCAATACAGAGCTGAGACATTTTTCATGATTCTCTTTAGCCTCCAGTTCCCAGCTCCTCCCCTCCTTCCTTACCCAAATCCATCTCAAAAATTTCCAGAACTGCATGAAGACCCTTCTTCTGTCCCACAGATTTGTCCGGTATGGGGGATCATGGAGTTGGACCCTGGCCTCAGCACTTCAGTTCAGCTATGGAAGTGCATCCTAGCTGAGGCCACTGCTCACAGAACACCAATAGAAGGTCACCCTTTTCCATCACATTGTTAGACCCTGTCTTCTTCCCTGCTACATGGCCCAGTGAATGTACCTTGAACATTCTGATTTCTGTTGAGCAAAATTAAATTTCAAAGTTAATTTCCAAATTAAGATATTTCTAAATATTTTATTCCCCTCATCTCTATTCAACAGAAACCCCATCACACACATTTTTGTTCTTAGGACTATCACTGTAGAAACACAGAAAGGAAGACTTCCTTTACACCTTGCTTACTCCAAGGGAAAATGAACATCAGTGTTCATCAGAGAGTTCAAAAATCTGTCCCATAGTCTTCTGCAGGTATGAAACCATAAACAGTTTCATTTCAGTTGCTCTTAAAGAAGAAATGAACAAAAAATTACAGTTAAGCTTTGGAATTATTTAGAATGCAAAAGAAAATATTTTTTTATATATATATATCAAGTTGCAAAAGCAGGATCACATGAAAACACAGCTCTCTCCCTTCTTTCACAAACAATGCATAGACAGTACAGTCATATTTTAAAGAAGACTTGCTATAATACAATAACCTGAATAGTCATAGATGCTGTAATATAGGTGAGATGTAGCTCGTGATATTCACTATTTTTCCTGTCATACACTGAAGCAATGTCAGCAAGATGGGGAATGAACAACAGAAAAGCAACAGTAATTTTGTGCTGCCTGGGAAATGTGGCACTGGAATTCCTGGACTATACTTTTCATTCTTTTTACCACTTCCTATTCTCTTTGGGTTATTTACTGAGCTGAGTGACTACCAAAAAAGAAAGAAAAAAAACCCAAACTCCGCATAATTCAGAAATATGGATCAAATTCATTGACTAATTTTGATTTGTTTCACAGTAGTGCCACAAGTAGGTGTTCCTTCTTTTTACTTAGTGCTTAGGGTACTCATCTGAAATGTGGCAGACACAAGTTCAAATCCCACCTTTACCAAAAGGATCTGACTCTACATCTTCCAGAAAATAAAATCACCACCAGGCTGCAGAGTTTCAGAGGGGAAAGTGAATATGAATAGTGCTTTCTGCCTCTTTCTCACTGCTGTTCACTTTGTTTACGTTTTCCCTGATGTGCAAATTAGGCTTCTTATGTCTCAGGCAAACATCTTAATCCTAAAACCAGAAAGAAATTCTCTGAGTGCCCTGTAACCAGGTGAATATTACAAATTTGGGTCAAACTAAGAAATTATTAGAAGACACTGAGCAGACACTTTATTCCCCCCGCCTGCCTTAGAATAGTAACTTTGTGCTTAGGGCATTTTCTCCAGTAGTGCAAGATATAGGATCGTGTCCTGTCACCAGCCTAAGTAAGTTAATTTTTCCTGTGTCACAAATGAACTCCTTTGTCCCTTCCCACTCCCCACAACTGAGTGAAATCGCCCCAACACAGGACTGCAAGACAGTCTTTTGCTTTTGTCATAAGTGCTTTGAAATGGCGCTTGGAAAATGTGTCCCTTTGTTTACTGAAACCAAAATTTTTCTTTTCTTTCCCTTTTTCAGCTCAAAAAAGCTTGAAAACATGATTGCAGATAAATCCAAACTAGGTTAAGTGCTGATCTGCAAATTCAGTCAGTGACAGAATCTGAGCTGTTTCCCCATGTGAGCAGCCTGGTCCGTAAGTGCCGGCAGCAGTTTCATATCTGGCTACCTTGACTGCAATGACTTGCACCCTTTCAGGGTGTAGGCTGTGCTCCACCAGCAGCAGTTACCTAAGGTAACCCTTGCGTACATTAAAGCACGGGTTCTTTTGCAACCAGTGCACTTCAAAGCCAATCCAGCTATGCTTCAGCAAGCTTTCAAGATAGATACATGCACTTTAAATGGACAATTGTGTTTAAGCTAATTCTACTTAATGCCATAATTTCATAATTAAAATATATGCCAATGAGCCAAATTAACATAAATATGATTAAAATTGTTTAGGTCCACTTGTATTATAATGCTTGGACAACTGTAACTAGATTGATTTAGGAATGATTTTTTTTTATTTTGAAGCAACTTTTCCTGAAAAGGGTAAGGATTTAATTGTTGCAGAATATGACAAGTTTATAGCTGCCAAATGCACAGTAGAAATGGAGACAATCCAAGACAAGCAAGGAAATTTCCATATGAAATACCTGCTACCAACATACTTACAGATTACCTACAGGATTGCTACAGGACCCTGTCTTAACCACTATGGCACACGAGGGTATTGTTCCATTTTGGAATGTGTAGAGATTTATTTAAGATGTTGTGGTGCCCATTCTTTTGGGCATAAAATAGTCTCACTAGCAAAGTACTCATGCCAAAGAGAAGAGTGAAGCCACAGAAAGCAGAACTATTTGTCATATGCTTCGTCTTGGGTTGAAAACCATTTTTTAAGAGATATTAGCAAAGATTTTCTATAAAATGCAGTTGTTAAATATTTTCAAACATCCCTGAATGATGCCATCCAGCATCACACAAAAATTGAGTTCATGTCTAAAGTTAAGTTACTATAAGGGTTCCATAATAATGAGACTTCATTAGTCATAGTCACTCATCAAAGAAACACAATAAACCAGCAAATCTTACAAAAACTAATCAGTTATGAATTTCATGGTAAGGGCTTAGGAAGGACAACAAAAATTGTTGAGCGCCAACAAGGATTCCTTGATCCAAAAAGCTTAGGAACCACCTACCTAAAAAACGATATAGATTAAAAAAGTAGAACATCTACTCTTGATTTTTGAGGCATATGAAAATACTCTAAAGAAAGTATATTTTATGACCTGCACTCTTAAATAATAGAGGAAGATGATCAGCTTACATTTGTTTTCAGAAAGACAAAGTATTATATATTTATGAAGTGTGGATTACTCTCTTACACCTTCTGCATAGGCACAATCACACCAAGAGAGACCAAGAAGGAGGGTGGGGACATAACAGTGGAGGAAGAAAGAAGTTCAAGTGCTGAAAACGGGGCATGGACTGACAAGAGAGATGGGGAAGCCTGGGAACCGTGGTCCTCCTCCCTTCCGCTCCCATCCATCAGACAAAATGGATATATAAGGTCATTCACACAACTCGGAGAAGAGGGCACTTGAGGCTTAGTGGGGTTTAGGGGCCTACAGACACAATTTCTGGTAAATGGTAAAATACCTGTTGTAGAGAATACTGTTGCAGAAAGCTCAACTGAAGACCCTGAGACAGGTTTGGGTGTGACAGGAATGGGATGACTTGGACAATACACAGAGGATCTTAAGTTTTAACATTTAGAGAACTCTATAGGTCTCTGCAAACTGTAATTCATTTACTCAGAAAACCCTAATGAAATTACATCTAGAAATATCGTTATTCTTATTTTATAGAGAGGAAGTCAGCAGAGGCAAGTTGAGCAATCTTCTCAAAGCCAGTGAGCTACTGAGTGTTCTTAATCAGTAACAATAAAAATGTGAGCTCCAGGGCTTGTTCACAAGAAATTTCTTAGAGAATTGAGGCCAAAAAAGAACTTGACACAAGCAATTACAAAACGGGAAATATAGATATACTCCAGGGGAAAGGAAAAGAAAAGCAACACACAAATTGAAGAGCAAATAAATGCCCAGCAAGGAGCTTAAAGAACATACTTGTTGCAAGATTTATTAAACTATTTTATCTGAGGGACTGATAACCTACATATTGTTTGAAATAATTATTCTGATTTCACAGCGACAATGTAGAAGAGGAAAGAAAAAAGGAGGGGGGGGAAGCTGAAAAGAGGACTAACTGAGCAACAAAGAGAAAAGAGAAACAGTATTGCCTGGCTCTTGGTTCCGAGTTTATCCTCGTGGCCATGCTATAGTCTGGAAAAATTCCAAGCCCTGAGAAGTGGAAACAGAACAAGTAGGTTGAAACATTAGGAATGCTTAGCAACTCCTTCATATTTTAACCTCATCCTTACACTGCAAAAGAGAAAAATATCACAGAGAAAAAGGAACTGAATTATGATTTGATTAAATAGAATGTAAACAGTAATTTGAAAACAAAGGGCGATGCAATTTGTTGCGTAGTCACACAACATTCCTCTTGGATTTGAAATTCACCGGCAGCAGTTCCACCCCTTTTGAAAGTACAGCCTGACGTCTGGGCTGTTCAGCCTGAGCAGCTGCTGGAGCTACGAAGCCTTTTTTCATCCTCTGCCAGGATGGGAGTGATATGGCTTCCCAACCCACCTAGGATCCTGTGTTTTTTTTTCCATATTATCCTCATTCTGCTTCAACAGACTACTGCAGAAAGAGAACTGAAATTTGTCGTTGTAGTAAGTAGATTTGTTTTCTATTTTGTTGCAGGGAATACAGGGAATTTGGTATGGCTGTCGAATCAAACAAGGTGTGCAGTTGCTTTGCCTCTTTTTAGACTTAGAAATAACTACTGCTGCCCTTTTGCTTACTGAGTTCAAAGGCTTCACTTAAAGAAGATTAAAATGCTTCTAGTTATAAGAATTTTCATCTCCTAACCCCTAGTTATTATTTCAAGATAACTGAACAACTTAGCTTTGTGGTAGACGCATAATGCACAAGAGTTAAGAGATCTGAGGTCTAGTTTACCTGTTCTTGCTTAATTTAGCTGACACTCTGATGCATAGTCTGAGAGCTGCTGATTATGGCCTACCTTCTCTATGCTTAGAAGCTGAAGCTTACGATGTTACAGAAGTTATCACAAAAACAAAAGTATTTTTCATTTCAGAATAACTGAATTGGCAGAGCAGTATACTGAGAAACAGAAAAGGGCATTTTTATGTAGAGATTTGAGACACATGTTGCATTAACTGCAGTTAGGTTGAGAACAGACTGTAATCGGTTTTTTGCTGGGCCATTTGTTATTTTAAAGTAACTAGACACTACTTCAATGTCATTTTCCCCAAGTGCTCAGGTAAAAGAGAGAGATTAATTCAATGAAATAGTTTGGATCGTGAAGGTTGCATCATAGTCCTCTTCATTCTAATTTCTTTTTTTATCAGAGGTATACTGATAAAGAATAGTTAGTCTAAAGGGATATTTCCAATATAAAGTTGTGGGGATTGGAATTCACATTTATAAACAGGAATCTTAAGATCTTCTTCCACCTTTCTCTATTTGAGATATTATGTGCACATACAGATAACAGACAGAAGTACTGCATCCAAAACATATCATCTAGCTCTAGATAAAGTATTTCATATCTAGTTGTCTATTGGCTGCATTGTAGATGTACCACTTGGAGAGAGGCCAGAGTGCACAGGAAAAACCAGTTCCTTCTCCTGCCGAGGCTCATTGCTCTGTCAGACACTACACAGGGCAAGGACTCAACGCTAATTCCAGTAACGTTCTGTGAATAGCAATATACCTAAATGTTGTTTCAATGACAAGAGGGAGAACTGGACACACAGATGAAATCAGGCAGTCAGCAAGCCTTGGAGAATTAACTCTTTGAAAGGAAGGAGACTTTTATTGAATTGCAGCTAACAAGCAATGGTTTTGCAGAAAGAGTTACAGGAAATGCTCACCATTATGGAGATAGAGGCTTCCTATCCAAAATCAGCTGCTTACCACAGCTATGCAGCCACCTTCCCCACCTACCAAAAAAAAAAAAAAAAGATAGCACTTTATTTATTTATAGGGTAGCTTATCCCGATTAATATTAAAAAAATAGGTAAATTTCATTTAAACTGTCTTCCTTTTATCCCTGATACTTTCCCTCAGACTGACCAATCTGCCTAAAAAGTTACAATAGGTTTAACCTTATTATCAACATACATCTCTTTTCTCAAGGCATGGTTTCTGTGTGTTTGATTGAATTTTGCCTTCTGAACTCACTGATTGAATTTCCATGGGAACAGATTTGCTAGCATAAATAGGATAGGAACTGGCCCCAGAACATTTCACTGATATAACAGGATATAATGAGGGTATAGCTACAGTCAAGGTTAAGTATAAAAGGCATCTTTCTGAGATAATTCAATAGCGATTTTCCAGCTGTACTCTGTAAGTTGCTATGTTTTCACCTGAGAGTATTACTGCATTGTGAAAATGTGTCATAATGACTTTTTAAATCTTTCTTAGCAGAACTGCACAATGTAAAATACATCTGCAGGGGAGAAAAAACAGACAAATGTTCCCTTTTGCTCACTTCTAGAACTGTGCTATGCTCTGGGAAGGTGTCTTGCTCTCTCCTCACGGTTTCCATCTTTGTGCTGATTCTGTGCGTTTTGATTATTGGCCACAAGTCCTTTTGGCTGAAAAGCTCTAATTCAAGCCGATTTGTCAAAATGCTGTTTTAATTTTCCTTCTCACATGTAAACAGTAGCATTCACCATAATTCCTGTGCACTGAATTTAAACTAGACATAAGAGAAGAAAATAGGAAATACATAGGCCCATCGGGTACCCAAGTAGAAATGAAATACTGCTTTATTGCCTCTGTATAAAGAAATTCTGACCTGTAACTTGTCTCCACACAGGCACTCATTTCACCTGCCATATATACAAAGAGGTGTGGTTTCTGAGGTACTGTGATTTCATCATGTCTTTCTTCCTGTAACTCAGGATAGGAAGTGTTGACTGAGCATGTTACCTATTTGTCTAATCAAGCCAAGCCATTTGAAACCTTGACTAAACATGCTCAGTATTTCTGCATCTATGGTTTCCCTGAACTGGCAGCATGACTAGTTCCATTTCTCTCTTGTTTCTTCATTCCTATTGCTGGCTTCAAAATAAGAAATCTTTTTGTCTGAAGTTGAGTCTGTCAATAAAAATGTCTGTGAGATGCTTACTATTACTCAGAGACAGATAATTCACTGTAATTCGTGGCATTTCTGAATGAAGATGTTATACGGCATGTACTACACATGCCATATTCTCAGTTCACCCTCTCCTCCACACCAGTTTTTCTCCAATATGATTTTTCACCTGACAACAATGGAAGCAAATGCTGGCCAAAGCCTGAGTCGTGTGGCCATTTTGATCTGAAGTGATCACCCTCACAAAGTTACAAAGAGTGAATGGGAGAACCCAGACACCAAATCAGGTTCAAGCTGTAGGAGAGGGCATTTGGCAACTATCCATCTATTGCTTTTGAGAACTGACTGAGGTGAAGCACTTCAGATGGAAGTGCTGAAATGAATATACCAAACAGGTGTGCTTTGCTCTTTTTGTGTACATCCTCCTTGCCCTCCCTTCCTTCTTGGTTTCTAGTGTCTTTTCGCCTTTTATGGTGCCTCCTTGTTCCTTTTCTCGCATCCTGCCATGTTCTATGTCTTCTGAAAGATCAGGAAGGCAATCTGTAGGCCGGGAGTAACAAATGCTGCAGCACACATATTTTTAAATTAATTTGAAGGATCAACTCCTTTTTAACAAAATCCAGATGATGAGTGTTGAGAAATACATATTGATGAGCAAGACAAGCTTTTTACAGATACATTTTCTTTTTTTCCTAACAGTATCAGGTGTTCTAATGAAAAAGACAAACTTTCAAATACACAAGCTTTTCTTAAAGTTTTAAATAATAAAAAAAAAGTCTCCTAAAATGTAGCTGACTATGACTGAATGAGTTAGCCTTTTAGGTTAAGCGGTTGTTCATAAGGTCATCGTTTCATTTCCAACTGCAACTGAAGAAAGGTCTTTTTCAGAAGTAGCAAGCAAGAAGGAGGTTTGAGCACAAACAAAAATCAGTTGGCCGAGAAGCTTATTCCTTTAATTCCTAAAAACAGGGTTCTGCTCCTAGAAGTATTTGTTTCTTTCTTGCTACTTCCAACTTAGTGTTAATATCATATTCGTATGTCACTGTGCAATGAAGATGCAGAAATACAAACAAGGAACTGAACTTTTTTCTATTTTGTGTGGACTTAAAGAAGCTGTGCTGTTTTTTAGAAGAGAACACCCTCCACTGCTTCCATTTCTTAAGGTTACAAAGTGAGAAAATATTTTTCTTTACATCTCTTGCTCCCACTTATATTTTAATATCTTTTGATCTTTATCTCTTTGCCCTCTCACCTCTGTTCAGGTAAAATGCTACTCTGTTCTGGCTTATTGAAAGTTTTTAGGGGTTGACTGTTGTGACAGTGAACTATACACTGAGGGTTATGTTGCACATTAAGCATAAAGCACCATAAACCCGTGTTTAAAATCTAAAACATTTTCAGTATTTTTTCACTAATAAAAAGGGCATATTTATTGGCCAAGCATTGATCCATTGCTACATATTGCCTAAAAAAATAGTCATTTAATCATGTCAGTCAGTTTGAGCAACTGTCAGTTACTCATAAAAATGCTTTTCTGTGAAGCTGGATAATTTAACAAGAAAGTATGCAGCTACATTGTAATTGGGAATTTAACCTTCATTCTTTACAGAGGCATTGGCTTGTCCAGAAAAGCTAATGAATCCTACCTGACACCTGTGTACGTCAGCATGTCAAAACACCAAGGAAATAAGCAGTGACACAAAAGTCCTCCGCACTCATTTTTCTTGCATGCAACTGAATCAATCACCAGACAGTGTAGCTCTTTACCTATTCTCCTGTTCACTAGAGGTGCACTGAGAAATTATGATAAAGAACCAACTGAGATTCCAGATTAGTAAGAAAAGACATGTACAGAATTAAAAATTGCATAGAGAAGCAAAAATAAAATATTTAAGAAAGATTTTATGGACTATTTTGCTGTACTTGAACTCAGAAAAAAAAAGGTGGATTTTTTTTTTCCTTGAAACTGTGCAATTTCGTGTTGATCAACATGTTGTTGATGATGGTGAAAAAACCTCCTTGATTTGCTGAAAAATACTCATTTCAAGTTGGCCACATCTTCAGTGAAATTCAACTAGCAAAGCAAAAAAATAATAAGCAGTTATCTACATGGTTCTAATGGTAACATCTACTCTAGCAAACCTTGCTGTCTAGTGTAGAAAACGAACAGAGGGAGAAATCTAATTATATTTGCTTTTAAAGGATAATATTTTCCACCTCTGAAGTACCTGTTCTAGCACAAGTTTGTGCACATTAGTGCAGAAGGCTGATGAAAAGGGTGTGTGTTGTAATTAAAACATTAAGCCACATGGCTTGTGTCTACTTTGAAAAATATAAACATAAATCACCTCCCAGTGGGAGTGGCAAACTAACTAGCGTGTACAAACCTCTCTGATGTTTGGGCAAGAATGATGTGGCTTAATGAGGCAATGAAGAGTATTAATTATAATCAAACTATATACCAGTGAGGTATTATGGAACAAATGTCATTTTATGAACAAATATACCATGCTTCCACATTGTCATTTTATTCTGCAAAGTCAGGAATGACGTTGGTTATGTGAACATTGATACAAGCAAAGGTAACTTTTGCAACAGTTTGGCTCAGCATCCTTGAAGATTGTCTGGAGCCCTGTGAATTTGTATTCCATCATTTTCTTTCATGTGAAACTTGTGGACTTCATTTTTCTAAGCCCACACATGTCATATTTAGGGAGGGTAATTCAGAGTTTTTCAGAACTGTTTAATCTAGGGTTGGCACTTTCTTTGTATGCTAGAATAAAAATACAAAAAGGCTCATTTAAGGTTTCTGATGTAAAAATCGTATGATTGAAAGTATCACACTAATATTCACCATGCTGGAGTGTCCAGGATAGGAAAGCGATCAAACTCTTTGCTCTCACTGAGTTTAACAGAAAAAAAAAAAAATCCTACAGACTTTCAAAAATATTTTCATACATGTATGTAAAAATACTAATAAATATTAAGGAAGCGAACAGTGTGAATGTTTATACTTTTTCATCTTATTTTAGGAAGATTGAGAAATCAAACATAGGATCCATGTGTACATGGAATTGCTTTTAAAGATACTGCTATGAAAAAAGCAGTTACCAAAAGTTTCAAGTGTCTAAGCCAAAGTAATTAAATCCTCATATAAGCACATCAGTAACTGGTTTAATATTCAGAGGTGCTGAGTGTCCAAAATTCAGTCAGATTTCTTGTCTAGGTGCCTAACTATGTATGTAATCTCAGCATTAACATCTCAGCTGATTAATTTTGTGTTCTAGGTGGAAGAATCATCAGGCTCATGCCCACTAAATTCCTATATAATTATACCTATTCTTGTGTGTAAAGAATGTACTCCAATCCTACTTGACTAGGTTTCTGCAGACTCCAATATTTTCATTTGAAAAATGTCACTGGAAGTATAATGTATGCTTGACTTCTAGCTGGGTAAGAAAGGAATGTTAACAGTAATTAACTCAATTTTTTACTGGTAATTTTGTGAGGTTTTCCGACACGGTGACCGAACACCAATTGTAAACTTTCCAACTGATCTACACAAAGAAAGTGAATGGCCCCAGGGATTTGGACAACTTACCAAGGTATGTTGACTTTCTTAGAAGCACTTATATATGCTACTAAAATAGGAAGTGGGCAGATTTTTTTACGAGTGCCTCAGAAACGTTAGCAAATCCCAAGTACTGATATATGGTATTAGCAATACCCCGTAATTCATAAACATTTTTGCAACGTTATTCATCCAACTACTGTTAAACTGAAATCTCGTTCATCATAGCTTTATAACTACCTTCCTAAAAGCAGAAACCTTCTGGCAGTGTGTCTGCATTCAAATAAATGGCAAGTTTAAACATTGTCTATACTCCTAACATTGATGAAGTTCTAATGACCATTAAGCACTGGGCCCTGTGACAGGGTAAAGGAATGACACCTGCCCACCAGGTCAAGTTTTGAGTCCACACCTCATCATTTGACTGGCAACCACTTACTCACAGAACAAGGGAAGTCTTGCAGGAGAAGGCTGCTTCTGGGGACAAGGTGTCTTCTAATAAGGCTCCTCTCAGCCCAGAGTTTCACTAGGATGCACTGAACCTACTTCTTGCTCTGGCATTTCAATATCAAGCTGTAGCGCTTTAACTGTGTTTGACATACAAAATTCTGGAGCAAAGAGAGGCCAATGCATTTGCTAATAATCCTTCATCATGATGCAGTTCAGCATTTAGTGTTTGAAGTGAGGCTTGAAAGATCTGTAAAATTCAGACACTCAGACAACACATTACTATCCCCAGGTACATAGCTTATGTTGTAAGAAGAAAAAAAGTTTCTGCTTTGACACAGATTTTTTTGAGGGCTTTTTGCTATTTTACTATCTCTTTAGCAGCAGTAGTAAGAATGTACTTCTCTGACAGCTAAAAGTTAAAAAGTTCAGCTCAGGTTTGGAAACGAGTAACAGAAACGACAGTGTGCAATTTAAGACAACTGCAGGTGCACCAAGGCAAAGATGGAAGAACGTTACTTAAGGCACGAAATGCAAGCCACAAATTTATCAGGTTGATCGAACAGCAGAGCAATGACAATAATAAATACTAGGTTATCAATCATCCTTTCTCAGCTGTCATTAACTGACATACTCTTTGCAATGTTGATTATGTATAACTCCAGGAGTGTCTACAGAGCTACAGCACTGTGGAAACAGTATTTGTGTAGGATGAGGTGCATTGCCTTTCCTGTAGCAGATGTTGGAGTCTTAGCATTTCAGAACGTATCATTTTTTTCATAGATATAAATTTTTCTGTTAAAAATTCTAGATCACCTGCAACATATACAGTACATTATACAAATGGTTAATGATCACTTAAAAACTGATTGCTGAAGACAAAAAAGAAAACAGAAAAGAAACTTCCACATTAAGATTCTCCAGTCACCTTAATCTAATAGTCATCTGTATGCTTGCCTTGCAGACTGGAATGCAGCAGCTATTTGAACTTGGACAGTACATGAGGAAAAGATATTCCAACTTTTTGAACAGCACGTACAACAGGCAAGAGGTATATAGCAGAACTGTCTGGAGGACATTTCTCTGGCATAGCGGAACTATGGACTTGTGCTAGATAAAAGCACATCATCATATTAATTTCATTAATGGAAAAATTAAGGTAATAGAAGAACATTTTTGTAAATCAGGCTTTTATGTCAAGGTAAAAACCTAGACTAAAGTCTAACATTCAGTTTGGGTCTTCCACTGCCCAGTCTTCCAGGACTGAAAAGCTCCACACCACTAAACTAATTGGGAATTTATACATAGTGACCCAATGTTGTTCTGTCCTGTTGAAAGGTGAATGCATATCCAGCCATGTGATGGGCCATGTTCACATACTTCATCCTGTAAAAGAGAGGTCTAACAGTTGTTTGGATGTGCTTGTCATATGGTACAGATCCATTGTGGGGAAGGTACCACTACCATTTTGGTCACTACATGAGGGATGCTTTGATGGGAAGGCATAAAAGACTATAGCTTTGCCATGCTTCCAAGAGAGGTTTATGGTTCTAAGTGCCTTCATTCCTGAGGTATAGCAGTTGGATCACAGAATCAGACAATCAGAATCATTTAGGTGGGAAAAGGCCTTTAAGATTGAGTCCAACCGTAAACCTAACACTGCCAAGTCCATCACTACACCACGTCCCTAAGCACCGCATCTACACGTATCAATGTTCCTCTGAATCTCAGAAGACGGAGAGCTTCTTTCTTTTAAATCTTGCTTTCTTATTCTTCTTAGTTCTGTCTGAGGGTTAGATTCCAAATCGAAAGATGCTTTGGCAATTCCATTTATGCAAATGAAGTAGGGCCCTGGAAAGCTGAGTTATGGTTTCACTGTTTTGACTTTATGCAAAAAACATAAAACTGAAAACGAGAGCCAGGATTGATGAGTTGGATAAAATTTCCTTATTATTTGTATTGTTTCCATTTTATTTTTAACTCTTTGTCATTCTATCTTCAGTTTTACATCCAAAGTACAGATTATGATCGCACCATTATGAGTGCCCAGTCGTACCTTTCTGGCCTCTTTCCACCAACTACCAGTCAAATTTGGAACCCTGAGCTTCTCTGGCAACCCATTCCAGTTCATATTTTGCAAAAATCAACAGACCGGGTGAGTACTGGCTGGACACTTCCTATAATGCCTTAAACTTTCCCAGAAGCAAAAAACAGAAAAAAGGGGGGGGAAGCTAAAAAATACTTTCTATTCTTTTCGAGTTCAATCTAATAGAAAACATCAACTGCAGCTACTGGCTGACAAGCATGCCATAGGTCAACTGTAATAGCTGCATGAAAATCCTCCTTCTATAGTTGCAGAATACCTGAATTGTAGTCCACACTACCATTTTCTTCAAGGTACAGCTCTAACATTTCTCTTGGCAAGGACACTTTTGGACAGTATTAAAGGGAAGTTGCCCTAAACCTTTATAGAGAACAAGTGCTTTTCTAAGCACAAATCAGCTAGACAGACCTCTCCTCCTTGGCAAGTTTGTTCCATAGTTTATTCAAGGAATGGAATTTTCCCCAGCCACTATAATGACCTCTCAATTACTACTTTCCTATTCTGGTAGCACTTAGGCACCCTAATTACAGACAAGGGCCCTTTTATGCTCAGTGCTATACAAACACTTAATGAAACCCTAGCACTTGCCTTGCGGTTCATAATAAGAGCAGACCTACGTGAATAATAGGTCTTGTAGAAGTTTTACTATATGTAGCTCTCTCTGGCTGACTCAGGTTTACATTTTAATTTCACTGGCTCCTGTGACAAGAACTGTGTAAGGAACAGTGTGTTGAACAAGGACAAAAAGTTATTGAGTGTAATGACAGAAAGGCTAATTTTCTTCTGCCTTTGAGGACAGAAGTTGACTTTAAGGAAATGTATACAAAAACTCTTATTAAATAACTGCCTGTCCAGTCACCAACATCAGAGGATGGACTCTGTCATTAGGGGATGGCTGCACCTGCCTCCCATTGGCATTCTTCCATTCTTGGAGGCCATGCTTGAAAGCAGGTACAGAGAGAACGGGTTTCCACAAACTGGATTAGGCACAATGTGCTTCAGCTTGAAACTTGACTCTGTCCCTCAACAGAAAAGAATGCTGTCACTGTTATTTAAATGTGGGACACTAGGGGAAGTTCTTTCACCAGAAGACCGAAAAAGTATCAAAATGGTCAGAGCTTTGGCCAAATAAAACCTCAAAGCCCTTAGGGGAATCACAGTGCAGTGCAATGACCTGTTTGGAGAAAGCGAGCTCATTTGTAGGAATCTCTAGAACCTCATCACTTCTGCAGCTGCTTCAGGAGCGGGTATTGATGTTTCACTGAAACACACCTCTGCGGCAACTCAAAATTCCTGTTAAATATTCAAACCACCTGGAAAAAACATCATTCCCTTGTTAAACCAAGCAGATGTTTGAGGGTATTCTCAAGCCCTAAGCAACGCAAAGTGGGAAATTGAGGCCAAGTATAGTCCTGTAAAAAAACCTAATCACAGTTTGTTTTTCAGCCACTGAGATCCTTCAAGACCGGACAGGCAACAGTACTGAGTACTGCTTAATGAGGCCAAAGGGAGTGCCTTAACTAATAACATCTAGAGGGGGATAATTAAGCCATACAGCAAGAGAAACATTTGTTATTGTGTAATTAAACAACATTCCCCAGTTTCATATTGCAGCTTTGAGCCTTCACCCTCCAGTGTGCTGCTGTTACAGAAAAAACGCACCTTTGGAAATCTGTCCAAGTAAAAGTGTGCTAGTGTCAGTTGGTGGCTGCTGCAAGCTTCACGTTGATAAATCAAAGAGAAGAGATGCACTGGAAGTGCAGTCTGCGAATGTTCACCCCAAGACAGAGTAGACCTTTTTGCACATACATAAGCCATAGATATTGAAGTTAATTTCTCCACTGCATATTAAATCAGTTCCTTGACATGATTTGTATGGATATAGGATAATATTAGTGCTGGGTCAAAAGTGCTCTAGTGATGTGACATAAAGTGCTGAACCAGCACAAGCTTATTTTGCTCATCATGACTTTTTACTGACACTTTATGCTGGATCAGGTATCATCTGTCCTTCTGCAATTGGCATAAAGCATATTTGCCAGAGCACAGAGTTTGATGGACACATATGTATTTACACATGGTTCAGATCAAATATGTACTATCAGGTGACCTCATAATGCATACATGTGGAGTTATTAAAAGTGAACCATACCCCTAAACAAGAACAGAGCCATTAGGCTCATAGCTTTTTAATATTTCTGGAGCACAATTTATTTGTCACTCTTGTTTCGAGTTCTGTCCATTAAGTGTTACTTAAAATGCTTACCATAATAAGCTGCTTACCTCCAAAGACGTGAGAGCAGGATGTGTAGATGCAGAAGCAATTCAGATTCCAGTACCACGTGGAGTCAAGATGCATCTGGGGGGATTCAGAAATTAAGAGGGAAATGGTAGCTTTTTAAAATTTCTGATCATGGACTCTGATCCATTTCTCAAAACAATCCCTGACAGACATGCATAATCTCTTTTTGCCAAAATCACTTAAACTGAGGGAAATCAAGCTACCGTAGCCACTGAAAAGTCAAGTTACCACAGTCCATTGCTTATGTTAACTGAATTCATGAACAAGGTACCCAAACAAACCATTATGGAGTAGCTGTGGCATGGCCATGAATCTATCTAACAAATATTACATCAGCAATCTCAGCAATAGAAAAACTAGAGGTGTGTTGATTAATTCTAGAACTATTCTAAGTTTTACTTCTCTTGTTTCAGAGGCTGCATTTTCCTCTGCCTGACTGTCCCCGTTTTGATGAACTTCAGAATGAAACACAAACATCTAGTGAACTTCAAAATAGAATACAACCATACATGGTAAGACAAAATAAAAAGGAAACAAAATCTAAGAAGGAGAGTAACTAAGATGTAGAAGTTATAGAATTGCCTTGTTTCCTTTTGCTGAAATGCAAAAATAAATGCAAAAAAAAAAAAAAAATCCTGAGGACTCTCTTAAAATCAGAAATTTAGGCCAATATGATCAAAAAGTATGTTTGATATGCTTTTGCATTTCTCATACTTTTGTATATTAATCTTTTAAAATGTGAATTTAACATTAATTTTCTGAGACTATTTAGAGCTGCATGTAATTGAAGTTCCATGATCTGAGGGGAGAAGAAATTTCTGGATGCAGCGATTTCCAGTTTTACAGGGTAGCACAAAACCAATTCTAAAAAATCTGATAAATCTGAAACTTGCGAAGGTTTATGCCTTCCTGCTGTGACTTTCTGAAGTTGACACTACAACAGAGAACTAAAGCAAGCCCAGCCAGGTGAACACTCTGACTTACGTAAATTTCTCTGAGATGCATTTTGGAATCATCACAAGACATGCTTCTCTTTTGGCCCTGACACAAATCTTCACAGTCAGAGATTCAAAATTTCCCATTCCAGTGCTGCAGCAGGATGTAGGTACATGGATGGTATACCTGCCTCAAGCAACCATGTTCTTCTGTATAATAACTGCTCTAGATAGTGATTACTGCTGCTCTCTTTTTTGCCTACCATGCACTTTGTAATAGCTCTACTGCACAAATAAAGCAGGGGTCTTGTGTTCCTCATACCCTGGCTGCACCTGTACACATTCTCTCAAACTGACTTCAGGCTTACTGCTTGGGCTAAACCCAACATTCTCCTTTTTTGGTTTATTTCTAACTTTCTGCTAACTCAGCTACTCTGGTCAGCCTCACTCACCTGCAATGGGAGGTGAACTATGACTTCACAGCTATCCTCTCTCTCAGCTACCAGTATGAAACAGATAACATGGGAATAAGGGATATTAAGGAGTCCCTTTATTCTTCTGTGGTAGCATGTAGCAAGAATCCCTATGGGAATTGTTGTGGAACTATTACTTAGATATTCAGCTCCCCTTCAACGGCAGAAGGAAAACCTAGTTTCCTTTTCAATTTCTTTTTGCCTCATCCTGAATATTTACCTCAGCTCTCTTTAATTTTCTATTTTCTCCTCATCTTTTTTCTCATGTTCCTTTTCCCTTAGTGCCTTCCTCTTCCTTATATCTGAAGGCTTGAGGTGACTGAGGTAGCCTCCTGGCGCAGTCAGAAGAGGGAGAGAAGAGTGCAGCAGAGAGAGCACCAGACTTATCCATAGCAGGGCTGAGGAAAAGCAGTGTCTGAAATAGAGATCAGTACCTTGAAATGGGTACAAAATTAAACCTGCAACCAAAATCTTCCGCTACAAAGGTGTCACCTGTGTAAAATTAAACACTACTGTGTTGCCAGGTTGGGTGCTAATGAATCTGTATACATATATGTTCTATATGTATTAAGTATTTGTGGTATACTCTTCACTTTTTTTCCCCCCAGGATTTTTTACAAACAATGGCAGTTAACACAGGACTTGAACTAAATCATCTTAAAATACTGGACAATTTCCAGCTCTGGAATACATATGATACTCTATACTGTGAGGTAATAATAAGGCAATAGAGGTCGGGAAAGAATATAACTCCTAAGCTGGGTTTCAATTAAACCATGGCAATGTGGTTTCACAGGAATGAGTTGCTTTCTCTCCTGGATTTGCTTTTTTTTTTTTTTTTCCCAATTTGAATCTAAGTTCTAATTTAGTGCATTGGTAAAAGATAACCCAAAACCATGGTTTACAGCTTGGGAAACTGTTGTTTCCATTTGATGTTTTATCCTGAAGCACTGGTACTGAAATCCATTCCCTTTATTCCCTCATTTTCCTTCCCAATATGCTGCTATAGAATTATTTGAGCATGCTGCCTAGGACATATTTATGATTTTTAACAGGAAAATGAAATTATTTGCTTTAACCTATCAACAGGTAATGATCAAAATACTTAGATGTTGAAAATGAGAGGTAAGATTACGATCTATCAGTCAGAAAATTAGGAGATGATGATTGCTACCCATGAATAAATGGGTAAATTTATTTTTACATATTATTAATTATTACACTTGTCTGTAAATGGCCAGTGATGGAACCAGTATCTGGACAACTGTATGGAAAAGGCAGGAAAAGTTGGAGCTAGGTTATACCCTGAAGACCCAGAGGAAAGGAAGAGGATAAGACATATGTCTGCAATCTTTCACACTAGCAAAACCAAAAACATGTATCTCTATAGCAAGAACACATTATACCTACAAGGGATCCCCTTCACACAGCTGTTTCCCCTCTTCCCATTCACCCACTTCAGGTTGATCCCCATTCCCACAAAGGGTATTTCAGGGTGTGCTGATGAGTGAAATCACACTGGGCAAAGAATTGCAGGACAGCCTCAGAGAGTCTAAAGGTAGTAGAGGCTGGGCAATAGGATGATGGAAACCAGTAGAAGAAAAAAAAAATTATTTTGTTTTCCTTTGTCACTAGGGTATTCACAATTATACTCTCCCTGTATGGGCCACCAAAGATGTAATCGACAAGATGGAAAAACTAGCAGAATTATCCTTATTATCGCTATTTGGGCTTTATAAAACAGAAGAGAAATCACGCCTACAAGGAGGTAAATCAAAAAATGCATAGCTCTCAGAAAGGAGGAGACAATGCTTATGATAACATGCAACATCCTGTCACCTTACTCATGCAAAATTATTGACGCAGAACCTTGATTTGTAACTATGGACACTGGATGCCATATTAAGCATGAAAGTATGCGCTGAACGCTGGCATTTGCATGGATGAGATATTGAAACAAGGTGTAAATATTAATGTCTTTAGTTATCCCATAGTTTTTAAGGGATTAGGATTTTAAGAAAGATTATAGAAATCCAAGGGATAAAATCAAGCCCTCATGGGTATGATCATTACTTGTCTGATATTAGGTTTAAGTTCTGTTTCTCCAACGTTTATTCTAATTGTTTCCTGACCTTTGTTTTTCTCTTTGATGTACTGGTTATATATTGTGCCAAAACCTTGGCAACACGCTGGTAGCTCTCTGGGAGACTGATATAAAGCTGCTCCAAAACAGTCCGATCAGAATAGAAGATGAGAGATTCAAGTTATGTCTGTACTGCAAGAACTGGGACTACTGCTTAGCTCCAAAATTGGGGCACATAGCCTATGCACATTCTGACACTACTTCAGGACACAACCCAGGCATTTATCATATCATTCCCAGGTGTCCATGAGCAGGAAACTCAAACAAGTGAGTTTGAATATCTGCAGGCTGGACCGTTTGGGGCTAGGCTTTGTAATGTACCTACCCTGCAGTCTAGACCTAGGTAAAGAATTATTAGCAGACTCATCATCTAGGCATATATATCACTGGATCAAGCCATATAGTAATTACAGGCTCAGACCTGCGTTAAAGCCCACTATCTGGTAGCTGGCTGTATCATGTGGTCAGGACTTTTTTTCTAGTGTTCACAGGCATACCAGTTATCCCCTTTCCCTAGAACGGTATAAATTGGGCTACAGGGAATTTCTGCCGCCCTTATCCCCTTGGCTTTAGAATATCTTTGGTCTGGAGAAGGAGTACAAAAGAGCTTTGGAAAAATGAAGAATTGATACTGTGTGACTTGCTGGAAGTAAACAGTTCAAAATATTTCTTCAGCTTCTGAAGAGGAAGAGACTAGCACAGCTGTCATTATTGCAACACTCCAAACAGACAAAAAATGATGGAGAGGAGGTCTCAGCATAACAAAACTGGAGGTGTCATTAGTCCCAGTTCTCAGGGTAGTTCTAGATGATTTCCTGTAAATCCTGTCACTTCACTTGACCTGGATGATGAATGATATATTTCACCTCTGTATTATCTTCTCACTAGTTATGAACTTGTAGTGCACTAGTTATGAACTTGTAGTGAGCTAAAAAATAAGTATGAGGCCTGAGTAGATGTCTTCTATTTGATACTCAAAATCTTTTGCCTTTTTGGTTTCTATGCAAATGTTATATCTTCATTTTCCTCTTCCTTGTTCCCATCTTTTTAAGGTGTCCTTGTGAATATTATTTTAAATAGTATTAAACAAGCTGCCAATTCTTCAAAACAAAGAAAAATGGAGGTCTACTCTGCAGTGAGTATTTTCATCTTTCATAAATCTTACTATGATTTTACCAGTAAAAGTCCCTTAAAGAGAATAATCAGTCTCCCTCTAAGTTAAATGAAAGAATAATATAATACAGTTCAATTCAGCTAACAAGCTGAACGCCAGTCAGTACAAGAACACAGCAGGAGCATGGATCCCACCTCAGTTTCAGTCAAACTGTACTTGGTAAAGAAAACTTTGTATTTTATCATCCATTTTTTCTGCAACTTAATGGTGCATTTTCTGTAAGTTGCATCTTCCCTTAAGTGCTCCTAACCCAGAGATGCTGGCACATAGCAGAACTTCAGCTGCTCCTCCAAACCCTTCCTCTGCTTAGAAAGGGACGACACAACTGTGGATTCTTTTTTTTTATTTTAGAGGATGAAGAGGGCCATTTGGGTCAGACCAAGATCCACTTAGCTCATTCATTATCCTGTCTCTAACCATGGCTAACGGCAGGGAAGAATGTGAGAATAATGCCAGCAGAGTGATGCTTCCCCTGATACAACCTTCCAGCAATCTGTGGCTTAGGGACTTCCTGAGATAGAATATGTGTCTGTGTGTTTAATAGCTCTTGACAGACTTTCTTCCATCAATTTATTTAATCACTTTTTAAATGTATTTATACTTTTGGCCTCTGCAACATCCTGTGGCAATGACTTGTGTGTTAAAAGAAAAAAAGTACTTCCTTATTTTTTTTGAAACTTAATACTGATTTAGATCCTTCCTAGCATTTCTATTGTGAGAAACAGGGAACAGTCATTCTTTATTCACTTTTCCTGGGTCATTCATGAATCTACTGTTTTCTGTCACACTTTTTCCATCTTTTCTTTTCCAAGACAGACTTTTACCCTATTTAATCTTTCCTCATATAGAAACTGCTCAATACCTTAAATCTTTCTTGCTGCCTTCTCTATGTGTTTTCTAGCCCTACTATATTCTTTTTAAAAAGGAAGAAGTGCATCCAGAATTTTCACTGCTGCTTTAACACCTTGAGATCAAGTATACTCTTATTTTTGAAACTGATCAGTCTAAAAAGTTCCAGATCCTGAATAATAATTAAAACATAGATGTTAGACTATAATATAAACAAGCCTAGCCAATATGTATATAAAGATGCTTACAAAATTTAGGCATCAAGGTGTTTGGACTTACTTCCTTCAGCTCCTCCTCCTGGGATACCCTGCAAGAGGAGGGATAATGGGGAGAGGAAGAGACTGCAGGTGGGTGGGTAACTGATTCCATCAAAATAGAAGCCAAACAGAGATTTTATTGTATAAGTCCAAACAGAAGGGGTAACAATTTTAAAAGTTCTGGAGTGCGTGTGGAGGTGAGGAGGATAGTCTTTGTATGCAACTATTTGTCTGGTATACTGTCTAAAAAAAAGTACTTGGATCTTCACCTGAAATGCCATAGGATATACTACCTTATACTGCCTTAATCTGACTTTGGAACCAAAAAGACTCCTGAAGGAAGGAGTAGCAAAATGCACTGAAAAACTAGATTTATTTCGCAGACCACATCTTGCTTTCCCCCAGTATCTCTGTCTCCAAAATATTGCCAGATGGTGTAAGACACATACTGCAGTAACTCTTTGGAAATGTCCCCTGCTGTCTGTACTAATCTGTTAACATGTTTTTCCCAATGGTGAATATACTGAATATATTTTTATGGTTGAATTTACACAGGTTTTGTTTTATCTTGATTTCCACTCCCTCTCTACTCTTTTCTCATTACTCTGGATAAACGGTAGTTGACTTAACTGACTTTCAAGGATGGATTTTTTTTTTTTCCAATAGCATGACACCACAGTTGGGGCCCTCCAGATTGCTCTCAATATTTTCAATGGAAAACTGCCACCATATGCTGCTTGCCAGTTTTTTGAACTCTACCAAGAAAGCAGTGGGCAAGTATCTTCTTATCCATGCAAGAAAAAGGAGTGTTTGGAATTTGGTTCCCCCTTCCCCAAAATCATTTTCCTCTCAAATATAGTGAGGATACAAATTCGTTTTAAACTGATACTTCACTGAGCAGTCCACAGGCACAAAGTTATATTAAAACTAGGAAAAATTATGTTTGCGGAATGTGCACATATCTCTGTGCTTTGAAAGATAGGAAGAAGAGGAAAACAGGCCTTACCAGCTGGAAGTAAATGGTAAAATAAATTTTCCTGCTTCTTCAAATGATAGCAACAACATTTCCAAGACATCGCATAAATCCCAAGGTAAACCAGTTGGCTTAGAAGAGCCTGGTGCTGTTGCCATTCAAGGAGCCTTCAGAAGGACCTTTGGAGCTGACTGGTGATCTGTGCAGTAATGTAACCAGCTTCGGCAAAGTGGGCATTGCAGATGCCTTTCACAAAGCCCCCATTCTTGAAGAACAGGTCCTAGGATGTTAGAGCCTATTTCCAACATTCTGTCTCTAAATAGGAAACCTTGGGTTTAAGAATCTTTTTTAAAAAATCTTTTCAATGTTGTTAATCAGGCGATATAGCATTGAAATGCATTATCGGAATGACTCTTCAAAGGATCCTTACCTACTCACTCTGCCAGGATGCACCTCTTCTTGTCCACTTGAGAAGTTTGCTGAACTAGTTTCTCCTGTGATTACAGAAAATTGGTCAAAAGAATGTGGGAAGAAAGACAAAATGAAAGGTAGTGTAACAGCTCTGTATTTTCTACATAAGACATGGAGGCAGAAACTGTATCAATGGCTCCAAACTTTGTACCTTTCACACAATAGATCTCCTTTTAACAAGCGTGGACCAGCTTTACTATGGACAGGGAAAGCCGTGAGAAATTAAATTTCTCAGAAAATGTGAAGAGTAGACTTGCCCACCAGTGTGAAGGCAGTGCTATTATTAGCATACTCACATAAGGAGCTACCTAAAGGCCATGGCCAAAACTAGAGCTCCGCTTGTTGAAAATGTCCGACAGAAATATGGGTGTGGGTGCTGTGCGAGGAGTCCTGTGTATGTTGGACGCATCAGACCTTCTGTAGATGCAAAGCAAAAATGGCTTGCACATGCACAGTAAGATTGGTGCATCTGTATTTCTGGCATGTGCACTATGTATTGAGGATACCTTAACCTCCGCTGTACACACAGAGTGCAGCTGATCCACGCAGATACAGCAGCTGTGTGCCTGGGACTACCAACAGCTGACAACTGATAACCTCTTCCTGCCTGAATATTATTTCCAGGAGGGAAGTGAAGGGCAAGGCAATACATGCTACTTTCCAATAGTTCTGGTATTTCCCCCTTCTCGCATATATTCCGCGTTTTGCTGATCCCTGATGAAACTCCTAGTTTGCATTAAGTACACATGGTCCCTCTCGCCCTGTGAAAACCTAGGAGCAAGATTTTACCCATGCACAGGAAGCTATCTATGCATTTCCAGGATTGAAGTATGTTTTTATACTTATGTTGCATATGTCAGTAAATGCAGGCCATGTGACCTTGCCAGAAATACGAACAAAATGTAACTATATTTCCATTGTACATATTTGTAATTAGACTGTTATCTCTGTATCCAAAATGATACACATTTACATCTTTCATTAACTCCCTTTTCCTTTATTGTTTTTCCTTCACAGATATTTTTATCGGGTTTGACATTGCTGTTGGCTTGTTGTTCATTTTTGACCTTGTACTGCTCTACCTCCTTTATCATTATGGACGCTGCAGGCGCAGAAACAATTACCAAGACATTTAAAGGGGAGGTAAAGAAATGAAAGAGAGAGCAGCTAGACATCAAGCAATCCTTTAAGTTGCTTATATCCATCAGTTTGCTCTGGTCAAATTAATCTCCAAAGCATATTCAGTAAACTTGAAGAGCTGAGGTATCTGTGGCCTCGCTCCTAAAAGACTAAACATCTGCAGTGAGAAATACTGTAGAAACATTATTGTTAAGAATTTACTTTTGTAGGAAGACGGAATTACTTCAATTTCTATCTTTAGGTTTTCCACTACTATTAATCACTCTTAAGTCAACCAGTGGGGTGAAGGGATGCTATTGCCTATGCTTTTTTTTATATTGCCTATTACCATTTAGCCCTCTGCTTCTCTCTTTTACCCTGCTCAATGAGTCTTTCTTGAAAGTCACAGTCTGTAATATTTTCCTTAGTTCTTATAAATGGCTATTTTGTTGATGCATGGGAAAATGTTTTCAGTAAGCAGAAGATGCAATTACTGTGTGAAAAATATTCATACCAGCACTTGGGCATACTGTTTCTGCATTTACTCATGCAAATCTATGCCTGAGTTCTGACCTTGGCCTTCAGCTAATAAAAGTCTGCAGCCTGCTTTTCAAAGGAGTTACACTACTACAGCTCTCACTGAAATTAGTAGAAACTGGAGGGAGCTCTGTTGCATATCCAGGCATCAAGCAAGAAGCTTAGTGCAACAGGATCTTGGTCAGTGTCCACAACTTCATTAATATGGATAAGTAAATACATTAAAATCTATTTTCTGTTGCTACGCTGCTTTCCTATTTTTCTGAGCTCCCAGTCATGAATGATCCTTTGCCCTACATCTATGATGCACCTGTTCTGTGCCCTGCTTCAGGTCCTTTCTACAATCTTACTTCTTTGAGCCACTCTTACAATAATTCCTCAAGCTATCACTCTGTTCATCACCTTTAATTTTAATTTACAATAACTTCTTTAACTCCTTGCTCTGTTCAAAATCCATTATGTTAGCAAGACATGCACTGAAAGTAAGAAAACAACGATTCTGCGTTTTGTATATTGATCTCTTCTGTGCAATATATTTTGTTTAGATTGTAAGCTCCTAAGGGCAGGGAATGTGTTTCCATAATTGCTCTCTAGTATCATAAACTAGTATCATAAGCACTAATATTGCTATATAAAATACTGCTTATCGTCATATGTTTCAAGGGCTGAATTAAGATTTTTTATCCTGTAGTCCTGCAGAGGATACTGTGAATTACATTACCATGGAGAAGCCTTTTTAAAGGCTTTCACTAGTATCCCTGACATTTCCATTTTATCTATTTTAGGAAATATCATAATCAAGTGATGGACTTGATTCTTACATGGTAAGGATGTTTTATTGTAGAACAATTTGGGGCAAAGTTGTCGAAAAGATGAAAGGCTATCCTTAAATAAGATGTTTTGCACATACAAGCTTCAGATTGTAACTAGTAGTTCTGATCCTTGGTGCAAAAACTTAAAGGAATGTCTATATTGCACTCAGAAGTGTTACAGCAGCTCTAGGAAACAAGCCTGAGCTGGCTTGGTTACTATTAGCAGTGTACTCACAGTGGGGAAAAGCTCAGGACAAACTGCAAAACTGATCCTGGCTCCTGAATATATATACACACTCAGTGACTACCTGATGCGGAGCTTTATATTACCACGGCCACAGTGCTGCTGGTACTCACTTAAGGACAGACTAGTATGCCTTTTATTAGAGGCAGTCAGATGCTTGACAAGTGAAGATGTATCGTTGACTGATAACGTGCAGTAGGAACTCTTTCTGAGATATTAGAAAGTCAGTCGGTTGTACTCCACAAGAAGCAGAATGGGGCATGTTTTTTCCAAGATTGCTTCTTACAAAAAGAAGCACATCCAGAAAGAAAGTAAAACGTGAAGTGTCTGAGACATCTTTTGTGGTTCATGCTACTGAAGCCTAAGCTGTTCCAGAGAATTTCAGGAGATGAGGCAATTTCAGCTGTGGCAGGAGCTGTCATGAAGTAATTTTACTGTAGGAACACCTTTTTGTTAACAGATAGTCATACTTGAAAATGTCCATGCACTTTTAGAAATGATCCAGTGAACACAAGTTACACAGACTGTAATGGACAGGTTCAGATGATGTAACTTCAGAATTAATTAAGGTACAATAAAGATGTAATACATTAGTAATGTAGGCCCTGAATCTCACTTATAGTATAGATGCTTTGTCTTGCTGTGATTAAATCAAGTTTAATTTCTCCAGTGGAGTCAAAGGTGGTAAGTGTCATACAAGCTTGTGGCTTTTTTAATTTTTCAGACATATTTACAATTTGCTTAGTATAATCTGCAGACTGATTGTGATTAGAATATATCTTGTCTCCAAGCAACTTGTAGCACTGCAATAAGATGTATTAAAGAAACAATTCAATACTTGCAATTGTATTTGAGTGAAAAATAATGGAGCTTTCAGTATGCCTAGAGTTTCCAAACAAAAGTGAGTGTTCAGGTTTGCTCCTTCTCAGATTTTTAAAGCACTGATGCTTTGACATGAATAACGCTAATGTTGATGGCATCAGGCTCTTCCATTTGCCCTCTAGCAGTGACATCATCTGCCTCTACAATAATTACGGTAGCAACTAGCGGCTCTGCAGCAGGGTTTTCTGGTGCATATGGTAGACAGCAGCGCATACACAGCACTTTCCAGCTCAGTCAGCAACAAGCTCCTCTTACTGAATTGATTTCTTTCTGGAACTTGTTTAGTCACAGCCCTGAATATTGCACACACTGGGTCAGCACAGCATAGCTGTCTGACTTCCAGAGTAACACCGGCTCAGTCTGGAGCACTCATGTTCATTTGTACCTGTAATCCAGGGACATTTGATCCAAATGACATTATTTCTTCCCACTTAAGTACATTTTCTTAGGTTTGGTAAGATACAGAAAACAGAATAACAAATACACTGTATTAAAAAAAAAATATAAATCTGTTCAGTCCAAAGAATCTTGAGTTTGGATTAAACCCCAAAAGACAAAGGTTATGTTTCTAAATTTTTCTCCACAAACAAAAAAGGCTAAAAATTCTACTGTAAAAAGAAGAAGAAAGATTTACAGTGATGGAATTTGAGAGTGATGATAAGGGTAGAGGCTGGCTTATTCTTAGGCATACAACCTTGGCCCTTATGAATCCATGTTGAGGTGATGTCAGCAATATTGCATAGGATTGTATTCTTGGCATGAAATAGCTGAAACTACTGTACTCCTTAAAGCATTTCTTATAAAGAAAGATGGGGATAAAAGGTGGACATTTACCTATAAAGGGCTAGCTTTATTGATTTAGACAATAATGCTTCTTCATCAGAAGAAGTAATAAATAAACATGAGTTGCTACTGAAATAATAGCAAATCGTTTGAACTATTACATTACATGGTCTCTTCTATGACTAGGCAAATTCACTTCCAAAGGGATTTTAGCACTGGCAAGGCCTACAATACCACGCCTAGCAGATCAGGTAGAATTGGAGGGACAGTTAAAAAGACATGTCCAAAGTCCTGTTGTGCTAATTTCTGTAATTTCTCTTAAATAATGACACTACTTCCTCTCCTGAGACTGATGGTACATTGTCAAATTCATCCATCCTGCATACTGAGGTTGCAGTGATCTTTTAAAAAATCTGTAGAGAGAAGAAAGATATCGTTTATCAATTCGAAATAGGTAGTGGCAAAAGAAAATGGTCCTGGCTCCATCTCTCTTTCTCTATATTTAGCTGGAGTCATGTCCATGACAAAAAAAGGTAATGTCCATTTCAAAAAAAGGCAGCTAAAGCTCTTGCCCTCTTCCTCTAGGGAGCCCTCAACTTCAAAGGACATAGCAATTCTGCTAGCTCATCTACCCTATAAACGAAAGAAAGGTTGTAAGATGCAGGATTATCATAAAGCCTTTTCTTTAGGAAGATAAGAATTAAAAGGATATATGGACTCAAAAACTGTAACTTCAGGCCCAAATAGGTAAGCACATATCCTCCATTCTCTAAAATACTAGTCTTGACAGCATTTGGCTCAAGAATTACAGGAAGACTAGCAATATTCTGTAATGCTCACAACTATTGAGCTGACTGAGGACACTTCCAGTACTTCTTGAAAGCGGAGCTCCTCCATTCTTTCCATTCTAAGGCATTATCAGAGCTTCTCCTGGCTGCTCTTCAGGAGCAGCAAGAGCTGAAGCAGGTCTGAAGCCTACTTCTTGTTCAGAAGTTTTGAACCACATGCACTTAAGATAAAAATGGATGTGATTACTGTCTGTTGTATGACAGTTTCTTCATTTGTGAAATTAATACAGGAGTACTTTTACAGTACAGGTCACTTCCTCCAGGGCAGAGGAGTTAAATGAACAATTCAAACGTAGCATGTCACACTTGTACTTTTCTTGGTAAAGGAAGATGTGGATCAAAAAACACCTAGCCTTTAAGTTAAGGCCTTTCAAATAAGCACATGAAAATCTCCTTCTGACAAATGAAGGCCTAATTTTCACTTAATTTCACTTCACTGTTTCGAAAGATGGAGTTGGCAAAGACAAGATATATTAAGCTGCACTATGTGGTGGGTAGCTTATCTCCAGCACAGTTATTGAGTTGTCTTCTCTTGTATGGCTGTTTGCTCTCACCTCTGAACTACTGGCAGAATGGAGGTGAAGGACAACAAATCTACTAAACTGTAGTGAGCAATACAAGCTGCTGTTGCTTACTTTTACATGTTTTAGCCACCAAAACTATTTGGTCATAGATGTGAACCAAATGGGTCTTTAATCCCCTCAACTCTTCATTCTAACTACCACGCTCAACCTTAGTGTATGTAAGCATAGTCTCTATTGATTTATATCTCTTCCTTTGCGACCACACATTCAGTAATATCAATATTGTAAAAAAAGCCATTAGCTGAGTTGCAGCTGTCTTTGTTGGTCTCATTGTCTGGTTGATGTTTCACTATCATTTGAATACCAATTCTCTGTAAAGACCATTCTCCACCATTAATTGCTGTTGTCATTAACGACTGTCTCACTTGAGCCTTAAGAAGAATCCTATTTTCTGCAGACAAGTATCTCTGAAAAAAAAGCTATATTTTCATAACCATAGCTCGCATTATCAAAAGCAGACTAAGCACTCTATACAAACTTTCTTCTTTATTTCAGTGAAGTAGCTGCCACTTTGTAGAGTGCAAATGCACTCTGACTCTTCTTGAGTGTGTCATTTTATAATGAGGTGTCTTTCTGTTTTAGGATGTAGTTTTAGAATGCAGTTCTAAGTATGTTTGTTATCAGAAAAAACACAAAGACTTATAAGAGGCTCTTGATAACGATAGGTCTTGACTGTTCAAGAAGAGACCAAATATCCTGAAATAACAATGATAAACTTTAAAAGAACTACATTGTTGAGATAGAAGGATGTTAGACTCTTACCTGCTCAAAGCAAATCCTTAGACAACTGGAAATACTATAGGAATGGTCATAGAATAGTATGATTTTGGGAGGTTTCTAATAATAAAATCTAACACTTTTGAAAATGAGCTCTTCTGTCAGGAAATTATTGGGATGGTCCTGAAGCTATGCTTTCTGTCCTATGTTTTTGTTTTCCACCATGTGCTTACATGTGCATTGAGCCCTAGTAAATGTTACTGTGACAGGACCACTCAAGATTTCCCCTAAGTCTGAATAAGTGTGTATGAGGGAGGAAGGAGGGGAACCGTGCACAGCTGGACACTCCAGTCTCAAATCAATCTTTCATTCATACACTAAGCAATTGATGCGAAACTGATAGCAAGCTAACACTGCGAATGGAAGGGAACTCAGACAGTCTGTATGTTTCATGATGTATAATTTGCCAAGTTATTCCATCATGTTTTAAGGAAGATACAAGCAGGAGAAAGCATCTTGGAGACTAATGGCATAATCTTAGTCTAACCAAAGCATGCAGTAGAAATGTTAAACAGCTTGAGAAGGAAAGCAAAAAGAAAAGAACTAAGTTTCTGCATACCCATGTGATGTCCCAGTAACCATTAACAGAGCCTAAAGGACCAGTCTCAGAAGCCAACTTAAATACAGAAGCAGCTGAGGAGGTATAATTTTAAAAATAGTATAATATTAATAAAAAATATAATTTCCATAATGTTTGATTATTTTGTAGTTTTATAACGCTTTTCCCATTACAGAAAAATCTATGTTTATAGATTCCTTTGCTTTTATATCTTGTCTGGTGACAAAACAAGTTCTAGATAATCTGGTGAATGCTAAGCATCTCGTTCCATAAATCAGATCCAATCTTTTCACATAGTGGATGGGCAGCTCCCCCAAGTGTTTACCAACCGTTGGGTTGTGTAGTTTTCAGCAGTCTTTGGGCAGTCCCCTACTTTGATACAACAGCCTAGTCTTAGGTGGGTAATGAAACATCTCAGTATGTACTAGATAGAGCCTTTGGCAGTCAGCAAAATAATGGCATGAAAAACAAATGTGATAGGAGAGACAGTTTGTGGAAGCACCACAAGATTCCCTTGCAATGGAACATATGAGACAAAAGCTAAGAGACAAGGTATTTCCCTAAGTGTACTAATTATTAGCAGCAGGGCATTGTGGAAACCCCTCAAGGTGAATTTAAGCTTGGAAAAAATCTGCTAAATAGAGAAAAGGTGTCTTGTTCCAGGTTAGCATCATTTAAGGAAAGGCACGCATGAAAAAAAGCTTTGTCAAAAGACTAGATCCCAGCTTTTTTGGCACTGTACAGAAGCTATTTTAATGGGATGGTCTGCTGTTTGAAGAATACTTTAAACACATCATTTATGTCACATGTATGTAGAGAGCAGTGGAGGCTTGGTTTATCTGTAGACATCTTCAGATAAAATAACCCATGTGTTAAACTCTGGTTTGGTTTAAAAAATCCTTGAGGTATCTGGAGTTAAGAGGGATTTCCAAGTAATGAGTAAACTATAGGCATATTGTTCTGTAGGGGTGGCAAAGCCATGAGAGCACTAACTTACCATCAACAGCGGCAAATCCTCCAAAGCAAGATCAAGGTCACCCAACTGCTGCAGGGCAGGGTAAGCTGCCACAGCCACTTTAGGAACTGATAACACAGGGTGCATAGACGCGACATCCCCTCTCCTGGCAAGTCCTTACCAGAGTATCCCTGGCATGCTTTATAAGAGTAGGTAGTCTGTTTGAACCCTAGGAGTCTCTCCACCTTTACATCTCTCTTTACATCACCTTTAACTACAGCCCCATGGGCATTAAGAAAAGCTTGAGTCACAATTTCCTACTGATTACTGGGAGCAGTCTGCCACCTACTGCCTATACAAGCTCTCTGTGTTTGCAGCGTTCCACCTAAATTGTAAGAAAGCTTGTTTTAAATGGGATTTAGCCCACTTCGATGCTTCAGAATCTGGAGCCAAACTCATCTTGGATGTGAAAAGGCCAGTTCTGCCCTCCAGAACTAACTTCTTTTTTTTAAAAGAGTGGAAAAGAGATTGTTAACAATTTTCTTCTAGATCATGCATGCAGGGAGTTGATAGGTAGGTTAGCGTCAAATGAACAGATCTTGCTGCCTCAGAAAATAAGACTTCACTGTACATTTGGTTCAGGGATTAATCAGTAATTTTTTTCACAGACAAAAACTCCTATTCAGTCATACTCAATGGCTAAACTTCAGAGGATGATTATGTTTTTCTGACCTTCAGTTAGTCTGTGTCCATCTTAACCTGTGTTATACAAAAGGAAGGAATAATTACATTGTGCTTGATCAGCATCCCCCTGGTGCTATGTGCTATTTTTTTGGTATATTCTACTCTGCTGAAGTGGTGTGTGACTTTTTTCAGTTACTTTTGCTAACAAGTTAGATGCACAGCATAGCTCTCTCTTCCCTTTTTTTTTATAAAAACATGTAATACTGTAAGGCAAATGTGTTAACTACTAGCCCAAAAGCATTTGCTTGAAATCAGTAGCACCAGATTTAGCTAATTGTTTAATGTGTTCAATGACTTCGCATGTCTGAAAGCTATTGTTAGGAGCCTTTTTAATCAACAACTGAAATTTTCAAAAT
>NW_008825493.1:659888-663520 GCF_000699105.1 Pygoscelis adeliae | reverse complement strand
ATCTTAAGTCAAACTGCTTAATTCCTGTAGTCAGCTGTCTGGGAGGAGTTGGCCACAGGGCAGTGACCACTGCTCAGGAACTGGCTGGGCATCGGTCGGCAGGTGGTGAGCAGCTGCATCACTTATTTTCTCTGGGTTTTGTTCCTCTCTTTCTCTCTCTTGTTTTCCTTTTCATTACTATTTTTCTATTATTATTATTATTATTACTATCATTATTAAATTTCAATCATTAAACTGTTCTTATCTCAACCCACGAGTTTTCCTACTTTTGCTCTTCCAATTCTCTCCCCCATCCCACTGGGGCAGGGGGGAGGGTGAGCGAGTGCCTGTGTAGTGCTCAGTTGCTGACTGGGGTTAAACCATGACAGTCCTTTTTGGAAATCTGTGCGTATATATCAAAAGACAGGAAAAGTGGTGGTAATTAATTGGAATGTATTGAGAGGGGATTGAACCCTGGAAGAACTGAAATGTCAAGTGCCTCTGGTCCCAAGGGTCAGTCAAGTTTCCCGCATTTGGGAAAATAGCAGGGGTCTGCAGATCACTGCCCCCCGGCCAACTCCCCCAGTTTATATACTGAGCATGATGTCACATGGTATGGAATATCCCTTTGGCCAGTTTGGGTCAGCTGTCCTGGACGTGTCCCCTCCCAGCTTCTTGTGCACCTGGCAGAGCATGGGAAGCTGAAAAGTCCTTGGCTTAGTATAAACACTGCTTAGCAACAACTAAAACGTCAGTGTGTTATCACATTATTCTCATACTAAATCAAAAACACAGCACTGTACCAGCTACTAGGAAGAAAATTAACTCTATTCCAGCCGAAACCAGGACATCAGCTAATGCAACAGAATCCATAAATGGAAGAACATGAGAAGTGTCTTTGATCAGAGTCTAGCTGTTGATTACAGGCTTAGCTTTCTATTCAATCTCCACGCTGACCACAGACTTTCCACCAGTATTTTCTCATTTCTTGTTGATTACAATGATAAATCCATCCCATCATATCTGGCCACTCAATCTGACACTGGACTGGGATTTTTCAACGTTTTGTCATCTGAAGTCAAATGCTGTTGTCACACACAGATGCAAGCTTTCCATCAGAAGTCAACGAAAGCCATACTTGTTCTATAAACAGATTTTTCTGGCCTAGCAAGCTTGAAACTTTGTAGTTCTCTAATTTTTGGAAAATCTAGAACATAAAAAATTCTTTAAAAACTAAGCTATTAATGGATAAGCCTATAGTAATTTGAGAAATGTCTCATGGCAAGGAAATTCCCACCTCCAATTTTCCCTTCAAGATATTATACTAGTGTAACTACTGAAAATTATGATGTACTGAAAGCAAGTTAACTGTTGCAACAAATGTATACAGCTTTTAATAGTAGTAATCACAGTAAAAAAGACATTTCTTGAGGTAGCTGAATTAATGATCAGAAACTGATTACTAACTTTGTGTTGCCTTTTGTAGTACAGAGCAATGCTGCCTGAAGTACATTCAAGACAACACACGAAGAATAGACACGTAAGAGTATATATGAGACAAAAATAGCCAATAGAATGTGAAGATATGTAACATACTTGTAGCCACCTGCTGGAAATCCTCACCTGTGCGATTACTCATCACACATGCGTAGTTCCATTGACTCCAATCGCTCACGCTGAAAGTGCTTGCATAAGCAAAGGCTTGCAGAGGTAGGTCCTCCTAGATGGTAAAGGCATGAGCAGTTAAACAAAGAACTAGTAAGGTGAAAACATCTCAAATTTTGGGCAGGGGTATTAAGTCTCTCTAGGAAGTTGAGAGAAGGAAATAAATTCCTTCTAATGAAAAAAAAACAAAAGCAAAAACAAAAACAAAAATCACAACAAAACAGTAATATTCTGCATTGGGATGCCTGAAGCCAATAGCTATCAGGAGCTGAATGTAAAAGGAAACAGAATCCCATGTGATGAGCTTGTTACAAGTTGGAACATTGCCAAACCTCGCTTCAGTTTTTTAGTTTTGCTTTTAATCAGCAAAGTCCATGCTGCACCACTGTTTACTGGTTGAACTGAAATAAATTTAGGGCCACGACAGAACAGTTTGTCTTTTATCTGCCAAGTGCCAAGTTATCACTCTGTGCGTCTGTCAAAAGCTCTATTAGTGTTCCTAAAAAACTGAGTACACCAAATCTCTAAGGACTGCTCAGAGAGAAAAGCAATTTATATTCAAAGACATAATTGCTAGTCACTTTTGCATAAGAAAAGAGCAGAAAATAAATAAATAAAATACTTCTGTTTCTCTTAATGACTACCAAAATGTTTAGTTTATTCAAATCCAATAAACTAACAATTCAGTTTTAGGCTACTTCTGTGTAGACTATGTTCTATACCTTTCTTGAGTTCAATCTTACTTGTGCATACAAAAGTTTCCTTGTAAGGGTCAGGTCGCTTCAGATCATAAGATCCACATCAAAAGTAATTCAATCAGCATATCTGGTGTTATGCAAATAATTTCCTCTTCATAAAAGATTTAGTTTGAACATGCTCAGTGTCTTTTTTGGTAAGAAACCACTTATTTTGCAGATTGTGGGGAAAAAATACCAGTAAAAAGCTTGAGCAATTATGAAATCGGTTTATACATTCATGAATTTTATTCTTGACACTCCAATAATGGAAGAGAAATAATGAACAATGAATTGTTGAAATGGAATTTGGACCAAGAGCAGAAACAAAAGAATTCTGTGCTTGTATGATAGAGAACATGTTTCTTTTCACGGCTGCTATAACATCACCTCAACTGGGGGACAGTTCAAGGATTTTTAAACATCTTAGTCTACCCTTCTCTCAAGTGGATAGCATTTACTTGCTGGCCAACTAATTAAACAAGCATACTAGCTAATTTCAGTTCACTGTTAAGTAATTTATCAGGTAAATAATTCATTCATATAATCCAAACCTGTTTTATTAGTATAATACAATAATTCAGTATCTTCCAGAAATAAAGAGGTGTAAATAGGGATAGAGTCAAGTTTCTTTTCTTAAATGTCTCTCTGTATCTTTACCCTAAAAATGGGACAGCAGTTGTTCAGGGAAATTTGGCCAAAACCCCAAGCATTAATAGTATCATTACAAACTAGCACTAAATAAGATTACATAAGTATCCATATGCTTATGCTTAAAAAGAACAGCATATGCCTTATATACCATTTGATGGTCACGATCTGTGTCAAAGCAAAGCAAAAGGAGTGGGAATATGAATAATATACTGCCTGAAATGGATGCTAGAAATGGTGTTAACTTGCTGTGTGCATTTCTGCTTTGCTTGTTGTGCTTTCTCAGATTCATATGCTTCTGTTTCCATTAATTCGGCCAAATGGCCCAGTCATCTGATTACAGACAATTTTAAGGATATTAAAGCCAAAATACTTTTTCATCATCAGAAGCAACACTTTTGAAAGCTGAAATGCTGGTGTATCTGCAATCCGGAGAAGTTGGTAAGGCACGCAATGATTCAGTCATAATGAGAAAACCGAAACCAGCAACAGCATGAGGAAAATGAAGGTGAAACTGTAAAGACCTAAGAAAAAAATCTACCAACCCAAAAGAAAACAGAAATTTCCACAGTCCTGCTTCTGCTTATTACAGAAAAAGGGAAA
>NW_008825493.1:655117-659878 GCF_000699105.1 Pygoscelis adeliae | reverse complement strand
AAGAGCCTGAAAATTATGCTGACCAACGGCCTTTTTATGACTCACTGTGTCTGGCATTCTTACACTGTAGCTGTCATTCAATAGCAGGGGAAAGGCGAACTATTAGCTTCTCTATGTCCACGGTTTGGAATGAAGGAGTTTAGCATTATTGCAGTATAATGCTATGCTCTCCATCTGTTGTTAACATGGATGTAATCTGATTATCACTGTAAATAGCTCATAACATGAGCTTCATAAGCACATCACCTGTGCCCATCTCCTCTGAGCCTTCTTCCAAGGACGGGGTGTGCTGACCAGTGATATTCCCCACCCTGGTTCAGACCAGCACTAGCAATCACTGGTGTTGCACAGTGAGCTTAATACATTCATTGTATGAATGACCAGACCTCTTGCCTGCGCACAATGAGAGTGAGAACATACGCCTACAGTCAATACCAGTGAGCCCACCTCCGTGGGTTCAACCCCATCGTTTTGCTCCATGGGATCGACCCTGTCATCATTTGCATGAGCACCAGCAATGATTCATGTGCCAAAGACAATGTCCCAGATGTCCCATTTCTTAACCTGCTGCCTTTTCCTACCAAACTGAATTATCTGGTCCATGGTTCAGCAAAGAGCATCCTCTGTGCGCTTGCCAAAGGACAGCAGCCACTCACCTCTGTCTGCATCCTGCTTGCTCCAGGTCTCCGTGGTGCTACAGGGACAAGGAGGTCAGTGAGTTGTGGGCCAGTTGGAGCTTGTTGGCCCTGTAGTACCAAGGAGACTTGACGGCTACCTATCCTGACCTACAGGCTCTGGTCAAGCCAACAGGTCTGAGATGGCAGGAGGGTTTAATGTTTTAATACCAGATTTAGTTATTTGTAGATATTTGACATTACACTGGATTTTGATTTAGAAAAGTGATACAGCATTATGCCGAAATCACAACACAAGCATGATGTAATGATTATAATATACAGTAGAATTACAATACAAACTGATTCCCCGTGCCAGTCTCTACATGCTCCACTGTCACAAAGAGGGAGGTTTTGTCCTAATTAGAGAGGTCCCAAACCATGGATTGAATAAAAATATAGTCTGGAAATCTTTAGATGGCCTGCATAGTGAGGCATTCTTAGTATTTTTTTTCCTAGCATTTTGCATTCTGATGGTTAATTTCCAAGACTGAATGTTGTATTTTTTTCCACATTAAGCCGTGGCTCTCATTTTAGCCAGTACTTCTGAAGGACAAATCTTGTACTTCACTGAAATCAAGTCCTGAAAATCGTCAGAGGGAAGAGGAGCGCCTACATAAGGTTGGTCGTTATTTGGAGATTCAGAGTCAAGGACTCCAGGGTAGTTTTGCATGGCATTTCAGATCTGAGATCTGTTTGCATCAAAGAGGAGGCACAGCTCACTTGAAACATCTCTGGGACCAAGGCCTTTTCTGGCTCCATCAGGAGTTTCAGGTTTAAATGGCAATTAAATCAGATGTACCTTGTGCCATTAGTGTGTGACATGCCAGCTCTGCCATGCAGGGACAGGGTGGCCTTGTGTGCCACCCTTCGTGGTGGGAAGTTACACCAAAATGTAAAGCTACACGTGGTAATATAGTATAAAACGTCATTGCTGATGATTTTTAGGCATTCCGACTGAAGTGAGGTGAAAGCAAAGCCACCACAGTTAATTTTCAATTTTCCGTGGTAAAAAAGGGATGGGGGGAGATAGCAGCCTGGTAAGATGTGTATACTACAAATCATATATACACGAAGCTATACTAACCTTTGAAATATTCGTAAACAGTTTCTGTGGAGAGCAGGGGTAGATTTTAAGCAGCAGCAGCCAAAATGTGGAAAGCAGCAGGTGTGGTGCATCCCACTTTCTGTGCCATGGTGCTGGAGCCAGGGGTGCCTGGCGAAAATCTCATAATGAAACAGTTGAATGCTTTGAGAAGTTGACCACAGCTCAGCAAAGCAGATCTGAACTAACGTGGACTGCCTGTCTGCCAGTAAACAGATGCTTGCACTCCATTGTTTAATTGAAATTTAATGAAACTGAAATATACTTTCGTAAAATCCACCATGAAAATGTGTTCTGCTTGTGGATCCTGCACACAGAGGATCAAGCTATAGTCAGGGGTGGGGGTCTCTGTCAGGTACAGAGATAATGCTTGAGATTAAATTGTTATACAATCAACACAACTTCCATGTATTATGCAATTTAGATTTTTTAGCCAGAAATCTTTTCATTGCTGCTGCTGTTATTGGTAGTGATCTGTTCACAGATGGATTAGAGTTGGGGAACGTTATTAGGCCACAAAACGTTCTCGTTTTTGCAAAACCACCTTGCAGCTGTATCGTTCACACATAGTCTGCATTTCTCAGCTACCAGTCATTCTAAATGGTAAAGAGCATACTACTGCACTATGGGAGCGTTTTTTAAAAAAAAGGAAAAATGAAAGAATCCTTCTGATTCACATTCTTTCTCACGAGGCTATAATTTCAATGGCCTGGCCTGCAAGTTATGTCATCATAATCTCTTCTGTTCTTCTCTGTGCTTCATGAACAATTTTTCATGGAGGAAAGGCTGGATATTCTCAAGAAGATTCTTACTCTCTGAAAATAGTAAGAGTTTTCTGATTCTCTGAGGCACTGTGGGCAAGGTTAATAATTACTGTTTGTTGCTTTGTTCACAATTATTTCCATTGGGCATTACAATCTCGCTCTTATTTCTAATTCTGGGATTTGATCCCAGGCTAGGGAAATCAGAGGATTAGTACTTACTTTTCCTCCATATGCTGTACAGTCTGCAGTGGGGAATCAAGCATATATAAGTGACTCCCTCATAACTCTCGCTGATAAAAACTGCAGTGCCTAAGCAGAGAACCTGTTGCTTGGTTTTCAGAGGTCCTTTTAGTTTGGATGACCAAATTTAAATACCTGGAGGGCACTGCAGCTATAGATACATTCAAGGAATCTCACTGTAATTCCCTGAGTAGTTCTACCAAAAAATTCCTCTGACTGAATTTTCCTACTGTCCCACTAATTCACTCTGCTCCCGAAAAACTTTGAACAGTGTTCAAAGTTACTTTTTTGGAAGGCATTTTTTCTTTTTTGTTACTTTAATTGCTGAACGTAAATCTTGGCGACTCTGCCAACCTTCAGTTTCTCAAATTAGTAGCATTCCTATTCCTGAACTAGTATTTAAATGTAACTTAGTTCCTTTCCACAAGAATCAACCTGTAACAGATAAATTGACAAAGAAATTGAAAATTCAGAGATGCAAGTTATGCCACTTTTTTGTACAGTAAAGTGTTTGAATTTCATAAGGTAGGAGCATGTTCTCAAATATGTAAGGCATGTAAAACATGACATGACATGGTGTCACATAGATCAATACATTGAACAATCCTGCAATGTACGCTATCATCTCTTTTGGTTCTACTGTCCATAAAAAGAGACAGGGAGAGAATCAAACAGCAATTTTGCTTTTTTACAGGAGAAGTGTGTTTTTGCTAAGAGATATATGATTTTTAAAGCTTGTGCTAGGATACTTGGAAATTACACACAAGAAAATGCAGAAAAAGGAACATTAATGTACTTTAACCAGTCAAATATTAGAAGCAGGATGTCGTGAAAATAAATTAATTCATGTTCCTGGAGCACTCAGTGTACTGAAGAACGTCACAGAAATGTCAATATGGAAATTAATAAATCTGGAGCTTGAGTAATAGATTGTAGAGTTCGTATCGCGTGCACTAAATAAATCTTGGGCCAGCAAACCGAGGAATGTGGATAGGACACAGTATCGCGTATGTGTTAATTCAGTGAGTCCTTTCATCTTGTGGAGTGAATAAGGCAAAGTTCCCATGGAAAAAAAAATGGTACGTAAGCATGCAACTATTTGCAAAGGCAATCCTAATCTTCTGGAATTTTTTCACTCTTGAAGTCTTTTGGTTTTACAATGTCAATATTGCATAGCTGTTTATGCGTTTTATGTGTTTATGTATAATTCTCTAGGTTTATTTAAAAAATCCACATAATTATGATGTGGGATTGTATCATATACCACATCCAGATCTGCAACACAGATCTCTGACAAGAGAACTATCAGTAACTAGCGACTAGAGAGGATGTTAAAAACATTTGGGCATTAGGTTTCTCAGCTGGAGTCATCCTGGAGAAACCATGGGTTCTGTTCTAGCAGACTACTGTGGGTACTGCTTCTTTTGCCCTGTCTTTTTCAGCCTGTTGCTCTGCTAAGCCCCTTCTCCCTCTCCTTGCTTCTACATTTGAATCTTCCTAGCATCCCATGTTGACTCAGCTCCTATTCCTCACAGTATTCCTCAGGTCAGTCCCTTGTCAGTCTTTCTTCTCAGTGACTTGTATCATTAACAGTGTTTCCCTATGCCAGATCTAGGCATTTCTCTCCTTACTCTTCTCCTTTTACTTTCCCTCTCCTGTGAGTTGTCTGTACCAGCCTTCTTGAGATAAAGCTCTCTTCTCCCTGCATAAGTACTTCTTCTGTTCATAGTCTGTTTTTTTCAAATTTTCCAAAATCATAGCCTCACAGCTCTTCCTATCTTCCCAGTTCTCAGGTCTAGCCTGCTGAAGCTAATTGGTTACTCCCCTTCTCCCCTCTCAGCTGTTCCAAGATCTTTATCCATCCTGTGATTCCCATATGCAAAACCCACCTCTACCACATTGGCCTCAACTAGCACCGGCTCTCCAGTTCTGGTCTTCCTTTCCTATGCTCCAATTTCTTCTCTCACTAGACCCCTTG
>NW_008825493.1:650691-655100 GCF_000699105.1 Pygoscelis adeliae | reverse complement strand
TTCTTAAATGCCTCTCCGTGTTTTAGGCCATTCCACTGCATGGGCTGTGTTTCAACAGTGGGAAGACAAAAAGACTGGGACATCTTCAGTACCTTCTATCACAAAATGGTCCCCAAAAGCCAGATATTTCAAAGAGCAGTTTACCTTAACTAGGCTTGTAATACTAAGATGGAGTGTCCTTGGGATGAACTAAGTATTTGGGAATTTTCATTGTAATTTATATTGTCATATAAGGTTTCCACTGAACATGTGTGAACGGACTTTTTTCAGATGCACGCAACCTGGCTAAATGCAGTCAAAAGAGAAGATAGTTACGGACTTTCTCTATGAAATGGTTGCTATTTTCTTTTACATGCAATAAACAATGTATTTCTCCTTTATTTTTCCCTTTGAAAAAATATAACCATTTTAAATGTATACATTTTTAATGTATAAAAATGACATTTTAAAACAATGTCATTCTGTTAATAATTGTTACATCATTGTCCATTGCTATTAAGGTCCATGAAAAGACTCGTTGTACTATGAATGACATCTGACATATTAAGTAAATCTATTACATTCACTGTACTAGTGCCAGATGTACCCACATAAACTACTAAGACTGGATTGCAACTAATATTGAAACCTATCTGTTGGAAGGTAAAAGAGTTAAAGGATAATCTGTAGATTATCTTCAAAAGACACACCAAAAAGACCGAGTTATACAGGACTATATGTGGATGAGAGATCAAAAGTTAATATGGCAGTATTTACTGCATGGATGTCGATGCCAAAATGAAAGGATTATCCAAACAGAAGGGCTTATTGTAGCCAAAATGAATGGTATGAATATGAATACAGTTTAGCATGAATCACTGTATTGAAGACGCTCCTTATTAATAATTCAACAATATTCAGTAACAGTATTATGAAGCTAATTAGCTTAGGCTGCAGTTATTATCAAGCTAATAGCTGAGATAACAAACAAGTTATCACTCAACGAGTCTATCAGGAAATATAGACTTATTAATAGGGAGCATCCAAAAGTTACCTTTTAATTAATCTCACAGAGAAGATAAATTATCAGTATTATCTGCATTTATTTTTAGACAAAATATGTCAAGATACATAAAAATTTGATGTGAGCTTTGAACGGCTAGCAAATTGTCATCACAGTCTCAATGTACCTTTGGGATAACAAAGAGTAGAACAAAGACTGATGCAGTAATGTGGGTCTGATTCCCAGAAGGCCCTCTGTGTAACCTGTATTTTGGCATCTGCAACAAATGCGGAGTAAAAGTGACAAGATTCACGAGAGAGGTTTTCAAAGGCATCTTACTTTATTGGTTTCAGGTGGGACTTGTACACTTACCTCCCCCTTGTCCCTTTGAAAATCTTTCTGTTATCCTCTATCAGTCAAGTCCTATAATTAGGCATCAAAGTATTATTGTTATTGTTATCTGGTGACCTAAAAAACACAATTATTAAGCATATTGCCTCTTAATTATCCTAAATTTATACTGAGCTGTGGTGTACCACTTAGATACAATCTTCAAGAGGACTGGAGAGATCCCCATCACCTTACAGCAGAAAAATAGCAGTCAGTCTCAGAGTGGATGGTCCTGTACCCTCCTACACTGTAAATATGTTGTGAGTAAGAAGGTGAAGTAACTATTCCCAATTCTACTAGGAACTTATTTTCTTGTAAGACAAGGAAGGGTGGAGAAATCTCCTTTCTCCAGAAAGCTGACACAAAACTCTGCCCCATCATTAGAGACAGTACTGGGAAAGGGAGTTAATGTGTCCTTTGCTCGCTGCATGCAGGCTGGGTAGAAACTTGTTCTTTATTATTGCTATAAACCACAATATATCCGTTTTAAAAATAATAGGAGCTCTGCTATTATAGGTTGTATTTACAATCATCACATTTACTGTTGCTGCAGAGAATCCTAGCATTGGCTCTCTACTGTATCTGTACTGTAGTGTGCTTGAAGAATTCAGCCATCATAAGCCACGGTCTTTCAGATTAGGTGTTCATCACAGAAATAGTCCAGTGAAGTGTTAATTATTTAGTAGTGGACTGGAACTCTTCATTCCTTCTGGATTTCAATAATTGGATGGTAAAGAGAGACCTTGCTCTCTAGATAGGAGGTGGCCTGAACTCTTTTGCAAATGACAGTATTTAAACTGACAAGGTCAGATTGACATTTGCAGTACTTCTTCAGACGAAAGATCTAGAAGTCATGAAGATGGGTTTGCTTCCCCAAAGTGGATTGAAGCAACTTAACATCTTATCTTTCAGGAAGGCAGCAAAACTGTGCTTTGTTGTTCTTATTTTAATAATGAGAATGGCTCTAATATGGCTCCTGACTCTGTGACTGGGAAAACTAAGGGTGAAACACTACCTGTGTCACAGCTAATAATAAAACTGCCATTGACGTTAATGGAGTGAGGATTGTGTTCACTTTCTTTTTAATAGCTTTTTAAAATAAAATTGTAAACTTTAAAATTGGAAGATGGTGTTAAAAACACAATTCTTGTATTCCAGGCTTTCCACAAACCTTTAGGTAAACAGAAAAACAAGGCCCTATCTCTAAAAATATCCAGTAGTATCATCTCACAAGAAAAAATGACCAAGAAAACTAGAACGCTGTTGTCTGCACACAATTATGATTTCACACATGCTTTACAATTAAACAGTTATGAAATCTGATCTACTTTAATTTCTGAAAGATATTTTACCATGTCGTACAATATCATTTCCATAACTTCCTGTCTGGACTGCTAAACACACCTTTCTTGTTTGCTGTTTCTCTGAATAATAATTTCAAAATTATTATCCCACTTTCTCTCATATTTTCTTGCTCTTAATCTGTATCCTCCTTTTATCATTCTTCTGCATTATAACCAAAGTTAACATCGCTACTTACACAAAAGCATGTCCAAAAATAAAGGTAGTATAAAGGAAAATAGACAGGTAAACACATAGTTTATTACTGAAATACTAGCTTGAGCTGAATAAATACGCCGAAATATAATCTGTGTTGTCTGATTAAAGTCTGGCTATGAAAATATTGATTCCTAGTTTGTTACACCAACCTCATTATGCAAATGTCATTCTTTGGTCTCAAGCAATAAACATCTTACAAGCTGTTGCTTTACTTGCTGTGTTTTACCTACCTATATTAACAACACAAAAAAAGTACTAAGACAAAATATAACCCCCCGAACAAAAAAAATCCTCCAGGCCAACTAATCAACAAGAACAGAAAAAAATCCCTCCAAGCCCCTCCAAAAACTCTTCCATGCACTCAGCCAAAGAAACTCTTCTGAATCGTATCACCTCCCTCTGAAATTAGATTTCTGCAATTCCCAGTATGTTAATAAATCTTTTTTTGCCCCTCAAAGTTCTGTGACCAAAAGTAATTTATCAGCTTCCTCAAAGAAGAGGAAAGAAAAAAACTCTTTTCCCAATAGCGCTATTTTACTACAGTGTCCCAGATTCAGAGGACTAGTTATCAAAAGAATGACTTATTAGTATTTAAATATCTTATGTAAAATATAAGACACGGATAGTTTACATGACAATGAAAAGGATATTAAAAAATAGCAATATACCACCTGTGATTTTAATCTTATTTTTTCTCGAAGATAATTAGTTCCAGTTATAATTTGTTTCTCAATTCTCTCTTCATTTGCAGACTTTATGAGCACTATTTGAAAGGAAAGGCAAGGTAAGCTCACGTGTTCTAATGTGAGTCATATTTCAAAATATTTACGTCAATCTTTAGGGATTTTAAGGAGATCATGGCAAGCTGTTATAATGCTGCTGTAGTTTACAACATCTGTGGGAAATCTTATGTCTGGTACAGAATATGGGAAGTTGACGGAGAGCTTAACAGTCCCGTAACAACTTTTGACGGAGAGCTTAACAGTCCCGTAACAACTTCCGAGGGTGGTTAGCCAACTAACATTAACATGGGATTTAACATTATTTTTAAAAGCACACAAGTAATATGTGTAATTAAAAAGTGTACTTTGTTTTTTAATTTTTCGTGGCTTGATGACGTATCTTTTCAGAAAGGAGACTACAGGTTCGTAACATTTCCTGTGTAATTAAAGCACCTCTCTCGTCTGCTCCGTACGTCTGTGATGAGCACGAAACCAGTCCCAGGCCTCAAGAACGCCGGACCGGGATGCCGACGGAAGGGAAAACCGGCAGCGCCGCAGCTGTCCATATCCCCCAAGTTACACAACCGCCAGGCTCCAGGAGCTGGGCACTCAGGAAACTACCAGCTACCTAGCCCCAAACTAGTTGACCCAGTCTAGACCAACAGACTAAACTCTTGTTAAAACACAACAGAGGGCAAAAAGACGAGCAGGGCCATCCACGGCCCTGGGCAGGCCCCCCCAACCCGCCTCACCCG
>NW_008825493.1:640046-649966 GCF_000699105.1 Pygoscelis adeliae | reverse complement strand
CGTGGCCTGGGGCGGTGACCAGGCGGCCCGTGCGGCCCTGATCCCCGGGTGCGGTACCTGTTTTATTACAAGCCACTCTCTAAGCCTTTCTCTTCCTGTATCTCCTAGCAGAAGAGAGGCTGGGCTTTTCTCTAGCCTCAGCCTGCCTGGTGCTTCACTGGACGCGCTCTGCCCCTGATGCAGCTTTTGTAGCTGCGAGGCAGAATCTGTCCTCTTTCCTAGTTGAGTACTAGTGTGTCCATTAAGAAAAGATACGTTATTTTTCTCCTCCTCGCCTCGGATCAAAATATACCCATCGTGAGATGCTTTGGGAAATAATTTATGAAGAGTGGGAGAGATGAGGAGGAGACTTGCTCTCACAGGGATGAGATTTTATTTCTTTTTTGAGTGGTAATAGTATGCCTGAAGAACATAAGCAGAACTAAATGTATCTTTCAGAAAATCTGTCCTTAATGTGCTTATTTTTCCAGGAGAGTTTTAATTTCTTCCATGGATGCTTTTCACTTGCTTTTTGTTTTCTGCAAGTCAAAACAACTAGGCATACTAAATGGTTTTCTGTCTGCAGTGAGCTGTCAACAGTGTTCAGCATAGATTTTCCTGTCAGGTGGTGTGGAGCTTGCACCTTGATAGCTGTGTCTCTACTGAGGGCCAAGCTCTGGGCAGTAAAAATGTTGTCTTCGTGTTTCAGTTTGCGGGGAGAGGTTTTTCTGTTTTCAGTTTAGTGCTCTCAAGCCGATGGAACGCTTGAGCATGCTGCTTGGGGGGAAACATAGGCATAAAAGTTTATTTGGAGTCTTACTATTAATGCACTTATTCTCTGCTCTGTGGCTGCCTTTGAAGTTAATGTAATCTGAAATGTATTTTCGCTTTTTCTCTTGTGCTCTTTCACAGATTACATCTACTCCATCTTCTCAGACTCACTGCCATAGATAGTTGCTTTGTTTTCTATTACTTAGCACTGATTAAATAATAGTGTATTTCAGAAAATATTCCTGGTTTTAGAACTTAAGCTCTTTGAAGTTGAAGCCTTTTCTTCTTGATAACTGTAAGATTGTCTATGAAGGCTACTAGCATGTAGTGGGATATGTAGAAAAGGAGAAAGGCTGTGGAAGGGACTGCTAGTGACTCAAGCTTCATCTTTGAATTGAGTTAGGAAGATACTGTTCAGTCTGCCATGGCTGAGTTCAAAATAACAGGACCAGTATTATAGATGTAAAAACTATGCTTGGCTCTAGCCTGCTTCAGTTTATAGATATGCATATTGGTCTAATTCCTGTCTGCTGTAGGCAGACAAGTGCCAGAGCACTTAACCAGAAGTTACTGATTCCTTTCCATTATTACTGACAGGTTTTTTTTCTCCTTGCAACAAATTTCTAAGTGTTTGGAGACTCAGAGCTGAGTATCTGTTCCTGTGTAGTATTGACTTTCCAGAAACTTTACCTTGTATTTTAGCTTTGCTGGAATAAATTTCTAAAAAGACTTATTTCATACGTATTGCTTGCTCCTCTGGGTGTCATGTGATATTTTTCATTGTTTCCAAACATGTATTTGTCCTGAGGGACTGAATCACTGTGTATTTCCAGATTTTGAGCGGTATGCTGGGGATTGGTCTTAAGGGCTAGATCTGTGTTTCAGACTGAGCAGGTGACTTTTCTTTTAACTTGTGTTTGAAGCTCAGTAAGTGAAGGTTACTGACTTAAAATAATTCTTCAGCTGGCATTCAACTGTATCTTGAAGTGTTAACCTTCAGGTGTTTAACCTCTCAATTTGCTTCCAAAAAACTATTCCCATGCCAAAAAAAACCTAACAGTTATGCTACCTCACTAATAAAACTTCAAATAGATCAATATTCTGAAAAAATATGACAAGAGGGCTAAACTGTGACTGAAAGGAACACTTTTTCTTTTCTTTCCCCCATTAGTGAATAAACCTTCTTGTTCTGATGCTCACCTGTCTAGCTGGTGAATCAGATTGGTTCATTGATACAGCAGAATGCTAATGTAGATGGACAGAAAAACAGAATCTTCCACACTTGTTTTTAACCTCAGCACTGGTCCTCAGTGAGGGAATGGGAGCAGTCAGCTGAAGGATGGACACTAATGTCATCACCATCATTTCTGGTAGTAGTAAGGTTGAAATTCTCAGCCTGTTTGCATCCTGGACCACTGAAGGTGGCGATGCTGCTATTGCTGAGGCAGGCTGCACTAACCCTCTTCTAAGGATCTGGTGGGTCTCATCTCTTTCCCCTCTTACAAAAAGGGCTGCGAGTTCCTGCACAACAGAAACACCAATTTCCACAGCTAATTAGGCTGTAGTACTTTAAGAACAGAGTACTGTTTAGGGAAGAGGAAAAAGTTTAGTGTGTGTTAAAAAGAACAAACTGCCAGTTAGCGCACACAGCCGTGAAAGAGGCAGATGAAACCTAGACAGCTAAAACATTTCCATGCGGAAAAACTTATTTATTGAAATAATGCCTTTAAAGCTACAGGTGAGTAGATGACTGGAAATAAGGCTCCAGACCTTTAAGCTAAAAGGTAGGTATGTAGAACCACAGATTAACAGAAACTTGTGGTTTTTTCAGTGCCTTGCTCTCATTTCTTTTCAATTGGTCTCTGTTTTTATCCTCTTGATATGTCTTCTCTCTCTCGGGGAAAGTCAACTTGAGCTTGATGTGAGTATCTGTCCCTGTGTAGTATAGGCTTTCCAGGAACTTTACCTTGTATTTTAGCCTTGCTGGAATAAATTTTTAAAAAGAATTCTCAGTTTCTTATCAGCATTTCTCTTCTTCCTCCCCCCAGTGGAACAGAATAATAATCCTGTTTGGGGCTCTGAAGTGCTATCTTAGCATAGGTTAAACCTTCACTTAAAGATGTGGAAGCTTTGTAATAGTAGAGGAATAATATGATCAGGAAAAAAGTCAATCTGAATTCTGCACTAAACTTTGAACCTGTGTCTAAACTTCTGACTTTATTTAAACTGAGGGATACTTACGTGTAATTACAGCTATGCCTATTGCTTTGATGCCTGCAAGGCCACAGGCTTTGTTTCTAACTCTTCAAGTGTTAGTTTGAGACTGAATTGTCTCTGACAATCTGTTTCCTGAAATAGATTCTGTTTTCCCAGATGGTAATTTTGTCTCAAGAATGTGAAATCCTGGAAAAGTGGAAAGTGTATGCAAGTTGAACACAGCTTATGTAATACACCTATTCATGTAGCTTAAACTCTGAAGCAGGGGGGAGTGCTGGCAGCAGTTCAGGCCCTTTAATTTTAGGGGCTGCTATTTCTGGTACATGCAGTACACAAAAATCTGGTTTCAACTCTTCCCCCAAAAGCTGTTTCACTGCTACTTACAGTACTACAAGAATGAAATAGGAAAGTATTGCTGAACTTCTGCCTTGTGAAAAAGCTAATTAAAATATCCAGGTATCAGGGGAGTGCTTTAGTTAGGCTCCCAAAAGAAGTTGTAAGTCATGGATAATGTTTTGCCTGCAGGAACCTCAGATTATTTGACTATATAACTTTGCATTCAGCACGCTCTCTCTCAACCAGATGAAACATGTTTATAAGCTGCTACTTTCAAAGTACTTGTTGCCTCTGCTCCAGTAGAAATAGAACAACTGAACTAGGTGTTTCTCTAGTATTAAACCTTTGAGAGCCATGAGTATAGGATATTCAATAGCTGTGCCACAATATGTTCAAAATAACCTTTGAAGTTGTGATTTTCTATTATCAGGTACCCGGGACACTAAAAAGATCATTAAAATTGTGGCCTTATTGTCCTGGGTGCTTTTATGAGTGAAATAAAAATTTAACTCCATTTTTGTGTCAAGTCAGTAAGCTTTTTAAAGTTATCTTGAATACAGGAGGAAGAGGTAAAGGTGACAATAATAAGAATGTTCTGTTATTTTGGGAAATTAGCATGGTATGACTAAGTAGGCCGCTCTAGCTTACACTGGTAAATGGCTAAACTTGATTAATAATAAAACCTGATGTGCTCTGCAAAGTAAATGGTTATACTACCTTAGGTACTAAAATTACAATGGATCACAGTGTAGATAGTATAGTAATAGTGATGCCACACTGGTTCCACAAGAACAGGTAAGGTAAGATAACTTTGTTTCTTCTAAAATGCCTTTGTCTTTGGCATGAACTATTTTTTCATCTTGCTCTTAACTGTGGAACTGAAGACAACTGAAAAATGATTGCTGGACTTCAACATAGCAGCTCAGAACACTAGGCTATTGTTAGCCTTGTTCTCTGTTAAACTGCAGCAAAATGTGTACAAGAATTAATTGTTACTAGATTTTGGCATATATTGCCTCTGTACTAGTCTTCTCAGTGGGAGAGATAGTTACAATCACTGTCCAGAAGCACAGTGAGTAAAGCATCAAAGCTTAATGATTTTACTAGTTTTAATCTAAACAAAAAAGCAGTCTAGTGAGTTTGTCGCTTCCACTGCATGTACAATACTTCATGTATCAGTATCCTGAATCTAGTTAGATGCTGGTGTTAAAATTAATGGCAGCTGCTGGTAGTTCATAAATGAGTGTTTCTCAGTTCTGTGTTACTAAGACTAGATGTTGGCAAGTGTGAGAACATCTTGCCTTAGAGCAGGTGGTGGTCAGGTCTGTGAGACTTAATAGAGCTGGTCAGAGGAGTCTGGTGTTGGTAAAACTGCAATTACAGATAAATAGATCTTATAAACCCATACTTAACTGGAGCTAGTCTTGTTACAAGCCTTTTATTTTTACTAATACATTGGTCACTGTCAAGAAAACAGCTTAAAAAGGGAGGTATGAAGATTGAGTATCTGGCACTTTGTTCTGAAAGATAACTTTAAAACACAAAATTATCAGATCTAAAGTGGTGCTACTATACAGTAAGATTTGTGTAGTTTGGACAGAGTGTACTGTTTTGATGCTTATCCACGGCAATAATAATACAACATAGTTCTTAAACTGGGCAAAATGGAGAACTTCAGGAATAATGCTGTTGAATATCTTCTCTCTCATGAAACTGAGCTTCTAAAGACTGGATTTAGAGAATTTAACTTGCCACAAGTCAATGGGATATTAACTCTGAAAGCTTGACTCAAAGATTGAGTCATTGAAATACGTAAATACTGTTTTTTTTGTCTTTTTCCAGAGGCAGTACCACAAGTTCTCTTTAGTGGGTAGTGATGATTGTGCTGGCTCTTCACCTGAGGGAAGGAATTCTCAAGTTCATTTCAGTCAGGCTATCCATTCTTCATGTTCATGGCTACATAACTGTTACAGTCTCTGCTCAGAAAGAAAATAGCCTGAAGTTGTAGAGGGTAGAAATTAGCAATGAGCTAGTGTTACAGATCATCAATCTCAAAATGAGAAATCTTTTTTTGCCAAATTAAGTAGAGTTAGCTGAATGTAAAAAGATAACCGGGGTTGTAGTCTAACTTTTAGTGGGGTACTGACTGGGATTGGATTTCTTTAGCATTGTTTCAGGCAAGCTATGAATATGAATTCTTGCAGACTAGCTTAAGTGTGTGATGTTTTGGGGATGCCACCACATTAATGATGTGAACCTGAGAGAGTACCAGTCTGTAATCAAGAGCAGGGAAGCCTGTTTTGACACATTTGAAAATAAAACTAATGCTGTAGCAGTAAACTGAGTGGCAACTTCACTCTTGCAACTTAATCGGGGTACATCCACTTATGTGCCTTGTATATGTAATAACAGTAGAGTAAAAGGGAAGTTAATTTCCCAAGTACTCATCACACATCCGTGTTAATCATGGAAGATGGGTGTTTAGTGTTCAGAAGCATTCCTTAGAACTTAGCAGCTCTTAAAGCAATGATCCAGTCAAGCAGTTGTGGGCAAGTTTCACTAAATTCCTGCATGTGTTTAGGGAATAGGTATTTATGTGTGAAATAAGCATGTCAGGATGTTAGTGGTGGGATTGCTTAAACTTCTACAGCACAGAAAGGGTACTTAGCTCTTTAATCACAATGCTTGGCTAATAAGTAAGTTTCTCAACTTCAAATTCCATTTCAGGCTGGAAAAATAAGCTGTTCTATCTATCCAGAATTCTCCTTGCTTTTTATTTAAAAATCACAGTAGGAATCTGGCTTAGCTGGAGTTATGGATGCAGGGTACTCAAATCATTTTGATATTACACAATTTGCAGGAGTTAAGCATTCTGGAGATGACAGGAAAATACACTTGAATCTGAATGTGCAAAGGTGCAGCAAAAGTAGTGTAATTGCAATAATATTGCAAATAATGGAGCATAAATTACTGTAACCTGGTACTGTTAAAGAGTAACTAGTGTAACAAAATCACTGGGGAAACTAATAATTCATGTTCAACTCTATGTGCAACTTAGTCCATGCATTGTTTGATAAACATGAGTATTCCTAATATTTTTCGTGTGGAACTGACAAAGCAGTGACTTGAGTGTTTAAAAACAAAGTCTTTTTGTCTTGAAGCATATTGATGATTAGTGAACTTTGGTTTTTAAATGAAAATCATGAGTACTAACAGGATGTCTCTTTTGTTTTCAGGTCTTGGCACAGAATGAATATAATTAGAGAAAACAGAGATCTTGCTTGTTTCTACACAACAAAACATTCATGGAGGGGAAAGTAAGTAGTTTAAAGTTTGGGTTTTTTAATGTTTTGTGTGACATCATTATTGGATTTAACTGCATAGTTCCTGTATTGATGGATGAAAATTGAACTAAAGGCTCCTGCTGCTCAGTCTCTGAACTGAATGTATCTTCACTAGAATCAATTTGGATTTTAAACATTGCATTTTAGCCTTCCTCTGCACATGTTCCCACACTTCAGTATAGCTCTGAAATGGACCACCTGACTTACTCAGCCTCTGAGTCTCTTGAACTTACTATATAAAGCACTAATTTTAAAGTAGAAATGCTTCTTCTCAGAACAGGTTCTTGGGGGAGTAACGTCTTATGTGCTTTAATAGATGAGGGTCACTAGCCCACACATATACTTAACATGTTGTGTAACAGATTATCTGTTAAACTACTAAATGAGATTATTTGAAGACTTCTGTTACTAGAAATAAACTTCATCCCTAATTGGGGGTCTTGGATCTAAAAATGAATTTTCAGTGATGCTTCTGTCTGCAAAAGCTAGGGAACTTCTAATAAAACTATCCATTAAACTATCGTAACTGGTATCTGTTATACTGTGTTTGAAGTCAGCTGTTATACATATTTTTAAAGCTTCATAGGACTTTCTTTGATATCCTTACCCATTGTTCCTTCTCAAATCCCAGTTCCACAGCACTACTATGCATGTTTCTTTGCTACCTAAACATCAACAGAACAAAGAGGGTACGTTGTCTGCACCTCAGGAGCATGAATACTGCTTTATTCTAATGTTTATACTGAGAGGTGATGTCTGAATCTGTTTGACTAGTAAGTTGAAACTGGCTTTTTTTTTGGCTGTCTGCTGGTAATACTTCATGAATTCTTCCTATCAAAGATTGGGAATGCTGGGAAGGAAAGAAGGATGGGATTGCAAGGAGTGGCAGCCACAGATCTTTCTCAGTTGTGCTTTGAAGAATCATGAGATTGCTTCAATGTCTAATCAAAGAGCTCCCTGCCTTTTTGTCAGCAAAAATTAAAGCCCTGGGTAGCTCAGAGTCCAGAGTAGACTCATCAGCTGTCTGAGGGCAAAATCTTTCCTCTACAAAGACTGATTCTTGATTGACTTGAAATACAGTTTAATATTTAGTCTTACCTCATTAGAATTCTAGCCAATACTTGTGTAAATTGAGTCTTACCTGAGTTAAGATCCGTGCATTTGGATTTGTGTGGGCATGGGTGAATAAACTGTTTCCTTTAGTAATAGTAAGATACTATGTTGGGGTAGAATGTTAGAACAGTTTGTCCCTCTTAATCTTTCTGTCATCCAACAGAAAATATCTGGTCTCTTCCTCTGAAGTTCCTGTGGCATATGTGCAAATTCAGTGTGCGTATGATTTGAGCCACTTGGTGAAAATTAAATACATAGAACTCAGATTGCTTCTCTTGCCCGGTGCCTTCAGTTGAAGAGCCTGTTCCTTGCGTGATGCATGCTGTTGGAGAAGTATGATCTTGAACTTTGATGGTAGATAAACTATGAAGTCTTAGAGAACTTCAAACTAAGTCTGAAGTCTAAAACAGAGGCTTAGTTTAAAAACTCATTGGCACTTTACTTTTCACATAATGAAGGGGAAAGGAGTATCTAGTGAGTAGTTGCCTCTTGTGTTGCACCAGAAGCTTATATGGTTTTTAGTAAGCTTATATTTGAATATTTAAGTCTGCTCAGTTCATAGTTATACATTCTCAGTAGAATCTATAGATAACATAAAAAAAAAAAGCAGTAACTTAATGTGTAGCGCTAAATGAGCCTGAATCACTTTAACTATTCATGATTTGTCACTTTGCTGAATATGGGCTGTGTGCATGGCAGTTAAAAGTATTTTCTAGTAGTAGAGATGATGCTCCAGTGTCGATCTGTAGTTATGTAAAATTAATGAACACTGTCTTCTTTCTCTTGAGTGTGGTGGTATAAAATTTGTCTACCAGGTTCATCCTGATTAAAAAAAAGTATAACTACTGACTTCTACAGTGCTTTGAAAAAACTAGTGAATAAGCAATAGCCTTTTTACTGGGAAGAAGACATTTGCTTCAAATTCTTCTCAAAACTGCCTGGTATTAGACTGTACTGCATAGTAGTTTGAGAGATAATTAATGGTAAAGTCTTCAAGGCCTGGAGGTATAAATACCTTTCTACATATTTAAAGGTGAAGTTCTGGACAAGAGTATGTTTAGGCCACACGTAAGAACTGACTTCTGAGTCTCCTCTGTTTGTGCAACAAGACTTGGGTCTTCTGACTTTGCCTAGGGAGAAGAGATGAAGGAAATGGTAACTTGACAAATCTGCTGTTCTGTCTTGTGTTCCTTGTCACATCACATATTAAGAATGCTAGATAATAAATATGCTTCCTAGATCTTGAAATGCTGGCTTGAGCGTGCAGGGGGAAAAGGAAGGGGCTGTAATGTTTGGAAGCAGGTCTTAAATTATGTGTGATCGTTGCAGATCTCTATTATTCCACAAAGCACTGTGAAGCTCTTTAGTACGTTAAATGAGTAAACAAAACCTTAAAGAAGTAATAAAGTGCTTTATTACTTGTGATAAGTTTAAGTTCTTTAGAACAACATAAACAAACCTTATTTGTAAATCATATAAAAGACAGACTACCTATCTAAATTGTGCAATGGGAGGAGAGGGAACAGTTGGTTTATTCAAAGGATTTTCTTATGATCTAAGAACCGGAGCATTCTTTGACAGACTGAATATAGTGGAATTATTAGCAGCTAGAGTAACTTCAAATGTTCTGCTTCATTACTAAACTTCTCTTGACCTGCATCTTAAATAAGGAAAATTCAACTACATGGAAAAACAAATAGGTTTTTCAAATAGATTAAACATCTTTAAGGTGGCAGGTCACTTCAATATTACAGATTTTTCTAAGCTTTGAAGAAAATAAGCACTTGCTTTAATCCTTAGATAAACTCCTCTGGGACAGTAATGTCTTGAACTTGCATCAGTTTGTTTGAATAATAATGGGAAACGATAGGGAATGAAGTTTGTGAGATTGACTGTGTCTGACAGATGCTCTTGGCCTTGCTATTATGAGAGAAGGGAAGATAAGTCAAATAACATGAGGGAGCAGCTCTGAACATATCTGAAGCTCATGCAACGTTTGACCTTATACAGAAATGATGGCTTGTGCTACAGACCTGGCAAGTGAGAGAGAAGAAGGGACTGTAACACAAGAATGCAGAGAGAGAGGGAAGAAACGACCTACTGCTTGATGCAATGTCTAGTATGGCATGGATCCAGATTAGTTGTCAGCCATCTGATTGA
>NW_008825493.1:632325-640024 GCF_000699105.1 Pygoscelis adeliae | reverse complement strand
CCACAGTTTACCTAGAACTGAAACTTAAATTGCTAAACTGTATCAGTTTTAATATGGACAACTAGCCAAAGTATTTATATTTGGTTCAAGTTCAAGGCATCCATGTTCATATCCTGTTCCTTTGGTCAGAGAATAGTTACTTGAACTGGCTCTGGTTCAGGTTTGGCTTGACTTTCTGGGCAGGACTGCTTCCACATAGAAGTACCCTAGAACAAGAAGTTTGTACAAGTAGTAAGGGATTAGTAATAATCTACTGTTTCAAACTCTGGTTAGTTATGTTGCAAAACTTTCTGGTTAAGAAATATGTAATAGTCTCTATATAAAGAGTTGGTTCAGGGTATATTGTAAAGATTGTCTAGGAAATGAAACCGTGGTAAGGCTTCCATTCCGCACTTGATACATCTAAATTTCTTAGCTTTAGCTCACTGCTGCTTGTTTCTGATATGCCTGAAATGCAAGCAACTACCTTGCTACAGCTGTTCTTTAAGCACTATGGCAGTTAACATACCTGTGATATTGATGTACAATGCCTAGCTGGGTATTGAACTATAGCTTCAGTGATATGAGTCTTTCTGAGTTTAGTAGTCTCAGTTTTCCTCAAGGTGAAGAAAATAAGGCTTGGCCATAGTAACACTTTGACTTGTTACAGTATTGTGACCAGGTATGCAAATTGGATTATTTCATGTTACAACTGTTGTCTGAGACAGCTTCAGACAGATGCTTTAGGGTATTGCAGGAATATCTTTTTTCTATCTGTGTAGTCTTTTTAGAATTTATTCTGGTCTGGTAGTACCTTCCAGTGCAAGTTCTAAGAGTCTTTGGTCCTGACTTGGCCAATAACGTAGGAAAAGAGATACATAAGGAAATATATTTAGTAGTATTTAACTTGTATGCCCCCTTTATGGATATATAGAACAGAGAAGCTTAACATATTATAAGGGTAAACTGCAAACTAACAAAGACAATTCTGTATCTGTTTCCTAAGACTGACATACGTATATAGCTGCTTAACATAATTTTGCTGTTCAACAAGGTTTATGTGACTTCTGGAGAAACTAACACTCTTCTGTATTCTAGGTATAAGCGAGTCTTTTCAGTTGGAACACATGCCATCACCACATACAATCCCAACACGCTAGAAGTTACAAATCAGGTAACCGTAATTTTTGAACAGGGCTATTTTGAGTTAATTTGACTTATGTTCACCATCCAGAGTGAATAGTGGCATTCAGTCTTCAGAAACTATCTAGTCTGATGATCTCAGCAAAACTGGAAGGTACGGCAGCTGCTACAAAGGCAGCTGCTACAAAAGCAGCTGTAATAGAAAACTGGTGTTGCCTTCACTAAATCTACAAATATCCAGTAGTCTTTGTACTTTTAGGCAATTTGTCTTTATTGGCCATAAGTAGTAGTTTGCTTTTGGGTGTGCTGTTCTGAATGAACTGGGATAACTTTGATCACCATAAGGCTATGTCCCTGAAGGGAGTCAGGACACTTGCTTACTTTGCAGAGTATCAAATAGGAAGCTCAAGCTAGCTAGCTATTGTCTCATTACAGCAACTAAGTTATTACAGGTACTATGGATTTTTGAGTAGAGGAGATGTAGCTTTAAAATTACTAATGGTATAACCTAATTACTTTCAATTGTCTAGTGGCCTTATGGAGATATCTGTAGTATTTCTCCTGTTGGAAAAGGACAAGGAACAGAATTTAGTCTCACTTTTCGCAAAGGGAGTGGAAAAAAGTCTGAAACTCTTAAGTTTTCCACAGAGCACAGAACAGAACTCCTTACAGAGGCACTGGTAAGATTTATTTTTTTTCCTTCAAGCAAGCAGTAAGTACTTGGTTGTCATTACCATTTGTGGTAGCTTACTATGCTTTCTTTCCTTGCATAAAAAGTAGGAGAGCAAGTTGTCTTTTGAGCTGTTCTGTTAATGTACTTGATCTAGTGTCAAGTTGACATGCTTGCGTTGCAGCAACTAGTGCGTGATTCTTAAATAGCAAGTAAAGCTACAAATAGTGAATATATTAAACTGCAGTGGAATGGTGAGTCTTCAAAGAGGCTTAGTTCAAGTCCCTTAAAACAGGGTCAGCTTAAACGTAGAGTTTCTGGATAGATTGGCTATCATATTTGCATTCATTCATGGCTAACTTTTTTAAAAACAGAGATTCAGGACAGACTTCTCAGAAGGAAAAATCACAGGACGGGTAAGTGTCTGGCTTTTCTGGATCATGTGCAGTTTAATGAAATGATCTAAAGACTTAAACTTCTACTGTGTGCGTGTATGTTATGCTTGTGCTATATGCACTATCTAAAATAGCTTTTGTAAATTTGGATCTGAAGTCTTGCTTTGAAAAGAGAAAATTAAGAGTTTGTTCAAAAGCAATGGGAACCTTTTCAACAGTAGAATGTCTGAGTTCTCTTCACTTGGCCTGAGCCTCATGGTGGTACACTTAAAGACTCTGAATGTTACTGCTGAAATAAAGGGCTTTGCCACATGGAGTTCTTATTTGGAGAGAAGGAAAAAGAAGGATATAAGCTTTGATTCATTACTCAATGTTTACTACTTCCAGCATTTTACTTTCTAACTCTAAGTAGTTTTCTGCATAACATCCTGAACACTTGATGTAGGAATATTGTTTCCTAGGAGGATTTCTGTAGGCCAGATTAAAGACAAGATTGCCACTTAATGAATCTTGGTAATACAGTAATAAGTAAGGCAATATATGGAGCTAGACTTTGTATTTGGTTTTGTGTCTTCTGGTCACAGAAGATAGCACTTAAAGCATTGCTTAGAGTAAATTTTCAGTGAGCATAGTAACACTGCTAGAATATGGGGGTCCCCTTTGTCTTACTATAGTTTAGAACAGACCTCTAACTTTTGTTGATTTCAGTAAGTCTTTATTTGTAATGGAATATGACTGCAGGAGATGAAAAATTTGCACTATAGTGGTAAGCTTACCTTAATTTAGTCTTGATTTGCTGAATAACAGCATCTGGTGCAATAGCTATTTCCTTGTCTAACCACAGTGTACAGTCTGTGAATAGGCCACCTTCTGCAGCAAGAGAAACTTACTCCCTTTTGGGGTGGCTGTTTTGGGTTTGCTGTTCTCTCTTCAAAATGCATTGTTTAAGCTGTGACTTCCTTGTCAGTAGACAGCTACTTTCATTTGATTCATAGTGTTCTTAACATAGATAAGAGCGTTAAGGGAAATGATATAATTTTTTTTAACTTTACACCCACGCTGCTTACTAGATTGGAGAAGAACTATTGCTGTGTAGTAAAGGAGTGTGTGTAGATGTCTAAAAGTAGCTCTCTCTGCAGAGGTATAACTGCTATAAACATCACTGGAGTGATACGAGGAAACCTGTGATTCTAGAGGTGACTCCTGGAGGTGTTGACCAAATTGATCCTGCAACAAATAAAGTCCTGTGCTCCTATGACTACAGAAACATTGAAGGCTTTGTTGATATTACTGGCTATCAGGGAGGCTTTTGTATCCTCTATGGAGGATTTAGTAGATTGGTGAGTACTAAACCAAAACATCTTGGTACGGTGCTTAGGATGTTTATAGCTGCATATTTAATAATGAAGCTTCAACATCATTTGAACATACAAATATGTGCATCTTTGGGACCCATCTGTGGAGCCTTAAGGCTTGTGGACAGGTTTTAAAACCTCTTTTCCACAGGAAATCAGTTAAAACATTTGAGAGCAATGCATGGGGTTTTTTTGCTTATTGCATGTTTTAAAACTACAGAGCATAAAATATCCAGTTATTTATATCTGGATAGTGAATATGAACACAATGAGGACATGGAGTTTCCTGACATTTCTCAAAGTTACAGGAGTGACAGGCAGTATTACTAATCTACCTAACAGATGGAGGGATTCTATTCAGAAATAGATCGATCAGTGGTGATGCTTTTTAGTCCTGTGGTCTGATATTTAGCAGCTTTGCTTGGCAAATACTGCAGTGTAATGTTGGTTTCAATCTTAAAAGGGTTTCTCTGTACTATACTGCAAGCAGCTGAAATGGATCTTTAGCAATTAATTCATGGTTACTAATGTAAATATAGCTACCTCAGTTACTACTAACAAAATAGGACTCTGCTCTCTAGATCAGGATTTCCACATCTTTCATACTGCAGCATGCTTTTCTCTGGCATAAAACTAGCAATATATAATTGATCCTCTAGAGCTTCCATAACCTTGCATAGCTGGGGCTACCACTCTGGTTCTCTGGCTCCTCACTCCTGCCAGGCTGTCAGGATCTGTTGCCAAGGGTGGACAAGGCAGGTCATACAGACCTTTACTTTAATGGCACGATAATGTGTAGCAGGGTATCCTTTAGGAATAGCTGCTATAGATTGTGGGTTTTTTTTTGAAAGGGAAATGTAAACTTAATAGTGGATCTCTTGTTTAATAAATACCTCTTCTCTTTATACTATGCACTTAGCAAAGCCAAGCCTAGCTGCTGGGAAGATTCTCTACTGTTAGGTATATAGTGGAGGGTTATTTATGGAACTATGATTTCTTGAGCTATGCCATATTTTTCACCTGTTTTTTTTTTTCTTGTCAAAACTTGCAGCACCTGTTTGCATCTGAGCAGAGGGAGGAAATTATCAAAAGTGCAATAGAGCATGCTGGCAACTTCATAGGTATCTCTCTGCGGATAAGGAAAGAATCCCTAGAATTTGAGCAATACTTGAATCTTCGCTTTGGAAAATACAGCAACGATGAATCTGTAACATCTTTAGCAGAGTTTGTTGTTCAAAAAATAACACCTAGACACTTGGTAAGGGTATCAAACTGAACTTACTTGGTTCCTCTTAAGTGCTAGGAATTCTTTCCTAAGATGCTTTTTTTTTTTTAAGGAACCTGTGAAAAGAGTACTAGCTCTTACAGAAGCTTGCTTAGTTGAGCGGGATCCAGCTACCTATAACATTGCAACTTTGAAACCTTTAGGCGAGGTAAGAGGCAACCTTTCTCAGTGCCACTTCTTCAAATAGAAGCTCTAAAAGATGATAATAGTAGGAATTTGATAATATGCATAAGATATACTCTACAAATTGAGGACATAAATAACACTGCTTTGTGAATGTGATCCTTATCTCTTATTTTTAGGTATTTGCAATAGTATGTGACTGTGAAAACCCCCAGCTTTTTACCATTGAATTTATCAAAGGACAAATTCGGAAATACTCTTCAACAGAAAGGTAACTGGAGCTCCTGTGGGTTATAAATTCAAATGGAAGTTGTCACTGTAGTGCTTCTAGTTCCTCAGCTTCCATAAACTCTGACCCTTGGAAGTGTTAACTTGAAGCCTTGCTATTGTAGTGGTCTGCCACTTATAAATCAAGGTTTGTTACAGGATCTAAATGTCTCCCCTTTACCTTCATCCCAACTTCAAGCAAATCTGTCCAGAAGTTTTCTGATGAGCATGTAAAGGTGTTGGACAGTTAGATACTGCCTGTTTCTCATAAGGAACGTTGTTCTGTGTATGTTGTACTTGGTTAAGCAGTATATCTGAAAGAAGGCACAATTTAAGTGATACGGAAGTGTGAAGGCTGTAAACCCTTTGAGCTATCTGCTTGAAATGGTCTTAGTTGATTCTATTTAAAACAACCAACAGAATAGTCCCTGAGTGCACTTGCAGTTGTAATGCAGTCTAATCCTGCTAAGTGAGGTTTTGCAGAAAGCACAGGGATGAATTGGCTTGCAACATGTGTAACTCATTAACAGATAATCTAGAGTTGATCCTTTTAGTGAAAGGCTGCAGCTGGCTATACTGGGTGTAAGACTGCTCTGTTCTTACAGTGAATAAAGGAACACTTGAAAGTTAGTGACTTCTTCCAGAAGTGTAGCTGTTAGCACCAGTGTTAGTAAGAGATTCCAAGTATTGCTGCCTTTCATTCCGTACTTGATTTTTTTTTTTGCCTATTTTTCTTATACCTTGGTTCTTCGGCATCACTTTTTCTGATCTAAATTATATTTGTATGTCTTTCTCCCAACCCAGAGATTCTCTCCTGGCTAGCTTGTTGGATGGAGTGAGAGCTTCTGGTAATAGAGATGTCTGTGTGAAAATGACCTCCACACACAAAGGCCAGCGTTGGGGATTACTCAGTATGCCTGTAGATGAAGAAGTAGAGAGCCTTCATCTGAGGTTTTTGGCTGCTCCTCCAAGTAAGCTAATGCTTATTACATGGTTTTATAATGCTTTTTAAAGTATCCGGATATTTAGTCAGGTACTGCGCACTTAACTTTTGTTATGTCTTCTTCCAGATGGTAACTTTGCAGATGCTGTGTTCAGGTTCAATGCTAACATTTCCTACAGTGGGGTACTACATGCAGTTACACAAGATGTAAGAATAAATCCTCTGCCCATCCTCTTAAGATGGTGTTAATGCATAAAGATACTAACAATTATTATTTCTTAACCAGGGTCTGTTCTCAGAAAACAAGGAGAAACTCATCAATAATGCCATAACAGCATTGCTCTCACAAGAGGGAGATATTGCAGCATCTAATGCAGAGCTTGAAAGCCAATTCCAAGCAGTAAGACGACTAGTGGCTTCAAAAGCAGGCTTCCTTGCCTTTACTCAGCTTCCAAAGTAAGTGAGAAGTCTCTTCAAGCTTGGAAATAGTAGGTGAAAAGAGATCTTGAGCTTTTGATGATGTCTTATCTTTAAAACTGAGAATTGGAGTTAAGCCTCACTTCTGAAAGAGACTGGAAGACTCTTTACATGATTGCTTCCAGTAGTATGAGGCTGTTGTCAGGCTTTAATGTAAATTGAGAATCCCAAATGATCATTAGTATGTAAAGCTGATTCTTCCTTTGCTAAATACTCTCTGCCTTGAGTCAAATATGGTTTAATATTTTTCCTAGAGGAAAAACTTCTAAAATGCACCTTCATCTGTCCTTGAGCTAGGCAGTTCTTCATTCTTAAAGTATGTTGATGCCATTGCTATCTTTAGTTCAACACAAGATAGAACTTGATGTTAGGAAGTTGAGTTGTACTTCTACAGTAAGTACAGGCTGCTTGGAGTTTGTGTCTTAATTGGATAACATAAGGAAGCAGAAAAACTGCCTGATTTTCTTCTGAAAATGAAAAATTCTTTGGAATATTTCTGACCTTGGACTATGGGGCAACTGAATGATGTGAAGAGTAACATACGCACTTAGTCTGAGACCTCTATAAAGTTCTATTTCTCTGTGAATAGTGTCCTGTACTATCACTATGCTGTAACTATGAAAATATGTCTTTGTTTTGGTGAACATGCTCTTGGCGTATTGTTAACAGTGAAGTCAATATTAATGTTTTCCTACCAAGCAATCTCAAATTTATGTAAGCATCAAGGTACTGGCTTGCCAAATGCAATGGGAGCTGGCCATTTTTGGTCCCTGACTGGATTTTTGTCTTAAAACTAAGACTTCTGTTTCCTCTCTAATCTTGGTGGTTTTGCTTTCCTTTCAAAAGATTTCGAGAACGATTAGGAGTGAAGGTTGTGAAAGCCCTCAAAAGGAACAATGATGGAGTAACCCATGCCTCTATTGACATGCTTTGTGCTCTCATGTGTGTAAGTATAAAATTGCAGAGTCTTTCACTTTGGAATGTGTGAACTTCAGTCTACTGAAGGATGTAGACATCGGGACTGCCCTTCAATTTGCAGTGTGCTCAAACATGAAATAACTT
>NW_008825493.1:587290-632305 GCF_000699105.1 Pygoscelis adeliae | reverse complement strand
AACTTGAAGTAGGATGTGCTTTTTATGGGTTCAGAGTGTGGCTTTTGGACTACAGCTGTTAAGAACTGAGGGTTGAGATGTGACTGCATAGTGAATACTTCTTTTTATAGCCCATGCATGATGACTACGACTTGAGGCAGGAGCAGTTGAACAAAGCTTCCCTTCTTTCTTCAAAGAAGTTTCTAGAAAATCTACTAGAGAAATTCAATTCCCATGTGGTAAGTCAAATTTTGAAAAGAGATACAATTAGGAAAGGCACTTAAAGCAGCTATGAAAACGCTTCTGTCATACTTGGATATATCTTTGGATGTATTTGTAACTGCAGTTGAAATGCAGAAAATACAGCTATGTCTGGCATGGAAGCTTGTTCTAAATAGGTTTGGATCTTGGCAGGTTAGAATGTAGCTGTCTATCTGCAAAACTTAAACATGCAAACATTTGTTGCATGACAATATGGAAACTGGGTGTTCCTTTTAACTAAAAGGATGGTGTAAACTGGTACTTATGGGATTAAAACTAGAAAAAGTAACTTGCAGTGTATGAGGTCAGGAGTTTCTGATATGCTCTAGGAGCTAATACTTTACCAGAGTATTGCCATACTCGGAAAAATGGCGTATTTTAAACTTGTAATTTTTGTTTGCGGACTATTTCATGGTATGGTGCTCTTCAGGGAAGAGCACCTTCAGCATCATGAGTACTGAATAAAACTTGCATGAATGCTCTTGGGCAGGAGAGAAACAATGTGTCTGTATTACATATCTGTTTTCCTAATTTCAGGATCATGGGACAGGTGCCCTAGTAATTAGTTCGCTTCTGGACTTCCTGACATTTGCCCTGTGTGCTCCGTATAGTGAGACTACTGAGGGGCAGCAGTTTGACATGTTGTTGGAAATGGTGGCATCTAATGGAAGAACACTATTTAAGCTCTTTCAGGTAATATTTCTTTTTTTATTATCAGAGGCCTTAGGTAGTCAGTGAACGTGAACTTTTTCTTGTTTTCCTGAAAGACAAATTTGTCTACTGTTCAGCTAGTTAATGTGCCTAAACCTTTTCTACCTTGGTGGGTTTTTTAGTGACCTATTGCTTTACCTTCAGATATCAGATTAAGGTGGTTATTCTATAGTGAATGATATGCCAAATCATTGTAGACTAGACTGCCCAAGACTTGTTTCTAGAAACACTTTAAAATAGCAGTTAAATGTTAAGCTAGATTCAGCAGATGCACAGATCTTCTTCTCTTTGGAGAATCTGCCACCTTTTGTTTCTCTCTCAGTAAATGAGAGTTAAGAGTTACTAGTGAAGAGGATGTTACTCTTCTTTTGTAAACCTGTAAAAAGCTCTAGGATTTTTAGCTAAAATGTCAGTGCTTGCTTTCTGTAAAAACAGTATGCTCTTCTGCTTCTTGGTTAGTGTCAGCTTGTGTCAGTTTCCCCAGCATTACTCTCTGGTATATACTGCTGTTCAGTGCCAAGAAGTCATCTGATAGTTGCATGAGAGATTCTTGTTTAAAGGTATAGGATAGGAACTCTTTCTGGGGCTAGCTTTCACAAAACTGAAAGATTAACTTTTGCCCAGAACTGGAAGTAGAACAACCATGTAGATGAGTTAAGGAAACTGAATCACAGATGATCTAATCTTCAAATTTTGCACTTGGATAATTATTTTGTCAACATTCTATTTTAGCACCCTTCTATGGCAATTGTGAAAGGAGCAGGTTTGGTAATGAAGGCAATAATAGAGGTGAGATTTGTATCAATGTTACCTGGATTAGCATACTAAATATGTATTGTCTATTTCAGAAGTGCAATTGCTTACCAATAGTAGAAGTTTGTTATATTAGCTTCTCCTGGGGCGGGGGGAAGGGGGAAAGGTGAGGAACAGAACACCTGCTTAATTGTGAGCGGTTTAATATAGCAACTTGCTTTGTCTTACACTTGGGGGTTTGGAAGGCATGTGAGTTGGGACATTAGGTAGTGCCTTGCATGTTTTCATACTGCAGTCAAGGTTTGGCTGTTAATGTTGTTTGTAGCTCAGTCACACATCTCAGAGCCACCAGACTTCTGCATGTTAAAGAGGGTCTCTCAAGGAGGAGAGGCCATATTTCCTGGGATGCATTGCCAGATGGAATGGGAGTGGGATTAGCAAGCAGTAGTGTCCCAGAGCAGACTAGTAATGTCAGCCTCTGTTCTTGCTCTTTCTGCTTCAACAAAGGATGATTCGGCTTTGAGTTTCCATAACACATGATGTATGGGCCAAGTCCATACTTCTCAAGGGCTGCTTATGATTGTTGCAGGGTGACCTTGCTAACTGACTCTCGACACTTCCTGTGTTGAAATTCAGGGCTAAAGTTAGTGCCTCATTGTATCACAATGGCTTATGCATCTGTACTTTCTTGGAATGGAAGTGAATGAACACTTGAAATAGAGGTATTTTAAATCTGCAAGTTTCCATTGATATACCTGATAGCACTAGCTGAAATTTGCTATGCTGGTTATTACAACTCATGTCATTTGAACTATAGTGGGACATGGGCAAGTAAAAATGCAGTGAAAGCTTTTTCTTAATTATTCATTGCAACCAGTATCTCAACTGAGTGACAGTCTTACCTGTGTGGCTGTCTAAACTGAACAGCACCAGTTATTCTTAAATGGTTACTGTTGACCAAAGTCAAGCAACAAGCAATTACTTGTGGCTGTCATTCTTTGTTTAACCCTAAATTTACAGTTGCAGTGTGGAAGTGGTACTTGTAAATGTACTACCAACCTCCTGATCTATGATGGGAGACATGCATCTTGCCCTACTCAGTTACTGTCCTCAGATATAACTACCAATTATCTGGTCCATGGCTTTACTAGAACTTTGATCAGTTGCTGTTGAGAACTTGCACTTAAAGCCCACCATACTATAGCTTCTGGCTTTTGAATGTTAGTTGACATAACTGATGGTCAAGAAGGCCTTGGAACTGTAGACTGAGATAAAAGCAGCTTAACTAAGATTCTTTCTTTAGTAATCATCTTGCCCTGTTTCCAAAGGAAGGAGACAAAGAGATTGCTACCAAAATGCAAGATCTTGCCCTCAGTGAAGGTGCCTTACCTCGTCACTTGCACACTGCTATGTTTACAATAAGCACAGATCAGAGGATGCTTACAAATAGGTATGTCAGTCTCACTTGATATATTATGTTTTTTAGTCTAATAGCCTGTCTAACATTAGAAACATCGGGAGATCAGGGAAGAAAACTTGCAGTTCTTTAGGAGAAAACTTCCTTCAGTAGCTGGTGTGCTGAAGTAGAGCAAGCTTCAGCTGAGACTGCAGCCACTTAATAAACCTTTGATTATTTTTTTCCAAAATGGGACTTGGGTTGGTTACTCATTAAAGGTTCAAGTTTTGATTTTTAGTTTTTTTTCTGAAAACATTCAGGAAAAGAAAAGGCAAGTAGAATGTCTGGAACATGTAAAAAGGTTCAACTTTATTATACAACTGTATAACTCCTGGTGGGCACACCTCAGATATCTTGTATGCAGTTAGGGTCACCCATCCCATGTGAGAGAGAAGTCTCCTCATACAGAAATCATTCCATGAATTCAGCAGTCAGTAGAACTTCTGAGCTCTGAGACTGGGCCTGAGGGCATGCTGAGGAGGATGAGTGATAATTCAATTGTTTCCACCCAAATACAAGATTATAGAAATTTTAACTGCATGTTCCTGAAGCACTTAAAGAGTTGCTAAGCAATGTAGAAACAAGTGGATCTTGTTGCCGCTGTATGTCATTCAGGAAGAGAGCTAGTGTGAAACCTTCTGTCATACTAGTTCTGTTTGGAGCTCCTGCTTATGACTTGCTTGTAAGCAATGCTTCAGTTCAATGCAGTAGAACCCTAGTGACAAATGTTGGCATAAAGTGTCAGTTGGCATAGAAGGCAGGCTCCCAGAAAGGTTTTCTTAGCCAATAACTGGTATTAAGAGCTTCAAGTAAGCAGTTAACAGTTCTTGATGGCTTCTAGACTCTTAACTTTAACTGTAACTTAAGATTGACTGGATAAACTTATACTTGGTCATTAGATGTTTAGTTTCTGCTCTATTGCTCAAGTGTTCTTTTGAGGTCTAGATCAAAAAGCATGTGCTGCTACTGTTCCACTAACTTCACTGGAACTTCTTAAAGGCAACACTTCAAAGCATGCTAAGTGTATACTTGAACTGGAACAGTATAATGCTTTGTGCTCTCACTCAAGAGCACGAAGCTCTTGCTCATCTTCATTTCACCAGCATGGTAAGGGTGTCAGTTTAGTGGTTTAAAAATCTGTTTAAAATACTAACTTGCAGTTTGTTAATTTCAATGGCTTTTTCAGGCAGTTAAGTAGACATTTGGTTGGCCTCTGGACAGCTGAGAACAAAACTGCTATGAACTTGTTGAAACGTATTTTGGTGAGTAAAAATGGGTTTTTTTTGAATAAAATCTGAAAGCCTGTAGTATTAGAAAACTTGGGATGTCTATATAGTAAACACATTCCATTTCCCCTCCAAAGGGGAAATCTAGCCTGGGAGATCAGCAGTCTGGCATCTGCTGTTTGAAGGATATTGATGGCTAGTACAAAACATTTTGGATTGTTAAAGTATTCTGTTAAATTCCTGCCACTTTTAAAAATGGTGTATGACACACAACTTAAAAATAAGGTGTCTTACTTTTCTCTTTATTACAGGGACAAAAACGTGGGAGACATAGTAAATATAGTCTCTAATGCTTAGTGCCAGTAAGAAATTCAGGCAACAGTTCTGTCTATGCTTTCATGCCTGTCCAACTTTGTTTATAACATAGCTAAATTTATATTAGCTGATACTTCCCATGTTCTTTCACCCTTACAGGCTCCTGAAAGGTTCTTGCTTATGTTACTTCAGTGAAACTGGTTCAAAGAATAGTGTTGTAAGGAATTACTAAATCTGGAAAAATACCAACTTTCAAATTCAAAATAGCAATTCCTTCATTTTTGGCAGAGCAAACCATCTTGGTATTGGTCACTATCTTCCAGAAGGCTTAGTCAAATGAGACTATCTCATCTCTAATGTTGCATGCAACATTCTATCTGTATCAGGATATGGATGGATTCTAGTGTTAAGAGTATTCATCCCCCACAATATTGCAGTGGGATTGTCCTGGTTTCGGCTGGGATAGAGTTAATTTCCTTCCTAGTAGCTGGTACAGTGCTGTGTTTTGGATTTGGTATGAGAATAATGTGATAACACTGTTTAGTTGTTGCTAAGTAGTGCTTACACTAGTCAAGGGCTTTTCAGCTTCTCATGCCCTGCCAGCAAGAAGCTGGGAGGAGGGGGTGCAGCCAGGACAGCTGACCCAAACTGGCCGAAGGGACATTCCATACCATGTGACATCATGCTCAGTATATAAACTGGGAGGAGATGGCTGGGGAGTGGTGACCACTGCTTGGGGACTGGCTGGGTATCGGTCAGCGGGTGGTGAGCAATTGCACTGTGCATCACTTGCTTTGTATATTCTTTTATAATTGTTGTTGTTATTACTATTTTATTTCAATTATTAAACTGTTCTCATCTCAACCCACAAGTTTTCTCACTCTTACTCTTCTGATTCTCTCCCCCATCCCACCAGGGGGGTGGGGAGAGTGAGCAAGCAGCTGTGTGGTGCTCAGTTGCCGGCTGAGGTTAAACCACAACAGGGATCAACTCTTTTCTTCCTGCAGTCCTTAGCTTCATTAAGTGCTCCTTTAAGAAATGGGATATATGCAAGAGCTCTGCTGTACTGAAGCTATTATGTGCCTTTATTGAATGGTTCTGTTGAGGATGGTGGCATTTCATTAATAAAAGCAAAAAGCTGCTGTAGCTTTTACATACTTGCTTTAGAGTAGAATATAAATTCTGTTTTGAAATCTCAAAGAAATGATCTTGTTAACTGATGTGATAGTTTCTGTTCTATCAGCCACATGTGTGTTTACACTGGTTTTAAATTTTTTTAGCCACCAGGTTTGCTGGCATACCTTGACAGTGCTGATCCTGTTCCTGAAAAAGATGCTGATAGGATGCATATTAGAGACAACTTAAAAATTGCAACTGTAAGTAAACGTAGCTGTCTTAACCTCTTCCATTATATAGATGTACAGTCTTAGTGACTTCTCTGATACAGACACTTGACTGTTGCATTGACCTGCATCAAACATGTTGATAGACCTGCAACTGCAAATAACTAATAGCGTTTATTCTGCAGGATCAGTATGGCAAGTTTAATAAAGTGCCGGAGTGGCAGAGACTGGCTGGGAAAGCTGCGAAGGAAGTTGAAAAATTTGCCAAAGAAAAGGTGGATCTAGTCTTGATGCACTGGAGAGATAGAATGGGCATAGCTCAAAAAGAGGTAAAAGTATTTGAAACTCTTTGTTACAGCAACTTGACTAAGTGTAGAGGGGAACACCTACAACTCCTATGAAATGAGAGGGAAGTCTGACAGTAATAGAAGTGTAGGAATGTGAGAAACTTCATAGTTCTGCTTCCTTTTAGCAAACTTCTCTGCCTCTTACTACTCTTCATCTTGGCTTAGAAATAGGTTCCAGGCAGAGTGTAAAGCAGGCAAATGGATTCCTTCAGCATATGTATTGGGCTTTAGCTTGTTCTTGCTTTAGTCAACCTTATCAAGCTGGACTGCAGCTTATGTGCATTTGTTCCAAGATAATTATACAGAAGAACAAGAAATTCCTTGAAATGTGGCAAAAGCAGTTTTTAAACTAGATTTGGAAGAAACTATGAATATTCTTTGCATCTGAAATGATGTGCTTTATGCTAGTGGTATTTTAGTTATGGAACCTGCTTGAAGAAGGTTCCTTGTAGAACCTTGTATGTTCTTGTATTACCTTGAATATAGGTATCTCAGTCCTTAAATTGCAACATAAGACTATACATAAAACCATGGTTAAAACGGAAGTGATAAGTGACTGTTTTGATCTGATATTATAGGAGGATAGCTCAAGCACTGCTTACTGTTAGTTTCCTTTTTCCTTTAATTTTATTGTCATGTTCTGTATGACAAACTCTTTGAGTTACGAGGCGTTTCCCTTAACTTTCTTTAGTCTGCTGACTAAGCTTGTTTTTATGCATTCTGGAAATGAAACAAGCTATTATATATGCAAGGAAGGATGAAAAGAGCAATGCAGAGCATTGAAAATGCCTGTATTTGTACTTGATCTGATGCAACAATAAACTTCAATTTGGGGAAACCTTAACTTGGTAAAATCTAGCTCAAGTTTGATGTAGAGTGTGGTGCAGAATTTTGACAGGTAATACTTCTGGAATAATGGTGAACTACGTCTAAAGCAAAGTATTAATGGAGAAATGTGGAAAATGGTGGTGGAAGGGCAAACTGCACTTTAAACATCTTGTTTGGATACTGAGTTTAAACAATAATTTTTCTGTCTGGAGTTATGAGTTGTTTAATTTCACAGTAAATACATGCAAGTATAGCTTGGAAAAGGTAGTAGCAAGTTTGGTATTACCACTTTGAATTACTTCAGTGTCTGTGGCTTGTTAAATGTACCTTTTCTTTTTCTTCCAACTTTCCACCACAATCAGGACAGAAACAATATGGTGAGTCTGTGTGTCTCTGCCACTTGTGTGGATTATGTTGCTCAGACTGCTGCTTGCATGTGGTACCTTGTGTAGAGTGTAACATTGATTTCATGCTTGATCAAACTAGGGAACCTTTCAGTGGCCAAGTCAGATTTGTGACTTATTTCTGTGACTTGCTCTAGTTACTTCCTTTCAAGAGCAAAGCATTCTTGTTGTGGGTCTTCCCCCTCCATCAGCTTTGGAGCTGATGAGTGCTTATGGTGATGGGAACTAAGCTTTTCTCGGGTAACTTGCTTCTAAATGAATGACTTGTTAAACAGCTGAAAGTTTCTCTGGTGTGATTTAACTTGGTGTAAATAACACTTGTGAAAGTCTGTTGCTACTACTTGCTAGAAAAGGAGACCTTATTAATGAGACTTAACTTAGTGTGGCTTTGGAAGGAGTAAAAAAACCCAGCTTTTTATTTTAAAAGGGGAAAATGGGGAGTATCCATTTCTATTAACTTCTTAAATTTGTCTCTTTTGCAGAACATTATTCAAAAGCCAGTGATATTAAGGAAACGACGCCAAAGAATAAAAATAGAAGCAAACTGGGATCTCTTCTATTACAGGTAAAATACTAAGATTAATATGGTGGTCTTGGATACAAGTTATTACCTCACTAGATATTTTTGTTAATACCTTCTGAGTTGCTGTGGCTTGATTCCAGTCTCTGCCTGCCTTGAAACAGCGCAAATGCTTTGTAACAGGAACTTACGAAAAATGAAATCCTAAGGTATACTGAAGGATTTAGGTTGTGTTTAGGAAAGGGGGGAATTCGGAAAGCTTCTCAAATGTTATCAAACCACATCCTTTTTCCCTTGAATCAAAAAGAAGAGTGAATAACAAACTGCAAGTGCGGATCTGCATGATGTTGAAGGCTAAGCAAAGTAGCACTGAAAATCATTGCAGTGTGTTAGTGCATCAACCTGTAAGCTACTCAAGATGTTTCAACTTGAATTGGAATAAAAATAAGCTTAAGGCAGGCAAAGAGAAAACACATGGATACTGGATTTCAAATAATGCCACAGGTCCTAAATGCAGCTTGCTTACTTGTGAGTTCTTACAAATGTCAAGTTTACAAGGGAGGGGCCTCCATCTGAAACAGATACTATCACTTTACTTTGGCTAGGGTTGTTATGCTAAATGGACTAATAAAGAAAGCTTGACTGTTCAACAAACTCTGTGAAAGCAAGCTTGGGGACATTCCGTAAACGTAACTGTTTGATTTGGTGCTTAATGTTTCTAAAGGTCAAATACAGTCTGTTCTGCACAAGTGTTGCATGAAAGGAAGACTCACATACTCCTAAATTTTGAGTATTAAAGTGCTGCTCTCAGCCAGTCTGTAGATCCAAAGGCTGTTTTGTAACTGCCACTGAAGAATGTCCACTGGCTGTCTTGTGACATTGGAGACATCAACTTCTGTTTTCCTGCATGAACTATGTTTTTTGTTTAAAGTATACACTTGGTATGTGTATGTCTGCTGCCCTGTGTTATTGTTCACTTGTAGCCCTTACTGGCAGATATGAATAGCCAGCACGTCTCCTGGTCATCAACTATATGCAGATACCAAATAGAGCCAAAAGGGATGACCAAATTGAATCAAAAGGGATGACAGACAGGCATGCTTTAGTCTAGGCTGGCCTCCATGACTATGAAAACACTATACAAGTGAACAGCCATAACTACTGTAACAAACTAGAGACCACTACTCAGTGCCTTCTAATTAAGGTCCACTGATGCTAATCTTCTCTGGCTTGCCAGCTGAGTCTTGTCTGGTTTTCAGATAATGTTTTGAGGGGTTTAAACTATGTAACTTCTTTCTTAGATTTCTTCAGGATCATGCTAGATCAAACTTGATTTGGAACTTCAAAACACGGGAAGAACTGAGAGATACTCTTGAGTCTGAGATGAGAGCATTCAATATTGACAGGGAACTTGGTAGTGCTAATGTTATCTCATGGAACCATCAGGAGTTTGAGGTAAATGACCCACTGTAGGAGAAACTGCAGGTGTAAAATATGTCTACTTAAAATGTCACTTTTCTGTCTCTAACTACGTGAGTGAATCTTGTGTTGACAATCCCTGACTGCAAACTAGAATTCTTTTGGGATTATGGAATAAACTGCTAAGGCTTGAGGCTGTGAACAGGTACTATTGTCCAGTGTCACTGCAAAACTGAAACTGGCAAATGACACTGTAGAGATGAAACATTGATCAGAACCCTTGATGTCTGTTAAGATGAAAAGAGAAGAGTTCATGTTACATTGTTGTCAAGATAAGTCATACTTATTCTTGAATGTGCTCCATCAGACTTGTTTTGGGTGCTTTCACAAGCCACTTCTTCCTGATAGCAAGTTCCTTGCCTTTATTTCCATCATGTCTCAGCGATCCTAAGGCTGTTAAATACTGGGTTGCCAAACCATGAATGGGTTATGTGGCTAAACCCATGCTGCTCTGTAAATTACAGATTGAGGATACTGTTTTCACATTCTAGGAACAGCAGTACCTAAAGTCAAAATAGCCTTTCAGGCTTTTGCAAAGCAATTGATGTGGTCCTAACTGGCTTTCTCAAAACAACTTGCAAGATGTTTTCAAGTAATGTGCTAATAAACACTTTCTGTACTCTACTCTTATCTCCAGTATTGTTATGGTTCCACATAGTTTTAATTAATGTGTAATGCTAAAGCAAAGCAAGGCCACACTTGAATTCAACTGTAAGATATTCTTAGATATTCCCAGTGCCACCCTTGTCACAGTACAGCTTTTTAGTTGAAATTTGAGCAGAGGACTACTAGTGAAACGAGTAAACTGCTGCTTTTGAGGAATTCTCAGTTGATTACTCTGGCAAATCAGAAAGAATTGCAAGACATCAGGCTAATGCTTTAGGAGAAAGAACTATTTTATGTATGCAACTTATCCCTATCACACAGCTACAGATTACTTCTTCCCTTGATGCAGTAAATAGCTAAGTTTGGATTGGTATTTTTTTTGTACTGGCATTTAGCTTTTAGTTTCCTTCAGGTATGGGTCAGGCACAGGACTTCTGGCTGCCGCAGTGTCTGCTATCCCAACTCTCTCTCTGTACTTCAGAGGTGCTAACTGGGGCAGAATCAAAAGTACAGGTTTGAAACTTAGTAATACAGGTTCCCCACCTGCACTTTGCACTCCTGTGTGGCTTATGCTACTGGAATGTATTGCTAGCATTCTTGCAGTTACAGCCCAGGATACTTTGGGACTGGCTTGAGGGGGCTTCTGTAACATGATCTTTGAACAGCTGCTGTCTCAGATTTGCTTTTAAATATTTTAAATAATACTTTATCAGGCTATGCTGTAAGTATTTGAACTAACTGTAGTGGTGACAAAGGCTTCTCTGTCAGCTGTGGAACCTGCCACTTTGCCAAGGGGGGGATGGTGGCTTGAGATTGCTCTGGAAGTGTACTAGTTAGTGGGATGTCTTTGTATCATGTGCTGTGGTCAAATCTGGAGATAACTTTGTGGCCTCATGACAGTGGCCTGCAAACTATACATAAGAAACCGCTGTAGAGAGCGGTTTTTGTGGTTTTTTAGAGGTACTTCTAAATGAGGTGCTTGCCAAATGCTTAAAACCACTGAGTGTTGAGGCATATGGTTAAACAATGTAGTTGCTCTGAAGTTAATGATGGCTTTTATTGTGCAATTTCACTTCAGCTTCTTGGTGTGTATACTGATGCCTCTAGGCTTTTATTACCCAGCATAATAGCAAGTATAACTAGTAATTAAGTCATGCTTGTGTTTCATACTTGTAGTAACATTGAGTGAAGTACCTTGCAATGGAATAACTACTTATTAAAGCTTGAGTCACTGAATACATCATGTATTATCCAAGTTTAGTTAATAAAACCAGCTGATACTAGAAACAAGTACAAGTTATTTCAAGGCTGGAAGCTGGGATTTCGGTAAGGTGAGACACTTCACTTGTTCTGGGGACCAACAACAGCTTATGGCATATATTTTGTAGATGTGTGTTTCTTTAACGGCAAACTTGCAGATTTCAGTCTTCCTCATACTGTAGGAGGGGTTGTTAACCTTGTTGAGTTTATGGATGCAAGCAAGTACAGTATTGTTATGCAAGCAACAACTTAATGAAGGAGAAACAATACTGTTAAGTAACTTATTCTGTGTTACAGGTAAAATACGAGTGCCTTTCTGAAGAAATAAAAATAGGGGATTATTATCTACGATTGCTACTGGAAGAAGATGAAACTGAAGAGAGTGGAGCAATCAAAAAATCGTGAGACATTATTAAAATCCTATCTCATTCCCAAGGTCTCTGTTTTCTTCACTAAAATGTCAACTCTTTCTTAGATATGAATTCTTCAATGAACTCTACCATCGCTTCTTGCTTACCCCAAAAGTGCATATGAAATGCTTATGTCTGCAAGCATTGGCCATTGTTTATGGAAGGTGTTATGAAGAAATAGGACCATTTTCTGATACTAAGTACATTGTTGGCATGTTAGAAAGGGTAAGAATTATTTAAAATTACTTGATAGAGTAGTTAACATACAGTAGTTCAACATTATGTTCAGATCCTTCAGGTTGCTGTAAAACCCAAGTTTTGGTTTTACAGAACATGAAGCTGCAGCATGAATACTTTTTTTTCCCATGCTGTCACCAAGTGTTCCTAGTATCTCCTCTTGATTCAGTTGGAGTTTCACTAAAAAAACTGCTGATCATAAAGGTATTTCAAACTAGTCTCTTTATATCTGCATTTTGTTGTCCTTAATATGTTTTCAGGCTGTACAGGAATAGTGTGAAGGAACTTTGTGTGATATTAATCTTGTGCTTGCTTTTGAAAAATGCAGAAGCATAAAGCTTTAAGATGAGAACCTTGTTCCATGTCACATTATTTCAAAATGCTGACTTCAAGAGTAGTAGTAACAGCCCCAGACTTAATGAAATGGTAGCCTTAGATGGACACATATGATGGATTAGATTTTTAGTGGTAACTACTTTGCCTATTAAATGTCTGTTAAGTTATGTCTGACAACTGATACAGCTTGCAAAAATACACTTCCATGCAGTCTGAAGAAGTGGTTCTTTGGTAACATCAGTATGGGTTTTGGATATGGCTGTTGTAAGTGAAACCAAACCAGTGCAGTCTCTTGTTATTTTGCCTTGAGTCTTGATAGTAACATCAAGACCAGAGATGTAACATCAAAGACCCATTCTGTCTGATTCTCTTGCCCTTGTATTTGTGTTAACCAGCTCACCGGGGAATCCAAACACTGTCCCTTTAGAACTAATAGACTTAGCAGAAAAGTGAGTTTGAGTGTCAGACCCAGAGCAACAAAGGGGATGGAAGGCAACGAGGCCTTTCTTCCTCAGTGGCAGAAAGCTATGTTTATTAGCTGTGCATGAAACTGGACACTCAATAGTCAGCAGTTTTTATCATGGGCATGGAAAAAGTAAATGGGTCTTTGCAGGTGCAACTGTATTGACTTTTGAAGGTAACTTCTAATATGTGCTATCAAATACTAATTTGTCCTCTTCTGCTGCAATAGTGCACTGATAGGCTTGAGCGGGACAGACTGATACTGTTTCTCAACAAGCTGATCCTTAATAAGGTAAGGTGGACATGTGCACTTAACAGTAGTTCATTGGTCTTTCAGCTGTATAAAATGGTCTGAACTAGTCTTTCAGGGTTAACTTGAGCAAAAATTCAAGTCTTGAGGAAGTCTTAAAACAATGTTTGATACAGCTTTCTGGGATGTGGTAGTTACTTACTGGTGAGAAAGCTGAAGGAAATGTGTAGATATTGTGGTAATTGTACCATTCTAGTCACTTCAGAGAATGATTTGACTTCTCATGGTCACTTCTTAATTGAATAAAACTGTTCAATACTTGTAAAAACTCTTACCTAGAAAATGCTTGTGTTAACTCAGTTCATCCATTAACAGAAAAATGTGAAGGACCTTATGGATTCAAATGGTATTAGAATCCTTGTAGATCTGCTTACTCTGGCACATCTTCACACAAGTAGAGCTACGGTCCCTCTGCAGGTATGTGGCCTTTGTTTCTTACTACTCATAGTTGCTTTACTAAAAGGACAATTCTTTTTTTAAAAAAGTCCTTCTCACATTTCCTGTAGAAATATGATATTTGCATTGAAGCTAAAGCTATTCTTATAAAAATCAACTTCTAGAGCAATGTGATTGAGGCGGCACCTGATATGAAGAGGGAGAGCGAGAAAGAATGGTACTTTGGCAATGCTGACAAAGAAAGGAGTGGTCCTTACAGCTTTCAAGAGGTACTTGTCAGCTTCAAACTCTCAAACTTGACAGGTTATTTCCATCCTGGTGACTGGGTGTGTTTCAAACAGTGAGAGGGAAAACTGTAAACAATGCTAAACTATATTCTCAAAGTAACTCTTTAAATAAGGATTAAAGCTAGATAAAAGACTTGATATTGTGCCGAGAACCACAGCCTTTTTGGTAAGGCTGCCTACCCCTCCATGTCTCAATTATGCTGCAGTTAATCTATGAACTTTTACTTCATGTTTCCTGACAGTTATAAATAAGTTCGATTTTTTTTTTTTTATGCAACTATAGTAGTCTGCCATACAGCAGTTAAAAGCTTGTCTTGAGTGTTAGTGTTTAGGAGCAAAGGTAGCTCTGAATGCTGAATCAACTAAATTCATCTCTAATGTTGCAATAGATGCAGGAACTATGGAACAGTGGAAAGCTGACTTCAAAAACACGTTGCTGGGCTCAAGGTATGGATGGCTGGCGACCGTTACAGGTCATCCCTCAGCTGAAGTGGTGCTTGCTTGCCAGTGGCCAGCCTGTGTTGAATGAGACTGACCTTGCCACACTTGTACTCAACATGCTCATCACAATGTGTGGATATTTTCCCAGCAGGTAAACACTAATTTTCAGCAGAAGTGGTTAACTTTCTCTGGCAGATATAATTTATGAATTTATGCATCTTAAAGCTTTTCTTAGAAACCAAGTAGTACACTAATGAACTGTATAAAGAGCGTTTTATGTAGTAGTAATTAATTCTGTGGGCAAATAGAGTTTGTAAATGAGACAATACTAATATTGTGAAAGGGACTGCAAGAATGAATGCACAAGCTATGTATGTTTCTAATGCACAGCGGCATAGTCTTACTCTTGCAGGCAGGCTCTTGTTTAACTTTTTAAAAAAAAGTGCTTTAATGCATGACACTAAACCACACTTATCAGGTCTAACAACAAACTCTGAAGCTACGAAAAAATAATGACACTGAATATAATCTCAATAGCCTGATACTTATGGCTTAATAAAGTTGTTCATTCTTGAAAGAGGAAAGGCACATGTGTGCTTACTGCTGTGCCACTTTATTTATTTTTTTTAAGGGATCAAGACAATGCTATTATAAGACCTCTGCCTAGAGTGAAAAGGCTATTGTCAGATAGTACTTGCCTTCCTCATATCACTCAGGTAAGCAACTCTTCAAAAATGTACCTAAATGAGTAAAGTCTGACTTACTCTACCATCTTCCCTGTGTGAATACTTTACAGATGTCATTTGATATGTTCATCCCACTTAATGTCCTGCGGATCTCTGGACAGGCAGTTATTTATTTCACTGGGGGGTATTACAAATTTCATGTTGTTTCAGTCAATATCTCACTAATAAATCTATCCTTGAAGATACTGAAAAGCCATCTGGACATGGTCCTTGGCAACCAGCTCTAGGTGACCCTGCTTTTGGGCAGTGGGGTTTGACAGATGACCTCCAGAGGTCCATTCCAACTTTAAACATTCTGTGATTTGAACATGTTATTTTTGGGCTGAAGTATTCTTTAATGGAAATTCTTGTAAGTTTACTGGCTTGTCCCAATACTGAATTAGTTAAAACTTCAATTTTGGCTAGGTAACTTGCACTACTCAAGCAGCTAATATAAATGCTTGTGTTTGATTTCAGCTATTACTGACATTTGATCCTATCCTTGTGGAAAAAGTCGCTATATTGCTGTTTCATGTCATGCAAGATAACCCTCAGTTACCTCGTTTTTATCTGAGTGGAGTATTCTTCTTTATCATGATGTACACGGGTTCCAATGTACTTCCTATTGCAAGGTGAGGAAAAAGAATAGCTAAAAATACCTCTTGACCAGTCATACTCAAGACTGCTGCTCTGAATGCTTCAGGGAGTGTGGCTTGCTAGAACCAGCATGAGATTAAACCCCCTCTAGAAGAATCGCCTCCACATGGTCTAGTCAGTCACTAAAGTGAATTGCTTATGACCCTGCCAGGGAGGAGGGAACTGATCATATAGTTCTAACAGTGCAACTAGGCATGGCTTATTGTAGAAGAGCAAATTGTTACAGGCACTAAAGAGTAGTAATATAGGCTACTGATACAGTAATGTAGTTTTTGACAGTAAGCAGCTATCAAAGTGGTGGAAAAATCTAATAGCCTGTTTTAGTATTGAAGCCTAAAACAAATAAATCAGTCTGTACTGCCTGACACAGATGCACTGCACATGCAGGTGGCAGTTCATTCCAGTCTTCTAAATTCAGTAGTTTATAAAAAGCTATCATACAATTCCAGTTAAGTCTCTTCTATAGCAGAATGCATTGGGAAATGATGGCATGTTTACATGATGACCCTAGTGTAACAGGACTGTCAGCAGTTCGCGTAGGATCATCTTGTTTCATGCTTGCAATGATGATCTAACGGTGCAGGGAGAGGTTTGTGGGGAAAGGTTGATTGTGTCTCTGTCAGCTTCTTTTTTTTGTGTGTGTGTGGAGAAAACAAGCTTTCCAGGAACAAGACTTTCAAACTGAAATGATAAACATAGGGCAACATTTATAACATGGGAGTACTTAACTTGGTGGAGTTCCCAAGGATTTGATGGACTTTGTACAGAGATTCATTCAATTGTTGCTGTTACTCTTTTATCTCAAAGTAAATGTATGAGACTTGCCAGATGGACTATGTTGGTCTGCTTATCTTTCAAGGGTGCCTTAAGTATCAATTAAACAGAAAATAACTGCTGTTTTCTGTTCTAGGTTTTTGAAATACACACATACAAAACAAGCTTTCAAGTCTGAAGAAGTGAGTAGATTGCAAAAGTCACTACCTCCGTTTCCAAATAGTTTTGCAGACCACCTGTAGTTGTTTTAACAATACTTGATGCTTGTTCTTTTTCTAAGTTCCCAAGAGTTAGAATTTAACAACTATAAGGGAAAAGGGAGAGGGTTCTTGAGATCTAAAGTTGGTTAGCCAAGACTGAATTCAGATTACCTTTGAGATGACAATGTGATCTCTTCTGTAGACAAAAGGTCAAGATATAGTTCAAAGAAGTATACTTGGACATATTCTTCCTGAAGCAATGGTGTGCTATTTAGAAAACTATGAACCAGAAAAATTTTCTGAGATATTCCTTGGAGAATTTGACACTCCAGAAGCAATTTGGAGCAATGAAATGAGGTAACTGTTTTCTGTCAGAGGGACAAATAAACCTGAACTACATCTCGTGCTGAAGAGGTCTTGTTTTTGACATTTCTAGAGAATGCTGAAAATACCTGGGTTCCCTGGTTTCATTACTTCCCTCTGATTGCCTTCTGCAGGGGTAATGTCCTGCATTGCCCTCTGCTTCTATCAAAAATAACAGGGGCAGGGGGGAGTGGAATTGGCAGCAGGAAGGGGAATATATCCCTGAAAATATGACAACATGCTTTACATCTGCCTCTATCATACTTGATTAAGTTCCTTTCATGAGTGGAGCCTTCACTATGTGGACTGCTTTATACTTACTGTTCTCATTTATTACCAGCATCTATCTAGGAGATATACCTCTAATACTACAATACACTTTTAGGGTCTCCCAAAAAGAGGTGTTGAGGGAGGGAAAAATGTCGCTTTACATTGTTTTTAATAAACTAATTTTCATGGCATTGAAATAGCTTTATAACAGAATAGGACTGAATCCTATTCTGAATCCCTTCTGAAATGTGGGAAACTACTAAGGAAAATCTCTTTCAGAAGAAATCATTGAACGCACTGGTACAGTCACTGAGGATTGAGGACTGCTTGGCAAGTGTTAAACCAAACTTTGTAACTTTTAGGCGTCTTATGATAGAGAAGATTGCTGCTCATCTTGCTGACTTCACCCCTCGTCTTCAAAGCAATACAAGAGCACTCTATCAATACTGTCCTATCCCAGTTATCAACTATCCGCAACTGGAAAATGAGCTGTTCTGTAATATTTATTACCTGAAGCATCTTTGTGATACACTCAGATTTCCAGACTGGCCAATTAAAGATCCAGTAAGTAAGAAGTATTTTAGGATTCATTTAGTACTTGATCTTTCAGAATCCTAAAAGTGGGATTTGTAACAAAAATTAAGGAAACCAAATGCTAGGTTTGTTGTAAGTAACTGATTGATCCTGACTTTGAGTTCATAAGAAAATATGCTAGACACTTTTTTTTATCTTGAAGCAGAATAGTCTTTGTGCTATATAGCAACCACATCTTAAGTATATCCTCCTTGGGGTGACTACTAAAAAAGCAAAATAAAGCATCCAAGAAACTTCAGATAGTGTTTCAATGAACCTCAAATGATTGGGGTGGGGGGAGGAATCGTCACTTTTGGGTTCTCACTTGTCCATGCTGGACAAGAAACTAAGCTAACTTGGTATCAGTACATTAGCTGAATTGGTGAGATCTTTTTGGTACAAGTCTATGGTCTAGATCTGTCTAAGCAGCTTTACTTATTCATGCTGCTTTGTTGCAGTTCTTTGTAGTATTGAGATGTGGACTGCATATCATTTAAGTGATTCTCCCTCTTCTAATCTGACTCTTAAATCGACATTTTAATCTTAAGGTGCTCTTATCTTGAATAAAATATAGCACTGCAGTGAAGCAAAGTCTTAATTGCTTCCTGACTGGAGAGGCAACCATAATTACTAAAGGTAAAAGGATTAGGTCTTTGAACTTAGGGTGATAAGGATTCATTAATAAAGCAGCACTTTCTTCATAAAGATGTGTACTGGTGTCAGCATAAATGAAATGCTAATAAATTGTAATTATTTAGGTTAAACTGTTGAAAGATACACTAGAAGCTTGGAAGAAGGAGGTAGAAAAGAAGCCACCTACCATGTCAATAGATGATGCTTATGAAGTCCTTAACCTTCCCAAAGGACAAGGCCAGTAAGTTGTCTTCAGTATTTAAAGTTGTATAACTACATTTACATAAACTCCATACACTGAACAAACTGAAGTTTCTTATCTCAGTACTTGCAACCAATTAGTGGTACCAGTCAGTTATGTAAGGAACAAAGCTTGAAAATCCAACTCCAGTGTTTGAGAGAATAATTGCAAAGTGTTCAGATAAACTGAAACTAGGGAAAAAATGCTTTGAGCTCTGCTTCAAAGCATTCACTAGGCTGTTTTACAGGACAAGCATTAGACTCAACCATAGTGAGCAAAGAAATATGGCAGAACTTGCGTATGTTCAAAGTGGAACTTGGTTTCTCTAATCATCCTTCTTCTACCTGCCAAATATCGTCCTTTTTCTTGGTGATAATATCCTTAGGATTTTTTTACCTCCTATCTTGCCACTGGTTTCTGACTTCAGGTCTCTAGAAGAGAACTGGCAGCACTTGTATTTATCCTTCAAGAACAGTGCACTTACTACAAATCATGAGCTACTAACTTTTACCACTTACAGCTCATTTAGACTCTCCATTTAGAAGATTCAGGGACTTCAAGCACCTTCTGGTTAGTATATTCAGTACAAGAGGTACTAAAATACTTTTTTTCTAAAATTTCTTTCTATTTTGTGGCCACATGATTACCCCTGTTCAGTGTCAGCTGATGAAGCAGGATTTTCAAATTGAAATATGAGAGCTTTGTAGTTTTCACTTAATTGTTGTTACTCTTAGTACTATTGTCAGAATCCAGGCTTGTTTTTCTGTTTGTTTTTTCTGTTACTCAATGTAATGGGACTGGTTTTCTCATAGGCATGATGAAAGCAAGATCAGGAAAGCTTATTTCAGGCTGGCACAGAAATATCACCCAGACAAGAATCCAGAAGGCAGGGTATGTACAGCACAAATTTATGGTGTTAATAAAGTGGGGACAAATTCAGCTGTTATGTGTATTAAATTTTCTTTCTCCCTTTTAAAAGCTAAGTGGGCATTTCAGAATTTTTATGTCCTAGATGAATAATAGAATACAGATTAATACTACAGACGAGTAATTTAACTGATGTCAATCAAGGAATATTAGGATTTCTACAGTAAACTAATGTAATCAGGTCAGACCCACATCTCAGAAAGCATCTGGTTTAGAGTTACACAGGACCTAAATAAGCTAATTGCTCCCTTTCAAAGACAGACTTCATCCTCTGCCCATTCTTATGATCAATTAAATTGTACTTACTAGTTTTGTCATAGTGGAATTGACTTTGTTTGTCTTTTGCCTATGGCCAAGTTTAGGAGATAAAAGAAAACTCATCTGTGAACCAGTGTTCTTAAGGTTATTTGGAGTAGTTTCTGAAGTGCAGTAAGGCAACAAAACTAGCGTTGTGGCTAATAACCTGGAATGCTTATCCAAATATAAATATCTAAACTGATGCTGCAGACTTGTAGTAATTTAAGGGGTTCTTAGCAACTCTTAAGACTATTCCTCTTTATTTGCAGGATATGTTTGAAAAAGTTAATAAAGCATATGAGTTTCTATGCACGAAGTCTGCCAAGGTGATAGATGGGCCAGATCCAGAAAACATAATTTTGATCTTGAAAACTCAAAGCATCCTCTTCAACAGGCATAAGGAAGGTAAGCATGCTGTCTCAGAAGAATGTTTTATGTTCATTTCTTTAGTGGCCATTGCGGTCAGTTTTAAGCTCCTCTGTTCTTGAGTCTGTGTTCCGTTGATCTGGTTTCTGGCTTGCCACAGCATAATGTAGCTATGGTAAAGGACTTAAGAATAGGACTACTTCTTCCATGAAATAAATTCATCTGCAGTAAAACTTAATTCAAAAAAGCATTAATAGCTTTTTGAAATTCTCTGCATCAATACTAATCAGTTTGAATCTTCCTCCATATATAATTTAGACTTACAATTCTGTCTATGCAGAAAAGTCCTCACTAGTACTCAGTCACCCAGGTGGCAGATTCTGGGTATAAATGAGATTGCACTCATGTGGCTATTGAAAATGAGACAATCTTGCAGAAATTCTGACTAGCGTTAGAGTCCTCTGGTGTGTGTGCTGCAACACTACCTCTTTCACAGTCCAACTGGGCAAGAGGGATAGCTAGAGTACCCTAACCCTTGGCTCTAGCTGCGGTCCCTGGCTGGCAGTTGCTGACATGTCCAAATCTTGCCGAGTCAACAGTGTTTTGCTATGTAAGTGTTAACATTGTAATGGTAAACTAAGAACCTCATATGCAGTCATAGCTCTGTCAGTTGTGTGGAGGCAGTGACAGCACTAGTGTAGACTTATATAGGTCGGCTCACAATCGGCTCCATACTACAAGATGAAATTGTTCTTTAGCACCGCTGAACCCTAAAGGAATGAAAAATATAATTATTTAAAACAATTGCTGTGTCAAACTGGAAAAGGTCCTTATAGGCTTATTGTTAGACAATCCTGGTCTAAGACAGACAGACAAAGCTATACTTGTTTCTCTGGAGACAGACAAGCATCATTTGGAAGGCTCTGAGCTTGGGGGCTTGCTGAGCTGGAGATAAGTCTTTTTAATCTTAAATGAGTTCTTTCTGTGAAGCTCTGTCAGCTTCTAGCATGAACAGTCTTATGTGACAAGGAGTCAGACTGTGTGGACTGCTTAGTCTTGCTCCAATTTTCCTAGGTGTTGGCTTTCTTTGACTCCTAGTCCTTACATATCTGATACATCTTTCACTGATAATTATACAGTGGTTTACATATATGCAGAGCCTAAGTAACTTAAACTTTGACTTTTTTTTTCCTCTTTCAGAGTTGAAACCTTACAAATATGCGGGCTATCCTATGCTGATAAAGACTATTACCATTGAAACATCAGATGACCTTTTGTTTTCCAAAGAATCTCCTCTGTTGCCCGCTGCTACAGAACTTGCTTTCCATACTGTCAATTGTTCAGCATTAAACGCAGAAGAACTGAGAAGAGAAAATGGAATTGAGGTAAATGAAAAGAAACTTATTGAAATGAATTGTTTTATTCTTACTTTTCCACAGCTAAAAATCTTAGATCCTCAATGCATAGGACATCAGATGCAACTGAGAATCACTTTTGGTATTGTTGAGACACTTGTCCATTCTTACTGTCTCTCTTCTGGATGCAGTAGGAGAAGTCTCTTGCAGAGTATACCCCTTTCTGGACCTAGGCTTGTCTGTTGAACTGTGGATAAGCAAACTACATAAGATATTTCTCTACTTCTTTACAAACTGAGAACTTCTGCATTCTGTTTGTGAAAGGCTAGATAAACATGAACAAGTCACTTGAGCAGAAGGACTTTTCATTGTGCGTGTTAGCTCACATGTGAGAATGCTATCAACTCTAAAGCACCAAATGCTAGTACCAGCACATGCAAGGAATTTTGCCCCTACAAACCATTTGAGCAAACAGTGGATTTTGTCAAATGTTTCCCTTCAGCCATAAAACACTAGCGATAAAACCCATTTTTAATTTCTGCCAGCCTTTATCAGTTTTTGTTGTGACTGAACTTATGCATCATCCAATCCTTACAGGTATTGCAAGAAGCATTTAATCGTTGTGTAGCAGTCTTGACTCACTCTAGTAAACCAGATGATATGTCTGTACAGGTAAGTTGCAGCAACTTTGATTGTATCAGCTTCTCAGACTATATATATATATATGTAATATGATAATAAACATAAGTGTGTATATATAATATAAAATATTGATATAGTATTTATATATATTAAAAAATAAGATTGTAACCATGCATTTCCCCTCCACTTGGAACCAATAAAATACTGCTTTTTGTAGGTATGTGGATATATTAGTAAGTGTTACAGTGTAGCTGCTCAGTTTGAGGAATGCAGAGAGAAGATTACAGAAATGCCTAACATCATTAAGGACCTCTGTAGACTACTGTATTATGGCAAGGTAAGAGCTCCTTTCCTTTGCCTAAATGGGTATTTAACTGTTAAATGTTTAGGGGATTTTTTTTTTACGGATTGTTTTTAAGGGAGATAGGATAATTGCAGACTGATCAAACCTTTCTGTAAGATCCCAGCTAATCATTATGGGATACAAAAGTCTGCTGCCTTGTTCTCAACACTTGTATTTGAATCCATTTAGTGGACTCAAAATGCAATCACTACAAAGATTCAGCTACATTTGTCTTTTAACTGACTTATGTCTAGCTGATTGGTTTACTGTACTAGATCAGCAGATAAAAGTACTAGAGCTAGATCTTATGTAAGTAGATGAACGCCTAAATCAGCATAAACTCTGGGAACAGTACTCAAGAAGTTTTGTTGCCGTTTAGCTCTTTAGAACTTACCTCATGTTATATAAATGCTGAATTTTGTCTGAATTAAGAAAGGAAAGCTTGTCTTGAACTTTTCGTATGGGGTATGTGAAAACACAGAAGACTATAGAAAACAGAAGACTATAAAACAAGACTGTAGTAATTAACTACAGGTGCTTGTCTGTTCTTCAGTCCCTGCAGAACACATGTATTGCCATAAAAAGCTCACCTGGGAATCTCTGCCACCTTCTCGAATTGTTTTTCCAGTAGTTCATCAATGCTCCTTTCTAATCGTATGAAATAACTTTTCAAGTACTCTTCCTTTGAAGAATGCTGACTAATTAGCCATGTTTCTTGGCTACCAGACACTTAACTTCAACTGCAGATGTTGTTCTGTCTGCTTCAGTTTTCATCTCTGTGCTGCTTAGATGGGTACTCCAGAATTAGCAAGTTTTGACTTTGAACCTTTGTTTGGTAAGGAAAGTTGGCTTTCTTTGGTCACAAGTACTAAGGCAAACTTTTTTCCTCTCTCAGAACATACCACGAGTAGCTTCTTTGGGAGTGGAGTGTGTTAGCTCCTTTGCCTTAGATTACTGGCTACAAACACACTTGTTCCAAGCTGGAGTTCTCTGGTACTTACTGGGTTACCTCTTCAACTATGACTACACACTAGAAGAGAGTGGTATTCAGAAAAGTGAAGATTCGAATCACCAGGTAATGTTAATAAGGTGCATGCTTTCAGACACCAGTGGTTGTTGCTTGCCATCTCTTATTAACAAAACAAGTGTATTCAAATACTTGTAAGAATCATTGAATTACATGAACAATAATGTTAACAGAGCAGTTTTGGAAGGGGATTTTTGTGTAGTAGTGTAAATACTGTTGTTTGGGTTTTGGTTTTTGTTGGGTTTTTTTAAGAGTAGCTCATGTTTTGAGTGCGACTGTTAAAGCTGCCAAAACCTGTAGTTTCCAATAGACTTAATGCAAGAGACTTATCTACAGTGAACAGTAAAAAAGTAAATTTGTGCTATCAGAAGAAAAAGTCCATTTCTCTTGAGGTTCAACTGAAGGGGTTGTCTAGTGATACCGTTGACTTATCTGAAATGTCTACTTTAGGACCGTATTGTTCCTTTGCCCTACAGCTAGATAAGTTGCTTCACACCTTCCATTTCCCTAAATGGATGAAGTATGGCACTTCATCCTCAGCTGCTGGATGAGATGGGCTTTGAACAGTCTATTGTAGTTGTTAACTCTTGTATCACTGTCATAAAAGGCTCATTATGCTGATATTTGACTGTGCTAGCAGGAACTGTTGTCTGGTCAGAAGCTATTACACTAAATAGCCTCTTTAGCTTTCAGCTCATCTTGATGCCCCAGTTTTTCCTACTTATCAGTGTTTGTGTCTAACTGCATTTATTAATCCCACAACACAGTGATCATATTGTGCTGTTCTGTAGCACCTAGTGTTTTATTAGACATCAGTGCATAATTAGTGATGTAGATAAATAGGGAATACCAGTTCTGTTCATTCTGGTGCAGAAGTGTTGGACAACTTTCTAGCTATTTTAATATTTCTTCAGTAAGCTCTAGCTTTTTTATAACTGTCTGTATTTTTCAGGAGGTAGCAAATAGCCTTGCTAAGCTCAGTCTCCTGGCCTTGAGTCGCCTTGGAGGGTATCTCTCTGAAGAACAAGCTACACCTGAAAACCCAATGATCAGGAAAAGCTTGGCTGGAATGTTGACACCCTATATTGCAAGGAAACTTGCTGTGGTCTGCCCTACTGAGGTAAGCATCTGTTGGCCCAAACTTTCTCTAGTAATTTATGGAAGGAGTACCTGGTCACTTCTAAAACACTGAGCTCTCTTAGACCAACCTGATACAGAGAACAGCAGTGCGATTTTTCTTTGCAGTTGGAGTAACTGTGAGGAAAATAAACTGTTTCAGCCTCAAACATTATGGACAGGAACAGTACCCTATAGACTAATACTTGCAAGACAAATATGGGAGTAAAGAAGTTGAGGTAACTGTTGAAGGCTTAAGGATATAATGATAATGGAGAGCAAAGGCTAAACTACTCTTTAATGATGCCAATGAAGTAATCTACAAAGATATGCTGTGGATAATTGCTGCTCACTGTCAAAAATAGAAAAATCTGAAGCAAGTGTGGCTCAAAGCAGAACAAAGAAAAACTAAAATATAGATTGTACTGTACCAAATAACTTAAACATACTGTTTTTCCAGTATGTGGAAAACTTGACACTTTAAACCTGCTTATGAAATTGGTCTGGTTGTTAATGAGATTGGATTAACTTAGTAATCGGTGTGCTTCATTATATGAGTGTAATGACCCAGAACTAAGTTGTAAATGCATTACATCATGTAAATTCCTTATTTCTTAGACTCTGAAGATGCTTAACAGTAACACAGAGAACCCCTACTTGATCTGGAACAATGGGACAAGAGCCGAATTACTTGAGTTTTTGGAATCTCAACAAGAAAGCATGATTAAGAGAGTAAGATACTCTCTACTTTAAATCCCACTACTATTTTTTTTTTAAACTATTCTGTGTTTTGGTACAGCTGCTTGTAATATGGTGGTATAGTTAATACAAGTATCCATTGTTGCCTACTCCTAAGTCACTTTCTTCATTCAGTAGTCTTAAAAGATGATGAAAACCTGAGTTTGCCTTGTTATTTCTTGTAATGTTTCAGTCTGTCTTGAGCTTCTGACTTTTGCTAAAGCTTTAAGTTTTCTGTTCAAGTATCGTCTATTTCACTATCAGGTTATAGCTTTACACTTTCTACAAGATTATTTTCTCTCTGAGCTTGCTTATTTCTACTTAAAGGGTGATTGTGACAAGAGCTATGGATCTGACTTTGTCTTCAGTGACCATGCAAAGGAACTTATTGTAGGAGAGATTTTTGTTAGAGTCTACAATGAGGTCCCTACCTTCCAACTAGAGGTGAGATGTAGTTAAAACCTTCCTGTTGAAAATAGTATTTAGAATGTTACTGCCTCCTCTTTATCTACCTATCCGTGCAAACAGAACAGAGAAAATACGAGATCTTGTGGAAGTTTCCTTCAACGTGATCAGAATGTTATGGGATATCTCTTTATTGGAGTAGAATAAATTAAAAAAACACTGAGTTTGCCATAAGACGTGCTGCTTTGGATGGCTTAATGCCTTTTCTCTACAAGCTTGCACTGCAGACACTCAGGTTTATTCAGTAATTCTAGGAGGTAGAGATTCTGCCTAGTGGCTTTGCGCTGTGTGTGTGTGCGTGTATATATATAGACAAACATACTCCTTAAGAGTGCTGTTGAAGTAGTGGCAGCTTTCTAAGGGTGTGTTTAGATAGAAATAGGGCCAATGTGCTCCAGATGTTCAGTGATCAGAGTAGAAAAGTGTTTCCTTTCTGGAAGAAAGGGAGATGTGATACGTAGGAAAAGTTATTTGGATACACTTTCTTCTAGTGTGAATACTTCTGCATCACACAGCTAAAAATGCTCTCATCTCTAATTTAAAGCTTCCTAAAACATTTGCTGCAAGCCTCTTGGATTACATAGGCTCACAAGCACAGTACCTTCACACGCTAATGGCAATAACACAGACTGGGAAAGTAGAGTCCAATCAACATGGAGATCGGTTACGGAGAGTTGAAATGGCCCTGGAGGCTCTGAGAAACGTGATAAAACACAACCCAGGTAGGCTTAAAAATGGAACTTCCCTGATAGGCTTTCTTGTGGACAACCTTAAAAAATGCAGGCCCCTGTAGTCTTTATCTTCCAGTGAGAAAGCAGCTTGTTTTGCTGGCTAACAGACTTTAGTGTTGATAAGCCACATAGGCTTGCTTTTTCTTCTTTCCCCCACCCCCACTCCCCCCCAGAGAACGTTATCATAGATGCATTAGTTTTGTGTGAAATCCAAGCTTTACCTGTTTTCTTCTCTGAAACATTGGGTTTTAACTCTTAATTCTAGCCTGCTGTTGCCAGGAAGACTTAAACCTCTTGGATGAAACTTTCTGTACTCTTTCAAAGAATTTTAACTGATTTTTAAACTTCCTTGCATCACGCAAGCAAAAAAGAACCCCCTTGAGCTGAGTACTGTATAAACACCTAAAGACATGTCAGGGCCTTACTAAAGCAGGAGGAGAAGATGCTCTTGAGAGTAGGTAGCTAATACCAGCAAAGATTTATGAGCAGTTAACCAATGTACAGACTGGAAAAGCCTGAGACATGTGATTAGGACGTTTTCCTACTGTATTGTAAGTTAGTTCTAAAAGCAACTCATGTTACTATCATAGCTTCTAATAATAGGCGGTTAGGTTGTTCTCAGACTGCATTATCTGTATTTGGCAATTATAACTCTGAAGGCAGCTGTTATTGCTGCAGATAGCAACCCTACTCTGAGCTGGGAGAATCAGAAAGGGCAAGTGTATTTGAAGACAAGAAGTACCGATAACCAATGATAAATAGTATAACTGAACTTGCTCAGTTGTCTTGTAAGAATGCAAGTAACTAGGTAGTCCAAGAACTAGCTCAGTTACTTGCCTTAGAGGGAGGAAGTATCCTCTCCTTTTGAAACATGGTTGACCTGAGACTTTGTGGAACCTAGATTAATAGACAGAACTTCATAATTTTCTAGTTCTGTAGTAGGTCCTGTCCTGTAGGAGCTGTTATAACTACTGTGGCAGACTATATACAGACATATAGTCTTTAACACCTCTCTGTATAGTGAAATGTGCACTTGGGATTGCCTTCAGTGAATGCTTTGGCTAACATGAAGAGAATAACTTATCTGGTCTCTTGCAGGTTCTGAGTGTGAATGCATAGGTCACTTCAAGTTGATATTCTCCCTTCTGCGTGTTCATGGAGCTGGCCAGGTGCAGCAGTTGGCTCTGGAGGTAAAAAAAAAAAAGCAAAAAAAAAAACCAAACCCCGCTGTCTGGATGCTCTACATGATCAGCATAAACAAACCTGATTGTGTAACTGTTAAAGTAGCACCTAAAAAGTATCAAGATGGGGGTTCCAAGGTGTCAGTTCCTCCTTGGAGGAACAAGTGATAGCTTCTTGCCTGTGTCTTTACTCCCTTCTCCCCTGAGGTGACAAGACAATTTGGTGGCAGGAATAAACATTGTAAATATGAGCTATATTGGCCAGCGAGGTGACTGAGTTCATCATGCACTGCATTTTCTGGACAATATCTTAACAGCTGGAATATCATCAAGCGTTGTTTCTGATCTTTTACAGGTAGTGAACATAGTAACAAGTAACCAAGAATGTGTTAACAACATTGCTGAGGCAATGGTTCTTGCTAACTTACTGGCACTTCTGCATTCCTTACCTTCAAGTATGTACCATATAATTCGTAGTCTTGCAAGGCAAAGGGTTTCCAACTTGGAAATTAATTAGAATGCAGCTGGCTGAGCTTACTACTGAGTTTTAGGCTAAAACGGCATTTCAGTGGGGATGATTAAAAAAATGCTCTGTGTAACCTGTTTGTCTTAAATGTGTGAGCTGAAACGCTTGAATTGCAGGTATTTGAATTATGCTTGAATTGCACAGTATTTAATTGACTAATTATTTTAGGGAATTTATGTAGTAAATATCTAATTAATAAGTTGTGCCATACTATAATGTATGATTGACGTTCCTTAACTAACTGAATTTAGCCAGAAATCCCTATAAGCTTGCAATTGTATATGTACCTCTGACTAGCTCTTCTCATAAGCTTTATTGCAGTTTTGATACAGCTTTCTGTTAAGATCAGTTTAGTTCATCTTTGATTAGGTAATAGTCTATATGGCACAAAGGTTATAATACTTTTTATTTTGACAGGTCGGCAACTCGTCCTTGAAACTTTGTATGCTTTGACATCTAGCACAAAAATAATTAAAGAGGCCATGGCAAAAGGTACATTACTACATTGAAAGCAAATGTTTCTGCAACACTGGACTTAAAGCAAATACAGTGACCGAATCTTACTCTTCCCTTCAGAACAATCAGTGTGGAATTGGTGAATTCTACTACTTGTGACCAGAAAAAATTTTGAATGTTTTCCTATCTCTTTGTACAGGTGCTTTAATCTACTTACTAGATATGTTTTGCAACTCAACTCATCCACAGGTCCGAGCCCAAACAGCAGAGCTCTTTGCCAAAATGACTGCAGATAAGCTGGTGGGTCCAAAGGTAGGAATCTTAACAGCTCTTGTGGGAACTCTTCTCTTGACATTACCAACCTCTCTCTAAGGACGGAACAAAAAAAGGCCTCTTCCGTGACTGAAACATTCACGTGGAGAGCAATCTGGCTCTTTCAAAATGGTTAACTCTTAATCTGTGAGCAGACTTCTAGAAGCAGTTGTATTTATTGTAACTACTATAAGCAGTTTGGTTTCCATTTGTAATGACTTTAACATTAGATACCTAGATTTCAGACCTGTCATTAGTTATCGCTACTTAAAATGGTAGCTCTATTTTATTTTGTGGTGTTGTGTTCTAGCAGTTGGCATTATAGCACTACAAATAACTGGACTCCCTGGAGTTCTCTATTTTTCTGTCAGTTAGTTTGACTTACGGTATACTAAATGTCAATTCTGTTCATCCTTTCTAGGTTAGAATTATACTAATGAAATTTTTACCCGGAGTCTTCATGGATGCCATGAGGGACAACCCTGAAGCTGCTGTTCATATCTTTGAGGGAACTCATGAAAATCCTGAGTTAATTTGGAATGACAACTCCAGGGAGAGAGTATCAACAACAGTTCGAGAAATGATGCTTGAGTATGTGGGGACCTACTAACTATTTCCTTAACTGAGACACTTTTAGTGGTGGTAAACCAGAGTTGCTATAGAAGAACTCAGAGCTCTGCCTGTAAAAAGTAGAATCCTTGCACGCCAGACTTCAGTGAAAAACTTCACCGTTTGTACATTGTACCTGTAATTCAGTGATGCGAGTGTGATTTGTGCACAATCCAGGTATTAGCTCACTGCTATAAGATTTGGGAGGGGGTTACAACGAGGAGGAAATGGGGTTTAGAAACTGGAACTGCTTCACAATGATGGAAAGAAACTGAGGTGTCAAGTAGGGAAGACTGCTTCTTTTACTGCTCGTTAAAACTTACTTTCTTTTTAAAGGCACTTTAAACTTCAGAGGGACAACCCTGACACTAACTGGAAGGTAAAAGTATACTGTTTCTGCTTTGGGTGTGTCCAGGGAGACTATAAGCCAGCTGATAATATATGCATGTATGAGACCAGGCTTTATTCTTGAAGCACCAACAGGAACTCACTGCTGTGCTAACATAACTGTTTTAATGTTGAATTGATGCTTTCGTTACTTCTTGTACCTTGAAATCAGACACTTCATTGGCAGTGAGTTTGCCAGTAATACTCTGAATTTTCTGATAGTTCAGGTCATTCTAAAACTTACCAAAAGTCAGCAACAAAAGAGAATACTGGTTTGCTGGGAAAAGTCCTGTCACTTATTACGTAGCTGTAGTAAACTTGCTCTTGGTAAATGTTCAGGAATGTTAGTAAGCCACTGAGTCTAAAAAATTATTGTCCTGAGCCATTCTATCACATCAGGTCAATCAGTGAGATGTTCCAGTCTGTAGTATTTCCCAATATCTGTGAAAGGCCAGGCATGACTTCCTCCCAACAGTGGTCTAGTTCAATGTTAAAACAACTTCTAAACACGTGCAGAATGGCTGTTTTGATGCGGGTGGAAACTGGAAACTTTGCGAGGTTGATGGTGAGAAACCTTCCCCTGAAGTGTGCAAGAAAGAAAGGGAAGGGCTGTTCTATCAGCCTTGTTGCTGGTACTTCTCTTGAACTCGTGTTTACCATTAGTATAGCTGTAGACTCAGTTACTTGTGTTCTTTGAAAGAACAGTCCACTGTAGTAGTACTGCCTGCACTGTTCTTTCTACTCTCACTTCTTAACCTCATGTTTCTTCAAGATGAAGCGTTTATTGGTCTTGCACAGCTCTTGCACAGTTTTGGAGAACACTATTAGTTCGGTGACCCTTACCACTTAAATCATGATGTTAGAGAAACAATTACAGCTCTCACAAATACCCTTGCCAATAACTCCTTCTACTTTACAATTCAACAGCTGCCTGAAGACTTTGCTGTGGTGTATGGTGAGGCAGAAGGTGAACTTTCAGTGGGGGGAGTCTTCCTAAGGATTTTTATTGCCCAGCCGGCCTGGGTTTTACGGAAACCAAGAGAATTTCTCGTTGCACTGTTGGAAAAGTTTACTGAACTACTGGAGAAAAATAACCCCCATGTAAGATGATTTTTCTGATTCTGCTCTGAATTGGTTTAGCAGTCTTAAGCTACTAGTCTTTTAGTATCTGATTTATATTGGGGATTGGGAAAAATTTCTTCACAGAAAGGGTTCTCAAGCATTGGAACAGGCTGCCCAGGGAAGTGGTTGAGTCACCATCCCTGGAGATATTGAAAAGACCTGTAGATGTGGTGCTGCGGGACATGGCGTAGTGGTGGACTTGGCGGTGTTAGGTTGACGGTGGGACTCGACGGTCTTAAGGGTCTTTTCCAACCTAAATGATTCTATGATTAACTTCAATTCTCACGCTTTCTTCCCAACATGAATGATATTTTTTGTCTACTTTCTGACTCTCTGTAAAAGCACGTAGATATGTTCAGGCAACTTCTGAACATGAGTCAGTGTTTTTAAGGTCCCTGAAGCCACAGAACTAGCTTCAGTAAGTCTTGGAGGCTTATTTTGTGGTGGAGATGAGGCTTAACAAATGGAGTGTCTTTAATTATTCCATGACTGACCAACCTAAGAAAATGGCACTTTTTCTACACTGCCTAAAAATTTTCAGGTCTTCAGACTTCTAATGTCCTTATGCAACATTAACTGCCCACTCTGGTGTAAATTACATGACCTTTACGAGGTTGCCACCTAACAATTAGTGTAATGCAGTAGAACTTGTGTTACAGTTTGAATGAGAGCAATGTTTGAGTCAGTAGCATAATGATATTATTAAAAACTGAATTTTAAACAGTGTTCAGACAGATTCTGGGTTAGACTTGCAGGGAGGGAACTAACTTGCATTGAATAAAAGACATCTTTGTAATAAAGATGTGATAGCAGTTTGTATCGGCATGCAGAATACAGCAAGTGTGGTGAGTGCTGCTGCACAGACTGCAGAATGCCTTAAGGCATTCAGGTGGTCAGCCTAAACATCCATGCTATCATGCTTCCACTGAGCAAGTTAGCACACGTGGTGCTGTGCACACAGAGGCTGCAGCCAGACACTGGCATCTGTTGATACTGGAAACAGTGCTTAGAAATTTCCTGTGATCTGTGTTCATGAAAATAGTGAATGTCTGCCACTATGAAATTTCCCTTGTTTTAACAATTTCAAAGCAAAGTGACATGATAAAAGCATTAAGGAAAAAATCTATAATGCAGAGCAAGTGAGAAATGTTGTTGTTATGGTGATAATTAGGTTTTACTGAGTTATATTTTCTGTTGGTTTTTGGTTTTCTGCAGGGGGAAACTTTAGAAACCATTACCACAGCAACTGTGTGCCTGTTTAGTGCCCAGCCTCAGCTAGCTGATCAAGTTCCTCCACTTGGTCATCTTCACAAGATAATCCAAGCTATGAACCACAAGAACAATGCTATTCCTAAAAGTGCCATTCGTGTCATGCACATACTGTCTGACAATGAGGTACTGAATCACTTAAGTGCTCAAGGGGAGAAAAAAGTATAACTGGAGTTATCTGTGTTGTTTAGTAGTGTTCCTAGAAGGGCATTATTCTAACTATAAATACTGTGCACCAGATAAGCAGGGACTTACCGCTAATTAATGGGGAACTCATAGATTAAAGACACTGAGAAGTTTATGATCTTGGCTGACCATATCTGCCATAACCGTCAAGCTTAGCGTAAAATAAAGTACTCTGGATGCTTCTGTCTCTCTATAGCTTTGTGTTCGAGCAATGGCATCACTAGAGACCATTAGCCCTCTCATGAATGGAATGAAAAAGAGATCAGATATAGTTGGTGTAGCCTGCGAAGCGCTTAATCGAATGTTTCAGAAGGAACAAAATGACTTAGTAGCCCAAGTAAGTAGCACATTCTCAATCTGTAAAAATGTGGTATTTTTATATTTGGGTATCTAATCTGCTCATAAGAACAGAAGTACTGTTCAACTTAAGTGTCCAGGAGGCTTCCCGGAAGTGATCTAACTAATGTGCTTTTCATGTTGGAGAAGTCAGAAGTCAGTCCTTTATCCAAAATGCAGACCCATTCAAGGATGCTACCCAAGCATTGAAGCTTAACGCATAGGATAGTGTGACTTGTGTCTGCTGAGAAAGCATAACATCGGAATGCCAGCTAATTCAACTGAGTTTACACCTAGACAGAGCAGAACTGCTGGATGGTATCTTTGCTTTCTCCTGTATGTATTCATACAGCCCAGGAAAAATTGAATAGCCTAAACATACTTGGTAATAGCTGTTGGCACTTTGGTTCACATTAATGCTAGTAATGTAGAACATCTGTATGGAACTTCCTAGCCCCTGTTAAGACAACTCACTTGAGTATGTTTGCAGGCTTTGAAAGCAGATTTGGTCCCTTATCTTCTAAAGTTGCTTGAAGGTATTGGTCTCGAGAACCTGGAAAGCCCATCTGCAACAAAAGCTCAGATTGTTAAAACTCTGAAATCCATGTCTCGCAGCCTGCAGTACGGAGAACAGGTAAGTACTGACAAGTCCTTAACTGGGCTTTGTACACTTGGAAGATTGAACTCTGAACATCCCTTGTTTAATCTTAGGGCTGTCCTGTGCATCATTCCACCTAAAATGTTATCACGTAGCTACAAAATCATTATGGGTTGGAATGTCTCCATCTCTTTCTTGTGGAGAAGTAATTGGTTCAATGCATGTGAAGAGCACTAGTTAGTAAAAAAGACAAATCCCAAGTGCAGAAATGTTCAATAAGCTAGTAGGCTTCTACTGACAACTCTTCAGAACTTCTGTTAGAAATGTAAATTGCTTTTTTGTTTCCTGGATAAATACTGTTGTAGACAACTGCAGCAGTGTTATGGATGTATATTCAAGTTGGTAAAATTTGTTCCAGTAAGTGTGCTAGTTCTTGGTGCCTTTCTCTTACCCTTGTGTTGAAAGCTTTCTCAAAGAGAGGGAAACTAGGGATAGGTCTCTACCTCCAAGTTGGCCCTGTCTTGCTATAGTACAGGAAAAGTCCTGTTCTACCTCAGTTCTAGATGCATGGCAAGTGGCTGCTTGCAGGGTTGCTTTTCCTTGTCACCTGACTGGGGAATGAGGGAGAAACTCAAGCTACTAAATTACTTTTCTTTATGAGCCTTCTTGCATTATGTTGCAGAATTCAACTGAATTGAATTGAATTCTGCACAATTCAAATGAAAAAGCAAGTTGCTACAGTCTCCTTGGAAACGTGCGATTCTGTGTCACAGCCTAAACTACTGCCATGCTATTTTGTAATCCCTTCTGAATGGTTTGGTTCTAGAAAATGTTTGTTCCCCTAGAACATTACAAATGTCACTTGCTCACTCTTAAACTCTTCAAATACTGTAGGTAAATGAAATTCTGTCTCGTTCTTCTGTGTGGAGTGCCTTCAAGGATCAGAAACATGACTTGTTCATTTCTGAGACGCAAACAGCAGGATACCTCACAGGTTGGCAACCCTTTCCTATTTATGTCCTGAACCATACTGAACTGTTACTTAATTGTCAGACTTGACTCTGGAGACAGTGTTTATCCTCAGGATCTAGTGCCATCATGTGGCCTGAACATTCAGTACTGTAAAAATACAGTAAGTTTTTTAAAATGCTTATCAAAAGCCAAACACTTTTTTGTGGTTGAGAATGTATTTCTCTGGATAGTCTTTGCTGTACCTACTTCTAAAATATCAGATCAATGGAATCTGGACACTGGCAAGCCTTGCAAGTACCCTGTAGTGATAAAGCAGAGATGTAATCAGAACTAATGAATGACATAACTTTCCATGCTTTCTCAGGATCAGTCTACTTTAGTTCTAGGAAAAAATTGTTTTCCAAGGTTGGGGAAGGAGGAGTAAACTTTCTTCAAAATCACTTAGACTTTGTCTGTATTAATTGTCATGTGAATTATGCTGCTTTAGTGTTAGGCATGTAGTTGTAGTATTGGAACAGTTTGAATGTTAATAGCTCGGAGTGTGAGGCCATGTTCCAGTCAGACTTAGTGCACTGGCAGGGCCCTTCTCTGGTGGGAGCGGCCTTGCGCCTGTACTTGGAGCTTGCGGCATATACTTGAATGCACCCGTGGTGCACCCTGGGTGAGTCCCCTGCTGGTGCCACCAAGATGGAAATGGCACCCCAGGGGTGCCACCCCAGTCCCACTAGCAAGGTAGAAGAGCATTCTAGCTGTGCGTGCTGTGTGCTGTGCACACACAGAGGATAGCAACTGATGTGAACCTCCTTGCTGGTAATGGCACGGTGTGGACATAATCCTAGAACAGTTACGTCACAGCAAATTCTGGTTTTTCCTTCACTCGCGTGCAGCACTTGATAGACACATCTTTAATGACTACATTCTGCTGTACCGCAGTACAAAACTTTGCTATCACAGATTACTTGCTATGCCTGAAAATATTTTATGTAATGACATTGTAGCAAACTTTGTCTAAAGCAACACATGATGCAAACTTCCGACTCCTCAGTAGCCATCAGCTAAACAATCATTTGGTCTTTAAAACCTTACCTGGGAGGCTAAACTTAAGTCCTTTGTGACAAGTCAATATGAACACTTCCATGTGCCGCATGGAACTTTCTCATCTAACCCAATATAGGAATCTTGGTAAAGCTTTTGAGTGTTACTGAATTAATGAGATATAAATCAGATGGCCACATAAACAGGAAAGTTGTGTGTTTTTTTTTCTTGCAAGATACTAGCATGTGTTTTGAGAAAATGAAGCAAGAGCCTTTCAAGTCAGGAATTAGACATTCTAGAAGCAGATGCTTAATATTTTGAGAGTAGGTATGTGGCAACACTTGATGTTTTTCCACACAGGAAGACTCGGTGCTTCAGCTCTGAACAGGAGTTTTCTGTTTCTTGCACCATTTAATGCCACTCTGACAAAGAATGCTTGAACACTTGATTCATTTGGTACTGAATTTCCTTGGCATTTCATAAACACTATAAATTAGAAATATGAAGTAAATGCTGGCTAAGAACTGAAACTATACCAGACATTGTCAGGCTTGAGACTGGGGGCAGTATAGCTATCCAATTGCCTTAAGGCCTGTGCTGCATCTAAATTGCCTGATGTTTAAGTGCTTGCAAATGTAGAATGAAGATGCTGTACAAATGCAAAGTATAGATGGAGACCAAAGGACAAGCTTTATTTTTAACCTGCCTTATCTTGTATTCTGCCTTATGTCTTGCTTCAAATTGCTTTGCTATTTGCACTTCCCTTGAAACTTCCCTTGCTTATTTCTCTTCCCTCAGGTGTCTCTTCTCCTTCCCTTCTAACTGGCAGCAGTCCCCTTCACCTGAGAAGTGGGCTTTAGATCTGCTCTGCCAGGCAGCTTGCTAACTTCTGTGTAGCTCTCTAAAGCAGGTAGATACCATCTTGCAAAATGCACGCTGCACTTGCTGCATTCCAAGTGATAGATGCATGTCATAGAACTGTAACAGATGTGTGGTCCCAAACTGCAAAACACCGATAAACTTGCCTTCTTCAAGCACACAGGAGCAGAAAACTAACAACTGCAGTGGCTGATACTTGCTGGTACTACAGATGAACTAAACTTCTGAAGTATGTTAGGAATCCTCCATAATGGAAGAGTTTGAGGGACAAGAGAACTTGTGGAATTTTTGCACTAGGACATGTAAAAGTGGGTCTGGCTCTTGGCAGGTGCCACTGATGGGCTGGCGAAGAGAAGTCCGCTTCTGAAGCCAGAGAGCTTTTTTTTTTTTACCAAAGGCACTGCTTGCTTTGCTCTTGCCTGCAGTAGTAGCGTAGGACTGTTTGCAAGGAGACAAACCACACTCTGATGTTCTGGCTCCAGGCTGTAGTGTGAGAAGAGAGGGTGGGGCACGAAGGGATAGTAAATTTGGGAGAACTCGGTGAGGGTGACTTAAGGGGGGAGAGTAAAGGACTCAGCAGAACTTCCCATGTTGAAGATTAGCAGTGTAGGCTGAAGGTCTAATACCAAGTTGATCGCTGTATTGATGCAGGAACATGTTGCGGGTTGGCAGTTTTCTACGGTCGTTAATCTGATAAGAGTTGCTGTTGAAACACCTCATGCTGCAACATGAGTTTTATTGGACTTGTTAAAGTTTCTATATGGCTAAGTTTTAAACTCCAAGCTTTGAGGGAGAGGGTCTTTGTCTGCAGTGCAAAACTGACTGCCCCTATAGTAATCGACATAGAGATTTATTAACGGTAAGGAGTTCTGTATCGCCAATACAGTTTGTGTATCCCAAGAATTGCTGTTACTTTTTCTAACTGAAGGCACAAAGAGCTGCCTAGACAAGTGTAAGGCAGTTCTGCTTGCTCACGGGGCAGAGCTTCCTTGAAATATGCAGCTGGGAGAACCTTTGCAACACTGCAAGCATAAATGTGGAGCCCAGTAGTGGAATGCATGCCTGAAGTCACTTCACTTCTGCAGCAGGTCCTTCCCTTAGCGAAGGAAGGCCACCCCCTCTTTACTGCCACTTCCATGGTGGAAGGTGAGATGGATAATGCTGGTTGGTTGGGGTTCTTTTGTAACTTACTTGGCACATCAGAATAAAAAAAATGCTGAACAAGTCTGAGAATGGCCTCCACAAGCTACTCCACTTAGTGGACTAAGATGCCTTAATTCCTAGTGTTCCTAGATTCCAAAGAACCTAAACAAAAATTCTTAAATGTTCTTGTTTAAGGTGCTTAGTTGACTTAGATGATGTATTTGAGTGTTACCAGAGGGAATAAAGCTGTTCAGTCGCTCTTTAAAGTCAAAACTAATCACCAATACTCTGTTTTCTTCCTGGAAGGCCCTGGAGTTGCTGGTTACCTTACTGCAGGGACGACATCATCCGTAATGCCCAACGTACCACCCCCGGTAGACAACGAAGTGGGAGATGTCAGCTAAGGACTGGAAATCCTTGTGAAAGAGACAAAGGCAGACTGGCCAGTGATGAGGAACAGCACTTTCCTCCAACACATTGAAGTGAACTTACTGCCTTTCCAAGTGTTTAATGACAGTGTTATTCCTTTTTCTATGACTGTTTGGTGGTTTTTTGTTTTGTTTTTTTTAGGAAAAAGTCAGTGATTCTAACTATCACACTGTAACACAAGAAAGCACTCTGTGGATCAGCTGAAATGGGTACACAAGAATTTTTTCTTGTTGTACGTAAGCACATTTTGTTCCTTTATATTTGTTTACAAGACTGTGAATCAAACTTTCCTAGTTTTTATATTTTATGAATTAGCATGACTGGAGTTGAGCTACAGTCTAGAGGAATTGGGCTAAAATCACTTTGACCTCACCGACCCCCCCCCTAAAAGGGCATCTCTTCTTTTCCCAGTCTGATGTGATCACTCCCATTGAACATGACTTGCAAAGGGTTTGTCCCTGCACCAGTTCACTGATGTCCTTAATCATTAACATTATCTTCTTCCTGAGATCAAACAGCATTAGACATTCGTATGTATAACTGGCTTGACCAAATTGACAAAGCTTCAGCAAAAAAAACCTTAAAGTTGACATGTTATGTAAGAAATTAGTGTAATTGTGAAATGTTCTATACATTATCCAGTATATAAAAACTTTCTATATTGAGTATACATTATACAGATCATTCATATGTACATAAAATTTTAAAATAAAGGGAATTAAGAGCCTTGTTAATGAGATAAAGGTGGTGGTCTTATGTAGCTGTTCTTTGAAGGTGTGGGAAATGAGGGCGGTCAGAGACCTTAATTTGAGTGTGGCTAAATAGGGTTCCTGGGCATTCTTGCTTGGAAGAACATGTTGTGCAGGTCTTGACGGCCTGGAGCAGAACTCCTAAACGGCTGGTAGTGGTACAGTGCAGGGTGTTTTGAAATGCACTTCAGCCACTGACTTGCTGACATTCTCAACTTCCTAGGAAACATTCTTGGCAGGAAGCAAGAGGAAACTAAGATGGATGGAAATATAAACAATAATTATTGCTTTCTCAGAAGAGATTATCATCTTGTTTTTAGGTATAATGAATTGATATGAGGTAAGAAGCTTATTTGTGGCAGGCTTCCTGTTCTAGGTACTCTGAAACTGTACCAACCTGACTGACTTCAGCAGCTGTAGCTGGAACACCCTTCAGGTGAACACTCGGCTGTAGGCTCCAGGACAGAACTGGCTGCAGTCTCATCCTGAAGACTGAGCCAAACAGGGCGTCTTCTCTCCAAGCTTGAACACTATGCTAGGGGAGTGGTTGGCGTGTTCATGCAAAAAGTAAACACTTGTATCTGTAAGCTAACTGTTGATCAACCCTGTATAAGTTGAAAAGCAACTGTCCTACCTTTATAGGAAGCAGAACTACCAAGGGCACAGTATGCTGTGATCTGCCTGGTTCTGTTACTATCTGAACAAGTTCTCTAGTAAGTCACTGATGTCGAAGAGGATTGTTAAAGAAGCAGAGCTGAGGAACTCTCACCTTTGAGAACTTCACAAAGGTGTACTGGGCATAAATGGCAGAGCCTGTTTTGGCAGCAGAGGAGGCCATGAACTGCCCTGTGCCAGTCACTGCTGGTTCCAGCCAAAACTACAGCTCCTCAGAGGGGAAGGTGCCACCTGTGCTTAAACATATTTAAGAAAGGGTGAGAGCGGCTGGGGCCAAGAGACAGGAGGAAGCTTGTGACGATGCAGAAAGGGAGACACAAAAGGAAAGATGCAAGGGAAGACAAAAGGGGCATCTATAAGGAAAAACATGAGGAGATGCGTTTGGAGAAACAAAATGGAGGAGTAGGAAGCAAGGAGTAGCAGACAACCCTGCTACACACTGACCCCAGCCTCCTGTGCTGCCCTTAGCCTCACTTGAGGGGAGGTGGGGGAAGGACTGAGTGGAGCATTAGTGAAAAGGAGGGCAGCTGCAAGCAGGAACTGGGGCGGAGAGTGGGTTGGACTGAGGCTGAGCTTTGGAAAGGGAAAAGAAAGGCATTGCCCTCAGTGTTCAGTTGTCATTTAATCAATAATTAAAAGCTTATCCTAGCTTGTGATAAACTAAATGGGGTGAAAATACTGAGTCAAAACAGCTTTGCCCACAATACAAGGATAAAGAGGGCTTTGGCTCAAATAAAGCACTTCAGGTCTGTTAGAAAACAGATTTTATTTAGTGTTACAAAGAACCCTGACAAATTCTGGTATTTACATGGCATTCTGCAAATTTTTAAAAGCAAGCCTCTGATTATTAAATATAATAATTGCAAGTAAAGAGTGAGAGAATATGTATTGCTTCAAGCTAGAATCAAGTTCTTATATTCATACAATTTTACCTTAAACAACATCACTGCACCGAACAAAATATTTCCTAAATCTTCCATCCATTTGAGGTGGCTTTATGCCAACATTTGATTTTTGCAGTTAGCTTCTTTGACTGATCAAGCACTTCCCACCTTGCAATTGTTCTTCATCAGGCCCATCTGCCAGGTACAAGGTCTGTATGCAAGCAAACCTGTGTTGGAAGAGCTGATTGTAGATTCTAACCCTGCCACAGCAGCAAGCCAGTCTGACAGCAGGAGTTCTCAGCGCTATTTTTGCTATAGCCATCCTTTTAACAATAGTCTCTTTGAAAAGAGCTATCACATGGGAGATACTGCAGCAAAATCGTCCTGGCAGGACTGAGGTGTGTGGGCTGGAAAGTCAGGTGGCTTGCTTCTCCCCAGGCCATAAGGGGTAAGACAGCTTTAGAAACAGATCCTCTATGCTGCCGATAAGAACTATTGTAGGTTCAGTGCCAGCCTCTTTTTTTTTTTCTTTTCTTTCTTTTTTTAGGGTAAAGCAATTGCATTGGAATTGAATTACAAAAGCAATTGTTTCAAGTTTCATAGCTTAAAGGCATATGGACCATTATTTCAGGCTACCTGAGGTGAAACGGCACGTACTGGGTGTTACAAAATTACCTTAACAGGAATGCTTAGAATCTACAGCTGCATCTCCCTTACTCACATAGAAGCCAAAGGAAAATCCTGGGAAACTCCAGCTCTGCCACACACTTGGATTGCAGTGTCAATCACTTTAAGCACAGCTCAAGGGACAATGACTTTGGTCATGGCTACCTGTAGTTAGAAGAGAACTCACATCATCAGTAACAGTTTTATAAGCAACTGAAAATATCTATCTAACAGTTCTACTGAAGATTGGTATCTCGCAGTACATTCCTTCCTCCTTTGGACTGGGTGAGTGCTCCGCCGTTCCCGTTCCCTGGGTACGGACAGACAGTCACCCAAAGCTACCTCATTGTGTTGAGGTATGAGCAATACTTGAACTTCTTTAATTTTAAATACTTTGTCAGATTGATCTCAAAGTTTTAAACTGAGAACACTTTCCATTCTCGTGACAATCAAAAGCACATCTTAAGGCCATCTACTTTCAACATGAAGCTATGCTCTATGATCAGGAGGATAACTTTTAGCAATGTGTTTTAGCTTATCTTTCAACCAGTTGACTGCACAGGTATTACATCCCATAGTCCTAGCTCTAAGGCTGGCAAAGAAAAACTTACCTCTTTTCTTGCTGGCTGTTTTTAGGGTAAGCAGTCAAGCCTGTTCTATGCGAAGGCGGCATTCAGCAACCCAGTGGGCAACAACTCCCTGCAGAAAGCAAAGCCAGCGAGCAGAAAGTCAGTGAATGCCTCCTAGCGTGTCTGGGTCAACCTGCCCTAAGGAAGACACCCCGATATCATGCATGTTCAGCCATTTAGTGACACCCTTGTGCAAATTAAAGCTAGTTTGATGCATGTAATCTGAGGAAAAAAAGAACTGGCAGAAATAGTAGACAGAGCAGTTCTTTTCCTGGCAGGAAAGAGGATAAAGGGGAAAAAACCTGATTCTGGCACACTCATTTCCTGGTCAGACCCACTGCCTGCTAGCCATTTTCCTGAAGCCCTTCAAAGCCTGCTTGTTACTTCCTGCTTTCCTTTACCTGCTACCAGGACTCACAACCATCTGTCTGTGTAACGTGCCCCAGTATACAAAAACTGGGTGGGGCGAAAGAGGAGAGGGATCGGTTCTGTTCTGGTTTGTGTTACACACCCAGGTGAACAGCTGCAGGGTGGTGCCTGCTGCATCTTTCTGTTCACACTGATGATAAATTAGTAGCTCCCTTGATCCAAAAGAAGTTACGGTCTTGGCAGCCCTCCCCTGCTCCTCTTAGCTAATTCCCCCCTGCTGCCAACATACCACAGTAGAAAAAATGTTCATGTGATGCTTGTCAGTGCAAAAGCTGTTTGGAGCCTGAGCCAGCCTCGGGTACACGCTCCTGCCTGGAGTGTGGATGTTGTGGCCTTGGCAGCTGCAGGAGGCACGAGCAAATGGGCAGCACTCACTTCAATGCAAAGTCTGGGGGCTCGGCTTAGCTCATGCCAGCAAAGGTGGCCTGAACCCGGGTGGAGGTGTTCAGGCATGGTCCTCTGCCAACAGCTCTGGGGGTTGTAACTAGCTGCCATGTGGGCGGTGGTGACAGTCAGCCTGTTACCCAAGGCAGCCAACAGCCTCACCTCTTCCTTAGCTAGCCTAGAGCTGTGAAGAGCCTGCGCTGGCTATGCAGCTGGCCTCCAGGGCTTGCCTGTGGCTTCATCAAACATCGGTTTTCCTTTAACGAGCTTCTGAGAAATAGCGTGTGCCTCATCCAACTCATTAATTCTAGGTTGTGGTCGTGAATGGAAGTTTGGCAATGACATGACTGGAAAATGAATAAGTAAGATTATTCCCCCTGGATCTGTACAAACAATTTTCTATAACCTATGCCAGACACTAACTCAATTTCCTCTTTCCGTTGCTTTTACTTGTTTTTTCCAATAAAGTCATCCTATCTGTTGGATAAGACTGAGGAACACTTGAAATACGACAGGCCAACTACTAAATGCTGATGATTCCTACAAAAAGCAGTCATCTTTTTAGTATTCTAGCAAGCTCTCTCTCACAAAACAGTATTTCAATTCCAGAGCAAGATAAGACCAAAACATCCCAAAATGGCCTTGGGTTGGTCTGTGCTTTTATAAGTAAGTACAAATAATTGAGCAAAGAAATAAAATTTTTGGTCAAATTTAGACCCTTGAGTGTCTCCAGTAATCATGAACGGAGACGTCTAGGTGACAAATTCGATACACAAAAATGGTGAATTCAGATTGTAACTACAGAAACATAAGCTGTATGCCTGAAAGTATACCTGTCCAAGCTGATCAGTGAAAGCAGAGAAAAAACCCAGAGTGACAAAATCTGTATTCAAATCCAGCAAAGGATATGCAAGTCATTGCAAGGGAAAAAAAAAATCCCATAGGTTATAGTGAAAAATGGGAGCCTTGCAATGTGATTTTTTCCTTTGCCACCTGAGGCATCATGAATAGGAATTCAAGGTCAGGGCACACCTACTGCAGTGTCTATTATCAGAGTCACAAGGTTCTGTGCCGGCAAAACGAAGGGTGATGGGTGGAGCATGTGAATTGAGACAAAGAGGGAACACGCTTAGGTGGTGATACAGTTTCTTCCCAAAAGTCTCTGTGCTGCGTGCGGGCACATTATCTGTAAAGCGGTTTCAGCCACACCAAGGGGCCTCACGCAGTGATGAAGCTGACCTTGAGCTATCTCAAACCCCCTTCCCTAACCTGGTTGGAAATAAAACCAGGCACATGCAGACTGCCTGATTCCCGCTTGAAAGGATCCATGGCTCCAAGCAGAAGTGGCCTCATAGCACCAGAGCTAGAAGCAAGCTTCTTAAAAGTTTGTTTTGCAGAACTGTTGTGCTTGTTTACTCCAACTAGATCTATATTGACACATTGTTAATAATACTTGCAGCACAAAGTACACTCTAAGATGGTTTCTGAGAGGGGTTGATTTACCTGATTGTCATCCTTTAACCCCAGACGGCAACCAAGCGCCGCACAGCCGCGCGCTCACCCTCCCCAACCCCCATGGGATGGGGGAGAGAATCGAAGAGCAAAAGTAGGAAAAGTTGTGGGTTGTTGTGGGTGAGATAAAGACAGGTTAATAATTTAAATATAATAATTACGATAATAATTTTAAAGACATTGTAATGAAAAGGAAAACAACAAGAGAGAGAGGAACAAAACTCAGGAAAAACAAGTGATGCAACCACTCACCACCCACCGACCAATGCCCAGCCAGTCCCCGAGCAGCGATGCTGCCCTCTGGCCAACTCCTCCCAGTTTATATACTGAGCATGACGTCACAGGGTATGGAATATCCCTTTGGCCAGTTTGGGTCAGCTGTCCTGGCTGTGCCCCCTCCCAGCTTCTTGCTAGCAGGGCATGAGGAGCTGAAAAGTCCTTGCCTGGTGTAAGCACTGCTTAGCAACAACTAAAACATGGGTGTGTTATCACATTGTTCTCACCCTAAATCCAAAACCCAGCACTGTACCAGCTACCAGGAAGGAAATTAACTCTATCCCAGCCGAAACCAGGGCAGTATCCACCCCTTATTCTGTACCATCTACGTCATGCCCAGATCCCACACTTTCCAATACATCCCAATTAATCACTACCACTTTTCCTGTCTTTTAATATATAAACACAGATATCATTCCCTTAGTCTATGGGCCATCCCTATAAAATGTTCATTGAGTTCATTTAGTCCATGACTTTGGGCTCCATCTGTCATAACAGTCCTTCAGGGCAGGAGAGATGGTGTGTGGTGTTGGATTGTTGCATGCTGAAGCCAGTTCTGGT